>NC_073313.1:125341698-125652836 GCF_027595985.1 Sorex araneus
AAGATTTTTTCTTACTGATAATGGTCCTGGATAATAAGATCGCCAAATGATGTATTTCTTAGAATATATACCTTTCATTTTATAACACTTAAATGTATTGTTAACTATAGTAAGTATGCTGTACATTAAATTATGCGTAGCAAGATTATTATAAAGTAGCCATGAACATGTTTTCTTCTTATTGAAATTTTTTTTATTTTAGGTACTCTGCTTTACCGGTAATGTTTCCATCACTATTTTCATAATAGGGTTTAAAGCATAAAATATTCTAGTACCATTCCCTCCATCCTAGTGTCTACTTTATTCCAACACTTACCAGTGTCCTATTATGCATCCCCCACTCCTTGTAAGCTCCCTACTAAAGACCAATTCCGGGTTTTTGTTGCCTTTAGGCATTTGCTATTCCCCATTATGTTTTGTTTAGTTTTGCTTTGTTTTGTTTGTTTTGTGGTCGTATTTGGCTTTATCCAGGGTTTACTCTTGGCTCTGAGCTCAGGTATCACTTCTGACAGAGGTCAAGGGACCATTTGGATACAAGGGACTGAACTTGGGTCACTTTCAAGTGAGGCAAACACTCCGCTCTCTGTTTTTCTAGCCCCTCTTACTATGTTATTTGTATCCTGCATATAAAAGATCATTCAGCCTCTACTACCCTTTCTGACTCAGCATACATCCAAGATCCATCCATTTTGCAGAAAATTGGATGATTTCATCTTTTTTATTAATACTCAGTAGTATTCTATTATGTATGTGCATCATACTTTATTCAGTCATCTGCTAATTATTCTACTTTATTATCCAGTCATCTGTATCCAGACACTTCAATTGTTTACAGATTTTGGGTATTGTGCCCAGTGCTGAAATAAACACAGGAGTGAAAATGTTTTTTCTGAATAGAATTATCAGCACTTGGAACAGATATCAGGAAGAATTTCTGGGTCATATAGATGCACAGTTCTTAATTTTTTTAAGACGTATCATATTATTTTTCAAAAAGTTTGAACCAGTGAACTTTCCTACAATCAGTAAATGAGGATCCCTTTTTGCCGCACATCCATGATAACACTAGCTGGTTTTGTTCCTTTAGATGTGTGCCAGTGTTGCTGATGTGAGATGATATGTCATTGCTGTTTTGATTTGCAATTTCCTTGATGATAAGTGGTGAAGAGCACTTTTTCCATTTATCTTTTTTTTTTTATTTTATCACCATGTGGAAAGTTACAAAGTTCTCAGGTTTATGTCTCAGTTATACCGTATTCAAACACCATCCCTTCACCAGTGCCCATATTCCACCACCAAGATCCCCGGTATACCCCCCGCCCCCCACCCCAGCTGTATAACTGATGAATTTCACTTCATTTTCTCTTCACCTTGATTACGTTCCATATTTCAACACAAAACTCACTATTGTTGTGGGAGTTATACCCCCAAACAAGATAGCCCTACTAAGAAAGCATTTGATAATTAGTTTTTCATTAAAAGATTGTATGTTTTCAGGTGTTAGAATAGGTTGCGCGGCCGTATTAGCGGCTGCGCGGCTCGGATGTGTCCCAGTCCCAAATCCCGGAGCCATGTTAGTTGCTGCTCAGTGTCGCCAGGGCTCCATCTAGAGAAGGTGTTGTGGCTGCACCTCCACCTTCCTGCTCCCCGGTGTTGTTGGCTCCAATTCGGGTCCAGAGCATTTTCCGGGCCACGTTGCTCACCAGAATGCCTGCCGCTTCTCTGTTGATTGTGGCAAGATGGCGCCGAGGGTGGGTCGAGGGCATGACTTCCAGCGGCCGGGACCACTTGGAGTTTTGGGCTGTCCATTTATCTTTTGTTCATTCATCTGTCTTCTTTGAGGAAGTTTCTATACATCTTTTCCCCCAATTTTTTATAGGTTTGTTTGTTTTTTACTTGTACAGTCCTGCCATGATTTATATATTTTGGATATTAATCTTCTACTAGATGAACGAATGGTAAGCAAATATTCTCTTCCAGTTTGTGTTGTATTATTTTGTTCAGGTCATCAGTTATTTCTTCATGTGGAACTTCTAAGTTTGATGTCATCCAATTTGTTTATCTTTGACTTCACTTACTTTATTTTATAAAAATTTCTACATTCTTGAAAGATAAGATAATTTAGGGATTCAGATATTTGCAAATGCTTTGTAGAACATATGGTCCCAGGAGTGATCTCTGTGCACAGTCAAAGGTTAGGTCTGGGCAGCAGCATGCATGGCATATAAGCAAAAAAAAATGTAATAGTTGAATAATATCCCCCATTTCCCCCAACCCTTAGTTTCATACCATCCCCATTTTCTGTTGTTGTGAGTTTCCATGTCCATGAATATTGTCACAATAGATACATTTCCTTATTTTCAAAGTCCATTTATGTTACAATAAATTATATTCTTTTTGTAGTTAATGTTTCATTATGTATGCCTAGTTTTTCTTTACATTGATTTACCATTAGTCTAATATATTATATGTTTTAGTGTCATAACTATACTGCATTAATATATGATAGAACTGTATATTGAGTCTACTTTCTAGCAACTATAAAAATGCTACAATGCTAGTTGTGCAGATATTTCTGTAGGGTAGTTATTTTATTTTATTCAGACTATTTTTAGAATATGTATGTCTAAACTACGGTAGTTCTCTTTTAATTTGTAAATTTTGGGGGACTTCCTTTATGCTCCTTACTTAAAGTAGCAGCACCATCTTCACTAATAGTGAAGAGGTCTCCCTTTCTCCACTTTTATGCCTCAAATTATAGTTTTTGTTACAAAATTAAAAAGCCATATTAGCAGCCTTGAGGGGATACTTTATTATGGTTGTAATGTAAATCCCTCTATAAGTGATGGTGACTGCATTTAAAATAGTTTTTATTGAATCACCTTGAAATACACAGATACAAAGTTGTTCATGATTGGAAGTGCACATTTCCCACCACCAGTGTTCCCAGTTTCCCTCCTGACACCCGCACTCTACCAGCCTGTCTCTATGGCAGACACTTTTAGTCTCCCTTGCACTCATGCTCTTTCTCTTCTTTTGGACATTATGGCTTGCAATGCAGGTACTGTAAATTTATCATATATATCACTTAACCTCCTTTCAACACTCAGTTCTTGTCCAGAGTGACCATCTCCAGATATTGTTGTCATAGTGGTCTCTTGATGAGTGTCTTTTAAAGTAGACATTATTGGCGGGCTCCGTCGCGCAATGGATAGCGCATTGGACTTCTAAAGTAGACATTAGTGTCTATAATTTGGGAAAATGTGTATTCAAGTATTTTGCTTATTTTTAATCTGAAAGCCCTTGTACTATTAGGTTGGATGAGGTATTTACATATATTTAACATTAACTCTTTATTACATAGAATTTGAAAATATTTCATTTATTACACACACTGCCTTTTAATTTTTCTATTGTGGTTTCTTTTTTTATTGAATCACAGTGAAATAGACCATCACAAAGATATTCATGTTTGGGATTCAGTAATACAATGTTTCATCACCCATCCCTCTACCAGTGTACATTCCCCACCACTAATGTTCCCAGTTTCTCTCCCATCCCTCTTCCCACCCCCATCCACCACCCCTATACTCCCACATGACTCTGTGGCAGGGACCTTTCTCCTTGATCTCCCTCTCTCTTTTACCTTGTCTCTCCGTTTGTGCATTATGATTTGCAACAGGGTGACAGCTTTGGGTTGAGGTATGGGGAGGTAGCCTGTCCTGACCCTGAGAGATACTGGAAATTTTTGTCACAAAACCTGCATACCCGAATTACCAGCAGATGTGATATCTTGGAGAGGTCAGTCCTGAGACATTGGACTCTGGCCGAGGGCATGGCAGTGATTTTGGAATGTGGGAGCTAGAGGCTGCTGGGTCCTCTGCTTGGGTGGGCACCAGGCTGACCCGTGCCCCTCTGATGTACCTCTTTGTACAGCTTTGCACCACAATTGGTTCATGAGGGCAATTGCCAGTGCTTTCAAGAGTATAGGGAAGTGTGGAATGTAGCCCACCCCAACTCTGAGAAAGCCTAGAGATTTCAGTCACAAAGTCCACATGCCTAAATTTTCAGCAGATTAATATATCGGTAAGGTCCAACCCAAGACAGTGGAGTGCAGCTGGGGGCATGACAATGATTTGGGATTGTGGGAGAAAATGGCTGCTGAGTGTTTCTGCTTGGGAAGCCATCAGGCTTACCTACCCCTCTCTGATGTACAGATTAATTGCAGCTTCTGATCTCTTTTTGAGATTTATTTATGGACCTCTGAAGCATGGTGGATGAATAAGCTTATATGGTTGAGCCAGAGTTGGTTTCTGGGCTTGCCTCTCACATACCTAACTTTTGGAGGTTTAATTTTTCAAGAAACTTGGTTCCAAGTTGTTTGAGTCTAGCCAGAAGCACAGCAGCAATTTTGAGGTGTCACTAAACCTGAGGGTACCATCTGATTGCTGATGCACTTGCCCCACTGGTCCAGGATGACCTGGTGGCAGCACTGTGACCTCTGGGCCCCAGCGATGACAGCAGTAGTGGACCAGGCAGGAACCAGAACCAGGTTGAGGGCTGCTACAGTACAGGGCTTGGGTACTGTGGGTGGACTATAGCCACCAGTCCAGCAGAACCTGAACAGAAGATGCATGCCCCCATCTTTGGTCTCCAGACAGCTGGTGCTCAGGGAGGTTTCCCTCCTTAATATGCTGTGGGCCAAACATGATGACCTCTCAGTGTCTGTGTTGCAAGCCATAGTGGCCAAAAGTAGAGAGAGAGTATGGGGAATATTGTCTGCCATGGAGGCAGGGGGAGGGCCAGTAAGGGGGGGTATACTGGAGATATTGGTGGTGGGGAATGTGCACTGGTGGAGGGATGGGTGTTTGATCATTGTGTGATTGCAACCCAAACATGAAAGCTTGTAACTATCTCACGGTGATTCAATAATTTTTTTTAATTAAAAACATATTTTTGGGGTCGCACCCGGCGATGCACAGGGGTT
This sequence comes from Sorex araneus, assembly GCF_027595985.1. NCBI lineage: Eukaryota > Metazoa > Chordata > Mammalia > Eulipotyphla > Soricidae > Sorex > Sorex araneus. The sequence goes on from NC_073313.1 coordinate 125,346,686, forward strand.
ACTCCTGGCTCTGTGCTCAGGAATTTCCCCTGGCGGTGCTCAAGGGGCCATATGGGATGCTGGGAATTGAATTTGGGTCGGCCGCATGCAAGGCAAACGCCCTACCTGCTGTGAGATCGCTCCAGCCCCAATATTAGCTGGAGCAATAGCACAGCGGTAGGGCATTCGCCTTGCACGCAGCCAACCCGTGTTCGATTCCTCCGCCCCTCTCGGAGAGCCCAGCAAGATACCTAGAGTATCTAGCTGGCACCACAGAGCCTGGCAAGCTACCCATGGAGTATTGGATATGCCAAAGACAGTAACAATAAGTCTCACAATGAGAGACATTACTGTGCCCACTAGAACAAATCGTTGAGCAACGGGATGACAGTGAGAGTGACTAAAAAAATATGCTATGGGCCACTTCAGCTATACTGGGGAGGAAATAGCAGTGAGTTCACCCTGCCAGCGGCAAATTGCTGGGCCTTCATGGTGAGACCAGGAGGTCCTCCTCAACTCAGGCACCTCAACACCCATGCTCCACAGTGGCACCAAGTTGGACCTGAAGGGCCCTATTTATACCCCTTAAGATTCTGCAGCTGCCCAGAGGGCAGAGAGCTGTGGGGCTTCTGCCAGCCGATGGTCATGCCCCTGCCATCCTCTCTTGTCCCATTCCAGCTCAGTGCTCTGTGGCAAGTGACTAGCACGTTACATTTAATGGCACTGGCCCAGAGCCAGAATATCCAAGGGCCACCCACGTTCACTAACGTAGAAATTTTGTGGTTTCATCAGTTGTTCAGAGTGCTGAGGGCTGCTGTCCCTCCAGTGCTTGCTTGCTGCTGTTCTGCCACCGTCTTGACCTCTCTCTCTCAGGTAAGTTTTTTGATGGCTACTGAATGGCTTGTTTATTTTTTTTTGTCCAGAGAGGGGTACACCGAGCAGTGATTAAGGACTGCTCTCAGCTATGTGTGTGGTGGTCACTCCTGACAATATTTGGGCCCAGCCATCCTGGGCATTGAACTGTTGCATGCTAATTGTGGTTTCTTATGCTGTGCAAAAGATTTTTAATTCAATGCCCTGTCATTTAAAAAAAATTATTGAATCACTTCTGTGAACTAGAAACTGAAAAGTTTATTCATAATTAAGCTCTAGGCTTACACTATTCCAACACCAATCTCCTCACCAGTGTTCACTTTCTTCCACTAATGTGCCCCCTTTTCTTCTCTCTCCCCAACATGTCTATATAGCAGGCCCTTCAAGTAGAGCTGGGAAAGCTAGTTGCCCACATGCAAAAAATGAACTCAAAATTATTTCCAATCCAGTGCACAAAAAGCAAAATCAGAAAAGAATTAAGACCTCAATATCGGACCTGAATCTCTAAGACACATAGATGATAGTATAGAAATCTATGATATGAAGCCAGGGCAACCTATAAGTATAAAATGCCACTAAACACACTGAACAAGCAGTACCATATTTAAAGTTGTGGTTTTGCTCCTTATAGTTTTTATGTCATATAATAATATTAATAATTAAAACAATAAAAAAGAGCTTCTATTTTTAGTAAACTTTGCATTCTAAAAGTTATATTTAATCCATTTTGAATTAACTTTTTTATGTATAACATAGTTCCAGGTTTTTGTTTTTGATTGCAGTTATACAGATTTAATTGACAAGACTGTACTTCTGCATTGTGTGTGTCTGGAAACAATGTGCCCAGGTTTTTTGTTTGTTTCTTTGTTTTTGTTTTTTTGTTCTTTTGCTTTTTGGGTCACACCTGCAGATACACAGGGGTTATTCCTGGCTCATGCACTCAGGAATTACTCCTGGTGATGCTCGGGGGACCATATGAATGCTGGGAACTGAACACAGGTCGGCCGCATGCAAGGCAAATGCCCTAACCACTGCTATAGCTCCAGCCCCAACAACGTGCCTAGTTTTAAAAAATTAATTTGAGCATGTATGTTATTTAATTCTAGAAATTGATTAGTTTAACACATATGTGTTAGCTTAGTTCTAGGAATCAATGTTCATCCACTTATCTGTGTAGAGGATTTTGCCAGTACTAAACTATTGATTACTGGACAGTTGATTAAATAGTTAGAAATCATTAGGTAGCACTGTAGCACTGTCACTGTCATCCCATTGTTCATCGATTTGCTTGAGCGGACACCAGTAATGTCTCCATTGTGAGACTTGTTGTTACTGTTTCTGGCATAGCGAATACGCCACAGGTAGCTTGCCAGGCTCTGCCGTGCAGGCGGGATATTCTCAGTAGTTTGGCTACCGAGAGGGAGGGAGGAATCAAACCTGGGTCAGCTTCATGCAAGGCAAACGCCCTACCCACTGTGCTATCACTTCAGTCCTGAAGTCATTAAGTATGATCCTTTATTATTTGCTCTGTCTCAAGAATTTCTTGGCCATTCCATGTACCTTTGTTATATTCAAATATTAGAAACATATGTATATATTTGTTTGATAATTTTACATTAAAGTTCATTCTTTTTTTTTTCTTTTTGTGTCACACCCGGCGATGCACAGGAATTATTCCTGGCTCTGCACACAGGAATTACTCCTGGTGGTACTCAGGGGACCATATGGGATGCTGGGATTTGAACCTGGGTTGGCCGCATGCAAGGCAAACTCCCTACCTGCTGTGCTATTGCTCCAGCCCCCATTGAAGTTCATTCTTCTGCATGCAAAATTTTGGTTGACTTTTACCTGAACATTTTATTATTTTTAACATTTTATTTATTTATTTATTTATTTATTTATTTATTTATTTATGTTTTCTTTTTGGGTCACACCCAGCGATTCACAGGGGTTACTCTTGGCTCTGCATTCAGGAATTACTCCTAGTGATGCTGAGGGGACCATATGGGATGCCAGGAATCAAACCCTGTTTGGCTGCGTGCAAGGCAAACACTCTACTCATTGTGCTATTGCTCTAGCTCCTTCCTGAACATTTTAAATATGTCAGCACACTTATTTGTAGAATAAATAATATTTAAGATTATGATATCCTAAATTCATCCCATTATACATTACAAGTGCTGTTTTATATGTATTTATAAAATTAAAAAAATATTTAAAGTAATTTGCTTTAATAAATTATTGGAATAGGTTTGTATAACACAATATATTCCTATCATCAATTGTGTATTGCCAAGTGTGGTATAAGTCTGAGAGGATGCCTTAAATCCTCACACTTCTGAACCATTTTAATGAAAAATTAAAAGAGATTTTGCAATCCATCTAAATGTAGAAATATAACTGGCAGAATAACTCATTCTTGTAGTTTCACCTGCTCAGTTACCTATGAATTTTCAACTTCTAATAATATATTTATCCTGATAATTAATCAAATGATGGTATATCTTAGGGAGCAACCACAATACTTAACATAGTAATGATTTAATTAGAATCATGTTTATACTTTTGCTGTCAACTATAATCACTTATTTATCTAAGCTATAGTATTCTGACTTTATTAGTACCATCAGTGGCTCTCAGAAAATGAATATGCACTTGACTTTCATACCTAGGCATTAATTTCAAATTGAACAAGCAATGTTTTCATAAGATAAAAGTCAAAATAAAAGTGGATTCTTAGTTAAATTTAGTTTGTGTGAGAAAATTTGAAAAAGGGCATTGGAGCTGAAGACATAGTACATGGTTAATGCACTAGCCTGCATGTTGCCCACCCTGGTTTAATCCTCAACACTTTATATGGTACCTAAAGCACAGCTATGAGTAATCCTTGAGAACAGAGCTAGAAGTAAGCTCTGAATACAGTAAGATGTGGCCACAAATGCCCATCAATCATAAGATTTAATAAAATAGGGATATTTTTGACAATATTTTCTAGTAGGTGCTTAGTGTATAAGATCATATTTTAGCCTCCACACTTTTTAATTTTAATCCAAAACAGCACATTTTCAAGTGAACTAGTAAATGTTTTGAGTAGGATTCATAAGATGTATTTTTCTTTGAAAACTATGAGTTTCTCAATCCAGCCTAGGAAAAAAAGCAATGCTTGTCCAAAATCTGTCACTGTCACTGTCACTGTCATCCCGTTGCTCATCGATTTGCTTGAGCGGGCACCAATAACGTCCCCATTTTGAGACTTGTTGTTACTGTTTTTGGCATATCAAATACGCCATGGGGAGATTGCCAGGATCTGCCTTGTGGATGGGATAATCTTGGTAGCTTGCCGGGCTCTCCGAGAGGGGTAGAGGAATCTAACCCAGGTTGGCCGTATACAAGGCAAATGCCCTACCACTCTGCTATCACTGCAGCAGAAAAACAAAACTAGCCTTTATTTCATACTTTATTTTATTATATTAACACGAAAAGTAAAGTGTTTTGAAAAGAAGATGCATTTGGTGTAAGAAAATTTGGTATGTTATTCTTAGTTCTGTTACTAACAGGTGAGTGAGCTTGAAAATGTTGCCAAACTGTTGTGTTCAATGTTATTCTAAATAAAGTGTTGGAAGATTATAGGCTTTCTTTATATAATGAAATGAAAAATGAGAGATACAGTCTGAGAAATTTATTTTTATCATGTATCTTTTTCTAAAAATCATTTATTATGGGGTTTTCAGGTGACCATAAAGTGAAAATTGCATTTTTACTTATTTATTTTATAAGGTTTCCCAAGTTATGTTTAGGGACCCTGGGGGCCATCTCAATACTTGACCAACCATAACAGCAGATCATCGTCCAAGCCTGAGGGTGCAGTGATAGTTGGGTTCTGTGGAGCCAGAGATCCGGTGATGTTCCAGGCCTTGGGGGCCACCCTGTGTTTGTGTGCCTCCTGGCTACATTTAGGAAACCATATGATTGAACCTGGCTGAGCACATGCCTTGAATAAAAAGATAATCTTTGTATTATCTCCTCAGCCATTTCAATAGGATTTTATGGTGAAATAACTTCTGTGTAAACATATCAGGCAATTAGCACTTAAAAATTTATTTTATGTATAACATTTAAATAAAATTAAAAAAAAACCTCAGAGATTATACTCCCATGCCACAACACAATGGCAATGTTAGTTTAGCTTTCCTTTGAATTACACTTACTCTCATGAACTGCCTTGGAAATCACTTTAAGTTTGATGTCTATAGAGCATAAGACTCTTAAAAGTGATGTCCATTTATTTTCCTTGGTAATTACAACCTCATTGACAGATTTGAGTGCTTTCATTAATGTGTTTTAAATGTTATTTGTCTTGAGCTAATTAGCATTAACCCTTGCTAATATAAACAAGGCCTGGCTGCCAACAAAACAGAAAAGATGAAAAGAGCCAAATTCGCCCTTGGATAATTTCCTATACAGTAGATCCCTAGCAGAATCTCTTTTTTTTTCTCTACATGCTTTCCTTGATACATATTTTCCTATTTTATCGGGCTGCAGTTATTGTACAGGGGCTAATATAGGTGTTGCATGATGCTTACCTCTGTTTGATGGTCAGTACCACAACAGTCCACCAAGCACAATTGTGTGTGATCCTGATGATCCTCGAGCATTTTTTTGAGTTGGCTAAGTAATTCCAAGTACTGCAGGGTTGGATCAGCACCACAGTCTCAGGCTCATGTATTAATCTCATAACTATTGGTCAAGAGTCTATGGGAGGGTCCAGCACAGAGAGCCTTAAACTGGGACCCTGCACTCTTCTACCAGCTCCTAAAACAGAGTTTTCTTATCTGGAATTAGCTGCAATTCTCCAAACACAAACCAGTGCTTCTGGATATGGGACTCTGCCAACCTGTCTCTCCCACCATGGTCAGGCTTCAGTACAGAAAGCCTTGGACTGGGGACCACGAGGCTCTCCTACTCAGGGCATCCCCACCCCCAGATCACAGATCCACAAGGTATGATATGGCATGATATAGGCTCTAATTCTCCAACCCAGAAATGTGCTTCTGGGCACCAGGACTCCCCAACCCTCTCCCTCTCAAAACAGTCATGCTCTGATGGAAAGCTTTTGGCTGGTGCCCTAAAAATCTCTTCCTTGCTGACTCCAGACCCCTAGATCAGGGAGCAGAACCATATGATGTCAGCTTTAACTCTCTGAACTCAAATCATGTGGATATGTTAGTATTCATTTGAGATTATTACTGAACATAATCTTCATATTAAAGCCAGTGGATGCAACAACCATACTTCACTGACCTTATGTAGTCAAATATCTTAGTCAACTGAATGGAGTGACTAGTTCAAAAGCCCTTTGCCATCATCTAATAGCACTACATAGATAAGGGGTAAAATAATAACTGCAAAGGTGTTATCTGGAATCCTCTGGCCTAAACAAGTGACCATAACAGTTCTTGAGTAACTTGAATCTAAACCTTCAACATTGACCCACATAAAACTTTAAGGACAAATTGAGAAAATAAGGACCACACCTGCTATGTCAGACAAAGATAGAATTTCAAGAAAATCCTCAAGACTGTTAAGACTCTCAAGCCTCATCAATAAGGACTTGAAATCAATATCTACTACATCATAATCAAAATTAAGCAAGCCACTGAATTTCTCACTAGGTGAGTTAGATGAAAAATTCTACCAACTCAAAGAAGAACTGATTCAAAGCATCCTTTGATTCAAAGCATCCTTGGAATCAGAATCCAAATAAAATGAGCAAAAGGAGCTAAAGAGCATAATTGTAAGCCATAGTAGCAGAATTACACAAATAGAGAACCATATATATGAACTTGAAAACAAAATATTAACCAACATTGACAGGAAACTGAAAAAAGAGAAGGAACTTATTCCAATGGAAGAAAATGTAAGATACATAATGGGTAACAGCAAAAGGAACAACATCCAAGTTATAGGAAGACCAGAAAGAAAGGGAAATGGAAACGGGGATGAAAATTTGGTGGGAGAGATCATAGCTGAGAATTTTCCCACTCTCTAGAGGAAGGCTGATATACAAATACAAGAGTTCCAAAAAATACCAAGGAAAACAAACTCAACCAAAACAATGCCAAGACATATAATAATAAAAATAGCAAAATTAAAAGAGAGAGACAGACTTTATAAAGTTTCTAAAGAGAAGAGAAACCTTAACTATAAGGGAAACAACATAAGAATAAAAAATACCTCTCATATGTACAGAAAGAAAAAGTGAAATGACATATTCAAATTACATACTGAAAAAACTTTCAACTTAAAGTTCAATACTCTGCAAAACACTCACTTAGATGAGAGAAAAGGATAAAAAGCAAGGGGGTTTTGGAAAGAAACTGGGGACACTGGTGCTGGGAAATGTACACTGGTAGAGGGATGGGTAGTTGAGCACTTTATGACTGTAAACTAATCATAAACAAATTTGTAAGGGTCTATCTCACTGTGATTTAAAAAATCTCAAACAAGATCTGATAGTATTTGCTAAAACTGAACCAACCCTGAATGAAGTACTGAAAGACCATTGATATAAACCAGTTGATTGTAGAAGCAACAATTTCACAGAGTAAAATGGCAATACATTCCATTACATAAATAATTTATTAAAATGTCACTGGACTGAATTCACTCATCAAAAGATATAAAGTGGTGTAATGGATCAAATTTCACCCATTTTGTACTTGCAGGATAAGCACAGGCTCAATGAGAAATGATGGAAAACAATCCTATATGACAAAGGTAAGTACACATACACACCAAATGTAGGATCCAAGTTATAAGGCATTTACTCACAAACATAAAGAAATATATGGATGTAAACACAGTAGTATTGGAGGACTTCAACACTGCTCTCTTACCAATGCATAGAAAACTAGACAGAATTTTAGTGAAGGCATTAGAGCATTAAATGAGGAACTAGAAGTGCTCAGACTAGTGGATATATCCAGGACGTTACATCCTCAAAAATCCAATTACACATTATTCTATGGTACACATGGAACATTCTCCATGGTAGATCACATATTAGACAGTAGACAAACCTACATAAATTCACAAAAATAAAAATCATACAAAGATTTATAAAAGACCACAATGTTACAGAGATAGATGTCAGTCATAAAAAAGAAGATGTGGAGAAACTCTAACACCTGGAGAGTGAAAGCAGAATGCTATTAAATAACAGCTGAATCAAAGAGAAAATCAAGGAAGAGATGAAATATACTTGGGACGAAGGATAATAAAGAAACAAGTTATCAAAACCCATGGGCCACAGTAAAAGCTGTATTTAGAAGGAAACTCATAGCAATATAGGCCCTCATTAGGAAAGAAAAAATGATTAAATCAACAACCTAAATGCACATCTCAAACATGGATAACCAAAAAACATGAATCCCAGAACCAGCAGAAGTAAGGAAGTAATAAAAACAGAACCAATTTCAATTGTTTAGAAATTAAGAAAGCAATAAGAAAAATCAAACCAGAAGCTGATTCTCTGAAAGAGTAAATAAGATAGACAAAACTTTGGCTAGACTCACAAGGAAAAAAGTGTAAGTATACAAATAAATAGAACCATAAATGAAAGAGGAAAAATTACACCGGAACCTTCAGAAATGCAAGACATCATGAGAGCTTATTATGAAAAAAGCTCTACTCAGTTAAGTTAGAGAGATGAGAAGAAATGAACAGATTCTTAGAAACATTTAATATCCCAAAATCTGAACAAAGAGAAAAATAGAAAACCTAAACAGGCTATTCACAAGCAAGGAAATTGAAACAGTAATCAAGAACCTCCTCAAAACAGAAGAAATTAATACATTCCTAGATTCATATAACCTTCCAAGGCTGAACCAAGACTTGGATTACCTGAATAGATCTATTACTTTCTAGGAAATTGAAATGGTAATCAAAAATCTTCCCCAAAACAAAAGACCAAATCTAGATGGATTTATTAGTGAATTCTTCCAAATGTTTAAAATAACGCATTTACCAGTTCTTTTCAAGCTTTTCCAGGAAATTTAAAAAGCACTGCTAAACAGTTTCTATGAGGCACATATCACCCTGATTTCCTCAGGTGGGCACCAGTAATGTCTCCATTGTGAGATTCATTGTTACTTTTTTTGGCATAGTGAATATGCCACAGGTAGCTTGTCAGGCTTTGCTGTCCAAGCGGGATACTCTTGGTAGCTTGCCAGGCTCTCTGAGAGAGGCAGAGGAATCAAACCCAGGCTGGCTGCATGCAAGGCAAATGCCCTCTCCGCTGTGTTACCACTCCAGCCTCCAATTTTTTATTATGGCCAATTAAATGTGCAAGCAAATTTACAAGGCTATTACTTTTGGATGATTCTCTGGAACTCCAGTAGTTCCTCCATGAAGAAATGGCTAATCAATGCTGGGGCCTAAAACTTATGAATTGAGCTTATATTTTTCTCCATTAGCAAAAGCAACTAAGTATTCCAAAAATAATTAAGAAAAATATTGTAAAAACAAAGGTGGGTCCAGAGCATTAGTACGGCTGGTAAGGCTCTTGTCTTACACATGGCCAACCTGGGTTGGATCCCCAGTATTCCATATGGTCCTCTGAGCCCACCAGGAGTAATCCCTGAGTGCAGACCCACAAGTAACCCCTGAGCAATATCTGGTGTGTCTAAAAAACCAAAACCCCAAACAAACAAGCACGCAAAACTTAGGACTTCACAATGTAAACATCAAAATAAGGCAATGAATGAGGAACATAATATAACAATAGAGTAACTAATATGCAATATAACAATGGGAGAATTCAAAGATATTTTTTGTTTTCACTGTTCAGAAATGCCAAAATTTGTGAAGGTAAAAAAATATTGGTGGGGGGAAGAAGCAAACATCTGTTCTAAAGACAGAGTCATGACAATTAAAGATAACACAAAAATTATACACCACAATAAATTGGGATTTATCCCAGAAATGCCAGAATGATTCTGTATATGGAAATCAATAGATATAATATACCACATCAGTAAAGGGGAAGATAAAAGTCATATGATCTTTTCAGTTGATGCAGAAAAAGGCTTTGATACATTTATTTATGCCTAAAAATAAAACATCAGAAAAATAGGAGTGCAAGGAACCCTTTCCAACATATTATAGGCTATCTATGAAATCAACAAAAATACTATTGTTAATGGTGTAAACTAAAAGCTTTTCCACTGAGATGAGTTATATGGCAAGGATGTATACTGTCTCATATCTTCTCCAACATTGTATTAGAAATCCTAGAAATGGCAATCAGGCAAGAAAATGAAAACAATTGGGTAAAAATTGGAAAATAAGTAAAATTATCTCTACTTGCAGATGACATGAGATTGTACATAAAAGACTCAAAATAGTCCACAAAATACTTCTGGAAACAGTAAACCAGTACAGCAAAGAGGTTGGCTACTAAATCAATGTAGAAAAATCGGTCTCAGCTACATGCAAAAATATGGGCTCAGACTTCTACCTGACACACTACCTAGCACAAAACTCAGATCAAAATGGATTAAAGATCTCAACATCAGACTAGAATACATCAGGTACATAGAAGACAAGGTTGGCCAAACCCTCCACGACATTGAAGCAAAAGGTATCTTCAAAGATGACACGCCATTGACCAAACAAGTGGAAACCGAGATAAACAAGTAGGACTGTAAGAAAACACACAACCCGGAGATTCTTCTGGCAGCGATTTATTCAGAGACCTTCTCATGCAAAACGGGAAAGAAGAGGAACGAGGGATGAATGAGAAGAAAAAATCACCTAGCTAGGCAGCTTCCCTCCTTATATACCCCTCGCTGCCTCCTTACGCCCAAGTGTCTGCAGCTGATAGACTAGTTACAGCTCGTGGCGCGACAAGACATCCTGATTCCTTATCAGGTGTTATCTACGAAGCACGGTGCAACTAACAAGAAATAGGTGTCCACGAAGCACAGTCCCGTGGAGGCTCTCCACAAAGGACTATCTTAAACTAAGAAGCTTCTGTACCTCAAAAGAAACAGTGACCAAAATACAAAGACAATCTACAGAATGGGAAAGGATATTCACCCAATACCTTTCTAATAAGGAGTTGATATCAAGGATATACAAGGCACTGTTTGAACTCAATAAGAAGAAAACATTCAACTCCATCAGAAAATGGGCGATGAAATGAACAGGACTTTCTCAAAGAGGAAATCCAAATGGTCAAAAGGCACATAAAAACTATCCTTCATAAATAATCATCAGGGAGTTGCAGATCAAAACAACAATGAGATATCATTCACATCAAAGAGACTGACCAACATCCAAAATAACCAAAGCAACCAGTGTTGGCGTGGATGTGAGGAGAAAGGGACTCTCCACTGCTGGTGGGAATGCCGACTGGTTCAGCCCTTTTGGAAAACAGTATGGACGTTTCTCAAAAAATTAGAAATTTATCTCCCATTTCATCCTGCAACACCACTTCTGGGACTATATCCCAGAGATGCCTAAAAGTATAGTAGAAATGACATCTGCACTTTTATGTTCATTGCGGCACTGTTTACAATAGCCAGAATCTGAAAAAATCCCGAATGCTCAAGAACAGATGACCGGTTAAAGAAACTTTGGTGCATCTACACAATGAAATGCTATGAAGCTGTTAGAAAAAAATGAATTAATGAAATTTGCATATAAGTGGATCAACATGGAAAGTATCATGTTAAGTGAAATGAGTCAGAAAGAAGACAGACAAAGAAAAATTGCACTCATTTGTGGAATATAAAGTAACAGAATGGAAGACTAACACATAGTATATAGAGATAAGGATAATAAAAGATAAGTACCAGGAGGTTTGCTCCACAGCTTGGAAGTGGCCTTACATGCTATGGAAAAAGACAGTTCAGATAGAGAAGGGAACACCAAGTAAAGGGTGTTTAGAGCGCCCACTCGGGATGGGAGATATGTGCCAAAAGTAGACTATAGACCGAACATGATGGCCATTCATTACTTTCATTGAGACCTAAAGGAGAGAGAGAGTAAAAGGGAATGCACCTGCCACAGAGGTGGAGGAGGGAGGGGAGAATGTGGGGTATGAGAGGGATGCTGGGAACATTGGTGGTGAATGGGGACTGGTGGAGGGATGGGCACTCAATCATTTCATGACAGAAACATAAGCACAAAAGTATGTAAGTCTGTAACTGTACCTCATGGTGATTCATTAAAAATTAAAAAATATATATAAAAAAGAAAAACAAGAAAATTCTGTCTCATTCTTATAGTGAATTAGAAGTGTAATGAAGAGAAGAATAAAGAGATTAAAGAAGATTCTTGCACTATTACCATTCAAAACAATGTCTAATAATATCAATTTCCTAAGTATCATCTTAACAAAGAGGGGGAGATCTACATCTTGAAAACTTCAAAAAACTTAAGAAATAAATTAACTTAGAAAATGGAAAAAATATTCTATTGGATTGAAAGAATCAATGATGATAAAAGTACCATATTATCTAAACTACTATATAGATTCAATGCAATTCCTAACCAAATTCAGAGGACAACGTTAAAGGACTTAGAAAAGCCCATAATCAAATTTGTATGGAATTATAAAAGACTTTGAATTTCCAGTATCATACTGAAAAATCACCAAATTGGGAGTATCTCACTACCTAACTTGAAACTATATTATAAAGGCATAGTGATCAAATAAGGATAGACTCTCTGACAAATGACTCAGAATAGGATACCCAAAGCCAAAATACTACATCACTGGTATCACTGGTATCGCTATCACCCCATTGCTCATCAGTTTGCTCAAGCGAGCACCAGCAACATCTCCATTATGAGACTTGTTGTTACTGTTTTTGGCATATCGAATACGCCATGGGTAGCTTGCCAGGCTCTGCCGTGAGGGCGAGATACTCTCTGAGAGGGACAGAGGAATCAAATCCAGGTCAGCCGCATGCAAGGCAAACACCCTACTTGCTGTGCTATCGCTCCAGTCCCAAATATTACATATATGGAAAAGTAATAATTGACAAAGGTGCCAATAGCATGAAATTGAATATAGACCTCCTCTTCAACAAATGGTACTGGCAAAACTGGGTTATCATATGCAAAAAGTTAAAACTGGATAAACATATCACACCTAACACAAAAATCAATTCAAAGGGAATCAGAGACCTTGAGATCACATCAAAATCTGTAAAATACATTGGCAAAAATATTGGCACAATCCTCAAAGAAATGAACCTCAAAGGTGTCTCCAATGATTCAATGCCTCTAGCAAAGGCAACAAAATAAAAAATTAAAAATAGGACTACATCAAATTGAAGAATTTTTAAATGGAAAAAGAAACATGAGTTAAAACTAAAGGACAGCTAACTCAATGGGAGAAAATATTGACAGTCAACACATCAGATAAAGGGTTGATCTAGGTATATAAAATACAAATATCGGCAACAAAAACTCAAAAACTACATAAAGAATATCAAGAGAAGAAATTAACAAGGTCTTTTTGGTAGAGGAAAAACAGAAGGCCAACAACAGCATGAAAAAGTTCTTACCATTTATTGTTAGGGAAATCCAAATTAAGACCACAGTGAGATATCATTTCACACCAGTGAGAATGGCACGTATCAAAAAGAATGGAATCACCTCTGTTGATAGGCATGTGATGAAAAGTAATCTTCATCCACTGCTGGTGGAATGTTGTCTGGCTCAACCTCTATAGAAAACAGTATAGAGAGTTCTCAGTAAACTTAGAATTGTGCTGTCCTATGATCCAGCAATTCCACTTTTGGGTATCTAACCCAAGGACATATAAAGTATTCATTCAAAAGGACATATACACAACACTATTCATTGCAGTACTCAGTATAATGATTTGGAATCAATGTTGATGTTCAACAACAAATTAGTTGATCATGAAGATGTGGTATGTATATAAAATGGAGTACTATCCACAGGAGTAATGAAACAATGCAATTTGCTGGAACATGGATGAAACAGAAAGATAACATGTTCAAGTAAGACAGAAAGACAGACATAGGATAATATCTCTTACATATGGCATTATAAGTAACTGGATGAATAAATGCAATGGTTTAAAGGGGGATGCCTAGATCACACTTGGTCCTAGAGTTTATGGAAGTGAGAGAAAGAAATAGAGGGAATGGGGAAGGCAGAACTGATGATGAGAAACAATAGGGGCAAAGATCAAGGAAACTCAAATACATAGGTGTTGTCAAGGAATGATAGAGTTAAATATCCAAACCAGGAAGTCCACAACAGTGAAATCTCAAGACCCAAATTCTAACAGGCAGATTTCAAAAGTGCCTATCAAGATGTCACATTGGTGCTGTGGGACACAGGTGAGGCAGGGGAATCTGGGAATCTGGTGGGGGAAATTTGACACAGTTGGAAGAGATGGGTGATGCAACATTGTATCTCAAAGACACAACTATGAATAACTTTGTAGTTCATGGTGCTTTAACAAAATTAAAATTTGGAAAGAAAAAACAGAACAAAATCAAAGAACAGAAATAAAGAATCAATGGGAGAGCCAGGTAATTAGTAAAGCTGGTAATCTGCTTACCTTGCATACAACTGAGCCGGATTCAATACCGGCACACTTTATGGTGTGCTCTAAGGAGTTTGAAGTCAGCTGTACGTCTTGGGCACAGTTGAGTGTGGCTGAAAGAGCAAATAATAATAGTAATAATAATAGTAGATGGGAAATACTGCCAGACCTCCTGAGCACCGCTTGGGTGGCAAGAAAAAGAGAAAAGAAACAAAACAAAAAGCCCAAAAGAAACATAATCGCATACTTCCTAACTAGCTTTTTTTGTCACCTAGGTGTAAACTAAGTTAATACCTACTAATTAGGTTGTGGAAATAGCAATATTTAAGGGGTGTGTCTCTCAATGTTAGTTCTGTCTCTTAAAAAGTGAATCATAGAAAAGAGAAAAATTAAATATGATGGGGAAATGATTGGAAGTAAGTTTTAGTATATAATAAATTATATTATCTGCTAATAGAATTTGCATTTTTAGATACAAAAGGTGTAGAAATTTGAGTTAAATCTGTTCAGATTAAAGTGTGTAAATGAAACATAAAAAACAAAATCCTAACACTAATGTATCAGTTATATTTCCTTCTTTCTTGTAAGTACAATTCACACACCAAAAAGCTACATTGAATTTAGCACCTTTTCATTAGGTTCTTATTAATCCTTATTTTACTATAAATGTGAGTTCACAATGTGGAATAGTCAAAATCTCCTGGAAATGTTGAGTTTATCCTGTAATGTTTCCAAATAGAAATGAAGATTTGTATGTCAGAATAAATGGAACCTCTTTGTAGATAAAGAGGTAGCCAGCTGGATATCATTTGGAACACTTTTTTCTGTTTGAGTTTTTGTTTTTGGGTCACACTTGGTGATGCTCGGGAATCACTCCTGGCATGCTTGAGGGACCATATGGGTTGGCCGCATGCAAGGCAAGTTTCCTACCCACAGTACTGTTGCTCCAGCTCCCAATTTGTAACATTTTAAAAAACTAATGTCTAAGATAAATTTAACTCTTTGAACTATTAACCAAGAAATTAGAAAATAATAATCCTCAGGAAAATAGGGAATATTCTGCTTTGACTTTCACAGTGGTTTCTTAAGTCTTGGCCTAATATGAAACTTCCACTGCATACCTAGTTGATAGCAAAGGCAGTGTCCTTGATTCTCTGACTGTTGGAACCTTCAAAGAAAATAAGACTATGATTGTCACTATCTTACTGAACCTTTGTTAAGTTGATAAAATTAATGAGTATAAAGGAAAATATTTAATAGAGGGTCAAATACTTATTCATTATAGGGGTCACCTAAACCTATCAAATTGGATTTTTTCACTAAATTCTGAATAATTCGCAGATTGTCATCTCAATCTAACGCACTCTTTTTATTTTTCCTGTACTCACTGTATATCATTGTATGCTTTGGTACAGACCACTGCCTGAAAATCTGGAGCCATGTACTCTATTTACTTTTTTAAAAAAGAATCTGTATTGAATTTCAAAATATAAAATTATATCTTTTGATATAATTTTTATTTTGGTATAATTTTGAAAAAATTGTTGGAAATTGGAATTATTATTCTTGGCCCAAAAATTGAAACTGTAAAAAAAATTACCAGGTGGTGCTTGTTATACAAGGAATAAGAATAAAGCAGATGAACTGACAAAAAAAATTAAAAATCTTGTGAACTGTTTAATATAAAGTGGTTTCTAAAGGCAAGGATGTGAGAGAAATGGATATGGGTAGGTATGTCTTTTGGGTACCAGAAATTTAGTAGGGAGTGAGAGGAATTCTAAACACATATAGAGGGTTAAAAATACTCCTCTGAAATTGTGTAACATATACATATATATGCACATATCTATTCATTCAATGATGTAATTAAAGTACCAATACATTTACGCAGGTGATGTGGAAATAGCAAACTCTGTTAAACTTACAATGTAAGATACTGATAGTGATGTCATGGAAATTAATAAAATAATACTAGCAGTAAAATAAAATCAGTATGTTAGAATGAAAGTATAAAATTGCTATATATGACTACATCAGTACTTCAAGAGAAATATATCCAAATATCCAAAGTATTGTGTTTATTCTGTAACCCCAAAATCTCAACTATATTCTGCATATCAGGATTTACCTTTTGACTGTCTTATGAGGCTTCTCTTTAATAAATTCCACAGTATCAACTTTCAACTATCCCGTAAGTCACTGGAAAATCTTACTGCAGGTATTTTGCTTTTTTTTTTTCTCATAGGAATCCTCTAAACTACCAAAAGTAAGTGCTATCCTTTCACAAAATGATACAGAGCACAGTGTTTTGCTATTTATTATTTTTTATTAATATACAATGATTTATAATGTAATTTATAGCTGAGTTTTAAATATACTATGTTCGAATATCAATACCACTGTTAGTATTAACTTCGCACCACCAGGCTCCCTCTCACCTCCTAGCCTTCCTCCTTGACAGACACTTTTTATTTATTTAAGGCTATATCAGGAAGTTCTCATGGCTTACTCCTGACTCTGTGCCCAGGGATCACTTGTTGCAGTGCTCACTGGACTATATGGGGTGTCACTTATTGAAACCACATCAGTTGCATACAAAACAAGAGCCATACCCACTGTAGTTTCTCACTGACCCCTTTAACAGGCACCATTTTTTAGTTTGATTGTTATGAGTTGGGTCTCCTGCTTTCAGTGATGTTGACTCTGTGGTTTGGAAATGTAGCTATACCACCCCTCTGAACCTCTGATGCCTTGATACCGGCACCTCCTTACAATCTTTCTAACACCTTCTATTTCTATCTTTTTCTGACATATTTTGATGTCAAGTGTGATTGTTATTCCCTCCTTAATACCTTGATTTCCGTCATAATTTAGTCAATATATTACTAATAAATGAGATCATCCTGTGTTTGTTCTTCTTCTGACTTATTTCACTTAACATATCTTCCAATTCCATCTAACTTGCAGTGAGTTTCATAATTTTGTTGTTCCTTGAAGCTTCATAGTATTCCATTGTGTATATCCACTCACTTATCTTTGGATACTTAGATTAATTCCTTATTTTAACTATTGTAATAAGCACTACAAAGGATAATGGTGTGCATAGGTTCTCTTGAATGAATGTTTGTGTGCCCTTGGTATACATACAAAGAAGTGGAATTGCTTGGTTATATTGCAGCTCAAATTTTAGGTCATTAAGAAATATTCATACTGTTTTCCACAAGGGTTAAAGCAGATAACATTCCCACCAGCAGTGGATGAAAGTTCCTTTTTCACTGTATCCTCACCTGTAATAGATGTTACCAGTTCTTTTGATGTTTTCTATTGTCAGCAGCTTGAGATGGGATGATATTTTCATATTGTCTTGATTTGAATTGCCCTGATAGTATGTTATATTGAGCACTTTTTCATGTGCATATTGGTCATCTGTCTGTCTCTGTCTTCAGAGAAGTACATGTTCATTTCTTTCCCAAGTTTTTGATAATGTTTTTTGTATTTTTGCGGGGTGATTTTTGTGAATAATTGTCATTTTCTCGTTATCAACCTCTTCTCTCATGTAGTGAGTGCAAATATTTCCTCTAATTTAGCTGGATGTCTTTTAATTTTAGGTCATTTTACCTTCTCCATATAGAAACTCTTTAATTTAATATTGGCCCATTTGTTAATTTTTTACTGTTTCCTTTGACAGTAGCATCATATTATTGAAGACCATTTTGAGATCCAAATGTTGGCATATTCTACCTGTGTTTTCCTCAATGTATTTTATCTATTCCAGTCTAATATCAAGATCTTTGATTCACATTGAATTGAATTTTGAGTAAGGTTTAAGATATGGATCTAGCTTTAATTTTTCACATGTGATTATCCAATTTCCCAAGTAACTTTTACTGAAACAATTCTACAACGATAACTTTCTGCCAAGAAATTATTAAATTCCCTTTATTTATGAATATTTATTTTAAAATATTTTAGAGAATTTTATAAGTTTAGTGATTAGGAACTATTTATTTTTGTGAATAATTTCTTATAATCTTAAGATACAGATATATTCATATTGCATTTGATAATTTTCCCTTCTGTTTTATGAATTATGATTGATATATAGTGCTTTGCACATACTAAAAATACATATTTATATTGAAAATTATTAATATAAAAATTCCATAATGTTTAACATCTCTTTTTAAAAATAATTTTTAATGCCACTTATTTTCATTTGAAAAAGTATTTAAAATATTTCTTAAAAGAACAGTTTAGGTTGTTGAACTCTAACTTTTCCACCTGGAAAACTTTAATCTTTCCTACATTAACTTAAGTGAGTAACAAATTGCTGGTCGAAACCTTTTACTTTCTATCACCTTATGTGTGTTATGCTACTTTCTTATTGCCTCTAAAATGTCTCTTGAAATATATGCAGGCCTTATGATTTTTTTCTTGTATATGGAAAGCTTTCTTTTCTTTTTCTAATTTATTTCCTTATAATGTTTGCCATTTTAATTATACTGTGTTTTGGTGTGGCTCTTTTACGTTTCCTGTTTTTTATGAAAAAGGGACAGGGACTTTCTTGGCTTCCTGAATATGAAGGTTTCTTTCAATGGATTACTGACATTTCTTAACATTATTTCCTCAGATAGTTTTCTGGCTTAGTCTCATGCTTTTCTGGGTTTTACTCCTTCTAGGGCCCAAATAATGTCAATGTTATTCTTCTTGACTATGTCCTATACATTTTATGGTGTTTTAACTTTTAAAATCTTATTTTCATTTTACTGCTTAGTTTAGTTGAGTTCTACTGGTATATCTTTTTTTTAAATAATTTATTTATTTATTAATTAGTGAGTCACAGTCAGGGTACAGTTACAGATTCACACATTTTCGTGCTTGTTTTTCCTTCATGCAATGTTCGAGAGCCCATCCCTTCACCAGTGTCCATTCTCCACCACTTATGAACCCAGTATCCCTCCCACCCCCCTATCCCATCCCCCCACCCCACTCCGCCTCTGTGGCAGAGCATTCCAATTTGTTCTCTCTGTCTCCTTTTGGATGTTGTGGTTTGCAATAGGAGTATTGAGTGGCCATCATGTTTAGTCTCTAGTCTACTTTCAGCGTGCATCTCCCTCCCCCTTGGGATTTCCGATCACATTTTACTTGGTGTTCTCTTCTCTATCTGGGATGACTTTCCCCCAGCGTGTGAGGCTAGCTTCTAAGCCATGGAGCCAACCTCCTGGTATTATATACTACTATTCTTGGGTATTAGTTTCCTACTCTGCCATTTTATATTCCACAGATGAGTGCAATCTTTCTATGTCTGTCCCTCTCTTTCTGGCTCATTTCACTTAGCATGATACTTTCCATGTTGATCCACTTATATGCAAAGTTTATGACTTCATTTTTTCTAACAGCTGCATAGTATTCCATTGTATAGATGTAAGAAAGTTTTTTTAACCAGTCATCTGTTCTCGGGCACTCAGATTTTTTCCAGATTCTGGCTATTGTAAGCAGTGCCGCAATGAACATATAAGTGCAGATGTCATTTCTACTGTACTTTTTTGCCTCTCCAGGATATATTCCCAGAAGTGGTATTGCTGGATCAAATGGAAGCTCAATTTTTAATTTTTTGAGAAGTGTCCATATTGTTTTCCAAAGGGGCTGGACCAATCGGCATTCCCACCAGCAGTGTAGAAGGGTCCTTTTCTCTCCACATCCTCTCCAACAGCGGTTGTTTTTGTTCTTTTGGATGTGTGCCATTCTCTGTGGTGTGAGATATGAATGGCTAAAAGGTACATGGAACAATGCTCTGCATCATTAATCATCAGGGAGATGCAGATCTACTGGTTTATCTTACAGCAAGGTTTTTGACTTCTCTGCCTTGTTTAGTTTTTATTTTGAAACACTCTGTTATATGCTTTTGGGTCTCTCATCACATTTTACAGCTGTGCACATTCTAATTTAATTTTTGGTTTTCTGAAAGGGAGCACATCTCCACTTTACTTCAAAAATCATGCCTTGAGATTATATTTATTTATTTATCTATTTATTTGTCAATGGTGTATCTCTCAATGTTAGTTTTGCCTTTTAAAAATGAATCATAGAAAAGAGAAAAATTAAATATGACGGGGAAATGTGCTATAGTCCTTATATACACTTAGTGGAAGTGTGTTCACTCTTCTACCTCCCACAAATATAGCAATAGATCATTCTAGATCCTTTTTACTTATTTATTTATTTATTTGTCTTGGTATTTCACAACTCTAGTTGTCAGACCTTAGGGATTATTCCAAGCTCTGTGCTAAAGACTGCATCTGATGATGCTTAGGCAATCTTTTGGTGTTGGGATCAAATGTCAGCCTTCCACAGGGAAAGCATATGCTTAGGCCTTTGAGGTATCTCAAAGGTACAATGTTTCTAAAATTTTCAAGTGTTTTTTAAATGACAACATGATTTGACAGGTCAAGGAACATGACGAGTAATAAACAGGATTTACAGAGGACAGAAGTCA
Organism: Sorex araneus; assembly: GCF_027595985.1. Lineage (NCBI taxonomy): Eukaryota > Metazoa > Chordata > Mammalia > Eulipotyphla > Soricidae > Sorex > Sorex araneus. Next base: position 125,367,628 of record NC_073313.1, read on the forward strand.
GTAGGAAGAGATAATACAAATTACCTGGAGCTTTTACTCTTTATTTCAAAGCAAGTTTTCTTGTATCTGTGCTTGCTTTATTTTTATATAGTCTTGAATAACTCTGGTATTACAGTTTAAAAATTCAATTTTATCTACTAATCAAATGACTTCAGTTTTCTTAGAAGATATGACACAAAAATAATTTTTTAAAAGGTGAACCATTGCATTTTGAAATATATCCTATTTGATTGACTGGAATGGTGTAGGATAACACAGCCTCAGGTAGTTTAGGTTTATTGGGTTACTCCCATTACCATGCTCCCATTCCTCTTTGTTTATTTGTAGCTTCTTTCTTAGTGTTCTGTTGACTTGTAAATAATGTTTTTCTCTCCTCCTTGAGTCCTTTGCATAGTTTATTCAGAGCAAGCCCTTTTTGTATGGACATAGGAAAACTTAGCAAATGTTATGCTTTTATAACCTGGGAGTCATTTGACTCTACATGATATTTTCCTCCAGGGCATCTGTTCTCTTGACCTAAGCCTCAGCTGTGCTTACTTCCTAGCATCCCCAAAGCAGGGTCCCCAACGTGGGACAGAGACTGACCCAGGGCAAGCGGTGAGTTGTGTGCTACCCTGGCATCGAGATGGGCCTGGCCAAAGTGCCTAATGCTTAACTATAAGTTAAGAGCTTGATCATGGACAAATGTTGTCATGATCCAAACAGTGATAACTAGATTTGGACCCTGCTAGGGTGAGGAATGATAATCTGGCCTGAGTGCTGTGGTCTGAGCCTGTGGCAAGATGTTGCCAGGAGAGCTGCCTAGCAAACCTCAATGTATCTCTTGCTATGTCCATACAAAAATAACTAGTATTAAGATGTTAATAAGTTCCTGGACTAAGGAAAAGAAAAAAACCTTAAGAGTCAGGAAGGGCTTTGGAATGCCCTGCCCTCAGGAAGGGCTTTCTTATGTTGATTTTGCTACCTGGCTGGGTGTAGCCTAGAAGGCAAGGTGGGAGAGAGAAGGAGGAGCAGAGATTAGAGAAGCCAAAAAGAAGCGGCAGTTGATCCAGAGAGAGGACAGAGCTGGGAGTGCGGGAGATGAGAAAGATGGAAGATTGAATAAATGGTAACTAATCAGCAACCAGCTTGGTCCTCGTTCTTCCTTCGCCTGTCCTTGACCACGGGCCATCCAGATCCAGTCCACACACTGCGGTTCCAGGGCACCGAACGCGGGCGGTGAGACAGAGCCGCCTGGAGAGCCCGAGAGTGCACTCGCCCCTCGGCGAGCCTTAGTTTTTTACAGAATGGTGTACTTATTATTTATGGAAGTTGTAATGTGGTAATCTAAAATTTCTTTTCTTATGTTTTGTTTATCCTTGAACTAAATAACTAAGGAAAAATCTAGAAATATCTCTAAATTGCTTATTAAGGTTTATCTATTCCGTTCCCAATAAGTTAGGCTATGCAAAATAAACTAAGAAGTATATTGCATACTTTTTGCCTTTCTGGGGATAATTGTCAAATTTTTAATAATAAGCTAGTTTTAGAAAAATTACACACTGAAGATGGCATGTCAATTCAACATCGTGTAAACTCCATGTCTGTGAGATAGTTTGATTGACTGCTCTCTTACCCAAGTTAGAAAGCATAATCTTAATATCAGTATACAATAACTAATGCAAAAAATTAATTTAGTATTTAAAATTCAATATATATTTAAGTGAATATTAAAAGGGTAATGCATCCTATAATAAAAAAATACATTTTCTTGATACTTCAAAGGAGACACTGGAATGGACAGTTTTGCTTACTTTTTCCTTAATTGATCAAAAGATCTCTCATACAATGATAAAATTTGTAAGTCATCAATATGTATTAAATATGTGTTGGGTTCAAACTGATATTATGGGAGATCATCCATTGCAGTTTATTTAGTAAACATTTGTAAGTATCTACTAAGAATTAAGATTTTATTAGTTTCTACAACAAATACAAAGTACTTCTACATAATTCTGACCATCAGTAGTATAAAATAGATTGTATGTGAAAATTAAAATCATAAATGTAAAGTTATAGACCAATATTATGGGGCTTTAGGGAAATGTATAATATGGTTACTTACATATCATTTGTCTTAATATTTTAATTACTACTAGAATTTTAAATAAGATGTTTTCTTGCATTCCTTGAAAAGTTTCATTTCAACATAAATATGAGAGAATAGGCATAAACTTAAAAATTGTTGGTCTCATAATACCAACTCCTAAGTTGTTCTACACCAGAAGTAGAAGTATAAGAAGTGCCGCTTTCCAGAGGCCTAGTCATTGGTTTATTTCCCTTCTCTTACAACCCTCAGAATTGTACCAATAAAATGAAAACTTTTATAAACATAAAATTTCCAGGTTCTCACTAAAATCCAATTCACAACAGTTAGAAGCTATTTTTTCTTGTAACAGTGGAATATGCAATGAGAGAAGAGACCTAGAGTAGTGTTTTTGGAGGATTGAAGGTTTCAGAATGTTTGGGAAAGGAATTATGGAATCATTAATTAGAAAGAAGCATGATGTTAAACAATATTACAAAACTTGGATGTGGACAATTCCTTGACCTCTAAACTCTACAATCTGGAAAAGCAAACATTTTCTAGTACCAGAACTTGGCTTAACAAAGCATTTGCCAATTAGCTAATATCTATCTTGCTAAGGCTTAAGGAAATACAGTTGCCATAAATAATATGGATATATTGTTGAATATAATGCAATAAAGCTATATCATCCAGCTAATGAAAAGATATGCATATGTTGGCCAGAGAGGTATTACAGTGGTTTGATGACTTTCCTTGTACATAGACAACCCTGATTAGATCCTGGCACCAAAAATATTTCCTCTGAGCACCTGTAGAATTGATCTCTGAGTACAGATCTAAGAATAAGACGTGATCTCTTTCTTACCATCTTATGCCTGCAATGATAGCACATATCAAAAATATCTGGAAATAGCCTGGATTTTCAAGATTGTGGTAAGAAAGAAACTGATATCTATATTGGTAGGAGTGTCATTTGTTTCAGCCTTTATTGGAAATAGTATAGATATATATGAAAAATAGGAATAGAAGTCCCATATAAACCAACAAATGCCACTTCTTTGCATCTATTCTCAAAAACACAAAAATATTAATTTGAAAGGTATATGTTAAATAGATAAACATGGAGAGTATCATGCTAAGTGAAATGAGTCAGAAAGAGCAGAAAGAGAGGGACAGACATAGAGAGACTGTAATCATTTGTGGAGTGTGGGGTAGCATCACACAAAGCTGACACCCAAGGACAGTAGATATAAGGGCCAGGGGGATTGCCCCATAGTTGGAAGACTACTTCATGAGTGGAGGGGAGAAGGCAGATGGAATAGAGAAGGGATCAGTAAGAAAATGATGGCTGGAGGAACCTGTTGGGATAGGGGATGCATGCCGAAAGTAGATAATGGACCAAATATGATGACCTCTCAGTGTCTGTGTTTCAAGCTATGATGCCCCAAAGTAGAGAGAGAGTATGGGGAATATTGTCTGCCTTAGAGGCAGGGGAAGGATGGGAAAGGGGGTGTATACCAGGGATACTGGTGATGGGGAATGTGCACTGGTGGAGGGATGGGTGCTTGATCATTGTGAGATTGTAACCCAAACATGAATGCTTGTAACTATCTTAAGGTGATTCAATAACATTTTAAAAAAAGATATTGTCACCTAAAACTAAAAGAAAAGGATATATGAACACCTATATTTACTGTTGCACTTCAATATCCAAGATATGGAAAAAATCAAATGCCCCACTACAGATGAATGGATCAGGAAGTTTTAGTATAAATACACAATGGAATACCAGTGAACTCTAAGAACAAAACCATGAAATTTATAGCAAAATGGATAGAACTAGAGGATATTATACAAAGTGAAGTCAGAATGAAAGGGAAATATATAGAATTCTCTCTCATATGTGAGGCTTACAGACAAACAATGAGATAGCAACAGAGATGCAAAGGCAACATAACAGTGAACTAATCCACACTGCTGTGTTTGTGGGGCTGAGAGGAAGGGGGCATCAGTTTCTTGGAGGAGGGAGACAGATACACTGATGATAGATGTGGTGTTAGAGCTATGTCCATGAAAAACTAATGTTAATAATATTGCAAACCAAACAGTAAAAAAGTAATAACAATATTTTTAAAAATTAAAAAAAATATTGCTAGAATTCCAAAAATAAGAAGGTCTGATCTCTTTCAAGAGCATCTCAAATACTCCTTCCCTTCACAAAAAATAAGAATAAGAAAATCTAGGGGCTGGAACGATAGCACAGCGGGTAGGGCGTTTGCCTTGCATGAGACCACCCTGGGTCCGATTCCCAGCATCCCATATGGTCCCCTGAGCACTGCCAGGAGTGGTTCCTGAGTGCAGAGCCAGACGTGACCCCTGTGTGTGACCCAAAAAGCAAAAAAAAAAAAACCAAGAAAATCTATAAAATCATATGAATTAAAATAAAAATCTAGCAATTTTACATGGTTGTGCATGTAAATACTTATAATTTATTTTCTGTAAATAATATATCTATTTCTATTGTATGAATGCAAAAGAAAATCCTTAAAAACATTTTTTTCCTGTTGGGGTGTTGGGTCATACCTGGTAGCGCTCAGGTCTTCCTCCTGGGTATGTGCTCAGAGATCACTTCTGACAGTGCTGTGCCAGGAATGAACCTAAGTCAGCCATATGCAAGGCAGTACCTTACTCACTGTGTTATCGATCTGCCATGAAGGAATTTTTAACATTGTTAATCTAAAAAGAAATGAAACTGAAAGGAATAATTTTTCGGCCTTATTACAGTATATTTAAAACTGGCAATTTACCATACATATCTCATGCTTATGTGTTTTTTCCTTGTGGTTTTGTTTTGTTTTGGGGAGCCACACCCCAGGTACTTATGGCTTATTCCCAGCTATTTGCTCAGGGATGACTCCTGTAACTGCTTTGGGGACTGTCTGTGATGTCAGGGATTGAACACAGGTCATATGTACACTGCATGCAACACATTCTTCCTATCCACTGTACTATCTCTCTGACACATGCTAGGTGCCCCCCCCCACACACAGCAACAAGACACAATAAATCTTTTTTTTTTTATCTTTTGAGTTTTGTGGCTGAATCCACCAGTACTCAGTATTTCCTCTGTCTCCGTCTGTATTTAGGGATCGTCCCTGTTGGTACTTCATAGACCATATATGGTATCATGGATCAAACTGGTACTGGTCACTTTCAAGACCAATACCTTAACCTTTGTGGAAAATGTTTCTGTCCTCATATAAACTTTGAAAGTGATGGAGAATACTTTATTTTTTAGGAAGGGGAAGCGTGAGAGGAGTGAGAGAGAGGAGTGTGTGTGTGTGTGTGTGTGTGTGTGAGAGAGAGAGAGAGAGAGAGAGAGAGAGAGAGAGAGAGAGAGAGAGAGAGAACCTGGGCAAGAGATAACGTGGACTTCTCCAGAGTTTAGAGGGAGCCCAGGTACACATCCCAATGTTAAAATGGGTGAAAGTGTGTTAAAGAATTAAAAGAATAAAGGTTTGAAAACAAATCTCAGGAGAAGACATGCTGGCAGCACATGGTGCTTGGGCACCACATGTGTTCGGCAGCTACCCATGGGCACAGGCAGAATATAGGCTTGGGCAGCACATGTGCAATGAAGAACATTTTTATACACCATTTTCTTTGCATAGATTATTTGAAAGTAAATATATATAATATATTAATGTCGACAGAATCTCCTGCCCCCGCACCAGGCTGTCTTCACTGGGGCCCCTCAGAGGGGGGGCAGGTTAAATTTCCCTCCCTGCCCCAAACAGAGCCCCGGCAGCCAAAAGCCTCCAGAACCCAGCCACAACTATGCCCAAGGCCACTCTCCACATGCCACATGCTCAGATGAGCCTCACCCATGAAGGAATCGTCAGATGAACCCAGGTATGCTGGACCTATGTCTGAGATCTCCAGGCATGCTCAGATCGGGACTGGGCCTTCTCCACCCAGATTCCCTGTTTCTAGTAGCTTGGTAGTCACACCCACAAACTGCCCCCAGCACCACATAATCACATCAACGGCCAAGATCCAGAGAGTATAAAACAAAGCTCCTGGAAGAGAGCAATGCAGAATCTTGCATGGCAGAGCCTGATAAGCTACCCATGGCGTATTTGATATGCCAAAAACAGTAAAAAGTCTCACAATGGAGACGTTACTGGTGCCCACCTGAGCAAATCAATGAGCAATGGGATGACAGTGACAGTGACCCAGTGATATTCAGGGGTTACTTCTGACTCTGCACTCGGGGATCACTTCTGGCAGTGCTCAGGGTATAATATGGATGCTGGAGATCAAACCCAGGTTGGCCATGTACAAGGTAAATGCCCTACCCACTGTACTATCACTCTGGCCACGTCACTTGTTTGTTTTGTTACCTTTTTAGCACGACACTCCTTTGGCAAGATGGTATGAGCAGATGAGCATCCATAGTTTCATCCCACAATTTTTGGAACTATGTAATTCAAGTAATTACCAGGAAATAAAAACATGCTTACTAAGTCTATTTTAAACACACTTTCAAGAATAGTAGTAGGCTACTTTACTTTGACTGCTTTCTGTACAAATGAACTTTTTTAGAGTTTGGTCAATGGGTTATTAGACTTCAAAGCGTTCAAAAATACAGACTGCAACATTTCTTCTTTAATGTTCAATATGAAGGCAAAACTGTTTTCCATTGGAAAAATAACACATTACCTCTCAATGCTACTTTTCATATGTTGAACTGGCAAAGTATTTAAAAGTACATTTTGGGTTTTTGGTTCAGAGGCTACTGCTGCGTCAATGCTTGGAGTTTGCTCCATACAGTGCAGGGAATTGAAATGAAAAGAATTGACTCAGGTCTATTGAGATATCTTTTTGTCCCTATAAAGTATTTTTATGGTAATATTAGAATCAAATGAAGATAAAAATTTTTGTTCTTCAGCCAGAGTATGAAGTTTTGTTTTTTTAAAAGTCCATTCTACATTTTTAAAAGGTACTAAAATCATGCCTATGAAGCCAAACAAGATCAAGGAAGGGTATTTTTTTTTTTTAGAATCTCTCATTCATGATCAGTAAGAAAATACACACTTTGCACAGAAGGTTTGGAACTAATAAATAATGCCACAGCAGAAACATTTATGTCAGCTATTCCATCTAGAACTTAATATCATGATGGAGGCCTTTTAATTAGTACTATATTTTTGTTGTTTGAGCTATAAACAGACACCCAAAGATTATAGCGTATTAAAATAATTTCATCAAAAAAGAGCAACTAAAACATGAGGATTAAAGGCTATAGGAGAACTGGGATCATTGGTGGTGGAGAATGGGCACTGGTAAGAGGGATGGGTACTCGATAATTGTATGACTGTAATGCAAGCATGGAAGTTTGTAAGTATGTGACTGTACCTCACCCTGATTCACTAATAAATTTTTTTAATAAATAAAAGCAAAACGAAACAAAAAGCTATAGGAGAAATTCAGTAATGAAAGCCCAAGAGAAAATATCATTAAATAACAAAGTCAAATCATATGTTAATCATTAAAATCTATAATTTGTTTATGTATAATACTTAAAACTATTAAAAAACATTATCTATGAACAACTAGTACCATATAATAGTCACAAAACATACCATATAGGCTATAGTGTGATTAAAAAAGCACATTGCTATCTTCAGGGAAACTTTAATATTATATGAATTAGTTACTTATACACCATATAAGCTGGAATTTTTAACAGTGTTTTATAAGAATAAAGAGAGTAAACCTGGGATTGGGGAGAAAGTACAAGTGTTGAGATACTTGCCTTGAATGTGGCCAAATCTGGTTCAATTTCCATCACCACACATGGCCTCTTGAGCAGTGCCAAGACTGTCCCCTGAGCACAGAACCAGGAGTAAGCCCTGAACACAGGTTTGTGTGGACCCCCCAAACTAAAAAGAGATAGAGAGATAAACTTTTATACATGTTCGACAAAGTATATGTTAAAGACTGTTCATGTAACAAATTATTTACAGTATTAAAATTATACATAAAATCAGTAATGCAAATATCCATCAATTAGAGTATAGATACATATTGGGGGTATGATGCCTCTAGCAGGTCAACCTGTACCTGCAGGGCAAGCGCATCAGCAGTCTGATGGTGCCTTTAGGCTTCCTGATAACCCCAAATTGCCACTGTGCCTTTGGCCAGATCCCAACAACTTAGAGTCAGGTTTACCAAGAAATTATACGGCCAAAAGTTAGGTATGTGGGAGCCAGGCCCACAAACTATCTTTGACTTAGCTATACAAGCTCATTTATTGACGTTATTTCGGAGACCCATAAGTAAATCCCGAAGGAGATCAAGAGCTGCAGTTAATTTCCAAACCTGTACATGGCTGAATAGACCGGGGTAAATCAAAGTGGGGCAAGTTAGTCTGGTGCTCTCCCAAGCAGAGTCCCTGGCAGTTGCTTGCTTCCACAATCCAAAATTGCTCCCATACCCTTAGCCTGACTCGAACATCTCAGGACAGACCTCACCAAGATATAATCTGCTGAAAACTTGGATATGCGGGCTTTGTGACTGAAATCTCCAGGATTTCTTGGTACCTCCCCCCCTATTCCCAATATTCCTGAAAGCACTGGCAGTCACCCCCACAAGCCAACTCCAGAGCCACCATGTAAGCTCTCCTACCAGTCTTGCTTCAGAGACCCATAAATAAATCTTGAAAGAGATCCAAAGCCGCAGTTAATCTCGAACCCACGCATGGCTGAACAGACAAGGGTAAATTGGAGGGGGCAGGTTGGCCTGGTGTCTGCCCAAGCAGAACCCCTGGCAGCTGCTTGCTTCCACAATCCAAAATAGATGCCATATCCTCAGCCTGACTCCACCGTCTCAGGACGGATCTCACCAAGATATAATCTGATGAAAATTCGGGTGTGCAGGTTTTGTGACTGAAATAGAATTTCTCAGGGTCAGAAATTCTCCCACCTCCCTGTACTTCCTGAAGCCTCGGCAGTCACATCCACACCCTAAATTGGCCACCCAATTGAAAATCTACTCCAGCCTTACCATCCCAATAAGAATACCCGACGTCCTGAACAAACACCATGATCTCTTAGCACCTGTATTGCAAACTATAATTCACAAAAGGAAAAGGAGAGAGAGAGCAAGAAGGAAAGTGCCTCTCATAGAGGTAGTGTCATGTTTGGGGATGGTGGTAGAGAAACAGGGGGCCTTGGTGGTGGGAAATATACGCTGGTGGAGGAATTGGTTCTGGATCATTATATGACTGAATCCCAATTATGAACAGCCTTGTAATGGTCTATCTCACAGATATTCAATGATAAAAATAAAAGTAATGTGGAATTCATGCACAATTCAATCAGTTTAATCAATGGCTGAATGAATAGCAATACTCCTACATTAAAAAAAGAGTATAGATTAATAAATCATGGTTAATTGACACAAGTGGAAAATAGCACAGTTATCAATGATAATAAAGTGCAAGCACAAATATAAATAAATATCATTAAGACCAAGACTAAATTATTGCATAATGAAATATTTCATATATAAAAATTTTTGCACATATTTCTTGTGGTTTATTTTAAATTGCTATTTTATTCTCTTTTAAAATTGATTAGTGTGTAGTTTAATATAGTGACATACTTTGAATTAAGATAAAAGCATAGCACTGTAGCACTGTAGTATAAGCATTAAATTTTTTGAATGTCATTATTTGGGAAGTAGACATATATATGAGGAATGTTGTATAAAAAAGGCAATGAAGTAGTTATGTCCGTTATTGGAATGTGAATATATTTACATAGTCATACTAATATGAACTTTTTAAATACTGCCTTACTATCAGATATTATATATCTATTTTAGTAAGACGATGCGATAAAAAGGATATCACATAAGGATATGATTTGAGAAAGATAACTATTCATGATACAGATGGTACAAATTCAATGTATAATTTTAGTATGACTGATTTAAAGAATCGACATGTTAACAGTGTTTTGAAAATAGAATAAATGCAAAGAAACACAGATTTTATAGTGGTTACCTACAGATTGTCATCCAAGATATTTTTGGATACTTTTCATTTAAGCATTATTATTATTCAAATGGTCATGTAAATTATTATCTAAATTAAGACATTGGATAAAATAAAGTGTTTTAATACATTGTGATAGATAATTGCAAATCAGATTTGTTCCAGGAAAAACAGTCATTTAAAAATTCTTTCTGTTTCCAATCTTGATACATATATTAGTCTTATATAAAGTTGTGAGAAAAAATTATTGATACAGTCATTTTCAAATTAAATACTTAGGTATTTTTGTTAGTTTTATGTATAAAACTATCTAATTTGATGAAATTATTTAATGACTAAACATTCAGATTCATTTTGGAGTACCTTGAGAACCTTGAGTTCATTTTTGGTGTCACCTAGAAATGGAGAAAGTATTAGATAGTATTTAAAACTTGTGATTTCCTCTACACAAAATTGTACTGAGATTAACAAAAAAAATCTATGTGTAATTGAATGAATGCTCTCCCCATCCTAAGGGACCCAGCTCCGGCAGCCAACCTCCACTACCCAACCACAGCCATGCTCTAGGCCACTTTCCACATGTTCCGGCCGAGCCTCGCGCATGAGTAAACCTATTCCTGGACCACATGGCCTCAAAGCTTGGCAAGCTACCGAGAGTATTCCACCCGCATGGAAGAGCTGGCAAGCTCCCTGTGGCATATCTGATATGCCAAATACAGTAACAATAACAGTCTCATTTCCCTGACCCTGAAAAGAGCTTCCAATCGTTGGGAATGATGAGTAGGGAGAGGCTGCTAAAATCTCAGGACTGGGACAAATGGAGACATTGCTGATGTCCACTCAAATAAATAGATGAACAACAGGATGACAGTGATGAAGTGATACAGTGATAAATGAATGGAATAATCTCATGTGAATGGATTAGAAATTTAATATTGTTACACTAATCCTGGTACCAAAAATAAACTACAGATTTAATGTAATAATTATTAAAATCTCAATGTTTTTAAATATAGAATGCAGAAATAATTCTAATATTTCCATGAGACCCCAAAGTACCACAATACTGAAGGTACTCACAAAATATGACATAAGAACATTCACATTTAAAATGACAAAGATAGCTTACTTAAGAAGAAAAATCTACCAAGGAAAACATATGACTCCAAAAGGCTCATAAAAATGTTCATTCCAGGTTATCAAACAAAAATGACCTTAAGCACCTATTTTATGCCTCTGAGGATGGAACTGCTTTCAATATTTTGAATTAATCATTTAGGAAAAGCAAATAAGAACAAAAATTGTACCTAAGAGAAATTTGATAGGAGATTCAAAGACATAAAATAATATTTTTGTATGGGATCTTTTTGTATGGAAAACTAGAAGCTGTCCATTATTGATGCTTTAATCTAAGGATTGGGTGGGAAGTTAAAGTTTCCCCTAAAATAGTTGCCACTTTTAGTATAATAATTGACTTTAGACAGGGGCTTGTTTATGCCTGTATTTGTTTTAATTTTAATTTTTTCTTTAGTCTGTATTTTTACTATTTAAAATATAGAATGGTTAAGGGGGCTGGAGAGATAGCACAGTGGGTAGGGCGTTTGCCTTGCACGCGGCCGACCCGGGTTCGAATCCCAGCATCCCATATGGTCCCCCTGAGCACTGCCAGGGGTCATTCCTGAGTGCATGAGCCAGGAATGACCCCTGTGCATTGCCGGGTGTGACCCAAAAAGCAAATATATATATATATATGTATATATATATATATATATAGAGAGAGAATGGTTAAATATAAATATTGCTTTTTAAATGTCTTTAAATTTTTTTAAACCAGAGTGGATGCTGGGACTGGAGCAATAGCATAGTGGATAGGGTGTTTGCCTTGCATGCAGCCAACCCGGATTCGATTCCCAGCATACCATACAGTCCCCTGAGCAATGCTAGGAGTGATTCTTAAGTGCAAAACCAGGAGTAAACCCTAAGCATCGCCGGGTGTGACCCAAAAAGAAGTGGATGCCTTATCTTTGAATAAAATCATTTTATGGAAAGCAGGCAAGTATCTCTGCAATATTCCCATGGCATTTTAAAAACTGTTCATATTGCACAACACAGTATTCACAATAGCACATGTGTTACTGATTGCTATGTGCAAAACTTATCATTTAATCAATGCAGGTGGATATTACAGAGTACTTCCCAATCCCAATTTATCACAGTAGCATCAAAAATTTATTTAAAAATCCATGAGAAACTACATGACTCTCCTCTTCATTCTATTCTCGTTTCAAATTCTCTCACACTGCAGCAGCATTATCCTGCCACCAGTGGCCTTTAAAGATGAGTTACATCTGAGGACAACTAATCTTCTTCCACAGACATTATCAACACAGCTGCAACTTTGATGCTCAGTGTCCACATACAGATGGTCAGGCTGAAGATAAAAGCACACTCAGTTTTCTACTTCTGTACTCTCCAGGCTTCTCTGCTAGGTTGGCTGATATGCTCTAACTTTTGCAACTCTGCCAATGCCCAGTTTGAATAGTGAAATAATGGGAGCAAAATTGATACTAAAGGAATTCCAGAATACAAGGACAAATCAACCTAAACCTTTGAAATCTCTCTGTGATGAATTTACTAATCAACTATTTGTTCTCTTCTTCTCTTTGCCCATTTATTTCCGTAACTTGCACAAATAAGTCTAATAAATCTACTATGTGCTAAAAAGGAAAGTTTAATTTCCATATATGCACCATAAAACCCTGTGTTTGAACATTTTGAGTCAAATAACAGGACCTGATTCTCTCTGTTGACTTTGTAAGAGAAGGATCAGACAGGCGAAGCATTTCTGACAAATCACAGAGAACCAACGAAACATTTGCCCACATCATGAAAATAGTCTTGTGGGAAATAGATCACATACAGCTTGATATTCATGGATAGATAATCATAAACAGGGAAGTCTCATTTTATCTGACTTCTATAGTACTATCTAGATTACAATATACAAAGTCCTCAAGGCCCTTGACAATTCAGTTGAGAACAAAAACAATTTTACATTTGCTGCTTTGTTGCAAAATACTAAGATAAGAATATTTCCACTGACTTAATATGAGAGTTCTGAATGTTTTAGGCTATCCTTTACTTTCAGCTGACCCTATTTTCCAGTATAGTTTCTGAACTCCAACTTTTCTATTTTGGCTTATTTTTATCTCTGTTACTACTCACATAAATGATTTTTAAAACAGCATGATTAGTAGTGTGTGACTCACAGAGCAGAGTTGTATAAAGAGCCTTAAATATTATAGGGACCACTATGAAAATAATGGTTGGAAATTGTAGGGAGCCATTTTACCTTACTGATCTTATCCTGTCACTATTTGTTTAATCACTAGCTAACCCCATGCCATACCTCGCAAAGGTTGCCACTCCTAATCTTACTGATCTTATCCTATCAGCATTTGTTTATTACTAGCTAAATCCTGTGCCACACCCTGCATTTCTGTTGGGGGTCCTGGCACCACCTCCTCCCAACAGGGAGGTATAAATACTGTAACTGCCATAGAATAAATGCCTTTTCTCCCTCCTCCGGGCTCTGCGTCTGTTCTTTCGGCTGCGCCCTACGAAGGGTTCTCCCTGCTGAACAGAACGAGACCTCCACATCGACTTCCACAGGAAATGGTTACTTGGACAAGAAATAAGTGCTTAGAGGAGGTGAAGAGATAAATATGATAACCTATTTCAATCTTTAACCTTTATTTCAATCCATAATGCTTAGAAGGAAAGATAGAGGCTAAGAGACAAAAAAAAAAACAAAAAAAAAAAACATGTCTGCCATAGAGGCAGGCTGGGGTGGGGGTGGTGGGGGTGGGCGGAGTTTGGCGGGAGGCAAACTTCAGAACTGGTGATGAAAAATGTACACTGGTGAAGGGATGATGTATGACAAAAACCCAATCATGAACAACTTTTTAACTGTGCATTCAATAAAAGATACATTAAAAATGAAAACAATTTAATTTAAAAATGTATTCATTTTTTAAAGAAATAGAAAAGAGTGCATAAATAACAATTGATAATGGATTCGCCAATTTTTAAAAATACATTAAAGGCTATTTGCAAAGCATTTTTTCAATTTGTATTTATACATTTCATTAAAACTTACTAAAATGTTTAAGTGCATTATTTAGAATTGAGTCGAGGTTGATAAAAGCATAGCAGGTAAGGTGTTTGCCTTGAATGCAGCCAACGAAGTTTGTTTACCAGAACCTTATATGGTCTCCTGAACAGCATCAGGAGTGAACTCTGAGTCTAGAGTGAGGAGTAAGGCCTGAGAATTATCTGGTGCGGCCCCAAAACCAAATAATAATAATAATGGAATAGATAATCCAGAACTAGCTATCTTTGTGTTGTTCTCCCAGGTATATCCCCAATCTGGACAGCCCCGAAGAGAGCAGTCATGGAGTGAAGCAGAGCCACTCTATCACCTTTCTTCACCACTCTATCACTCATCCTACACATATCCTACACCGTAAAAATGTATCCTAATTCAGGCTCCTAATCACACAAAACCACACACTTAACAACCCTAAATGCAAAGGTCATGATGGTAAAACAACACAGAAATGCACCAGGCTTAATGAGTGGAGAAGTTAGCCCAGATGACCCAATGAGTACGAATGAGCTATATATCCTCTTTGATAAGGAATTTGGAATGGAACTATCAAGGATACATAAGGAGGTCAAAGAAACCATGGAATGCACTGCCAATCAAATGCAGCAGTATATGAGAGCAGAATTGAGGAAAAGGCAAACAAAAATACAAGCAGAAAGGACAGGCCTGAGAAACATGATGTATGAAATAAAAAACTCACTGGAAGGTATCACTAGCAGAGTAACAGCTGTGAACACAGAATTAGTGAGTTCCAAGACAGAGAGTCTCTAGACTACAGTAAAAGATGAAAAAGACTCTCAAAATAAACCAAGGGATGACAAGAGAAAATCAGAACAATGACAAAAGGAATAACATACGAATCACTAGAGTACCAGAGAAGCAGGAAGAAAACCTTGATGAAGAGGCAATCATCAAAGCTATCATTTCTAAGAGATCCTAGAACTGAAAAATGCATGCATCCAAATCCAGGAGGCCCGAAGGATACCAATTAAAAGAAATTCAAGTAAGAATACTTCAAGACACATCTTAACCAGAATGACAAAATCCATAGATATAGAATACTGAAAGCAGCAAGATAAAAGAAGGAAATAGCTTATAATGGAACTAAGATTCATGGTGACTTATCAGATGAACCCATCTTGGCCAAAACAGTGGTGGGATATAGTGAAAAAACATACAAAGGAAAGATATAATAAAACTTAGAGTAGAAATCAATAACTGGAATCCCAGGAATAGCTATCAATATGTAGCATTTATTGAACATACAAAACTATGGTAAAAACTTTAAAATGCAAACGTTTGCATGCAAATCTATAAAAAGAAAAACATTGGTGCATTAAAATGCAAAGGTGGCATAATACAATATGAGGAAGGAAATTTTGAGTCATTGATAAAGCATCTTAAATATGACAGAGAAATGTCTTAAATACAACAAAAGAAGTATCTTTTCTTTGACTCCCTCCCTTGTTTTGCCCCCAAGATCAAACCACTGTTTCAAGCATGCAAGGCATTCACTTTCCTATTGTGTCACTTAACATACCATTGGCTTGTAAAAGTGTCTAACATGTTAAATTGGTTTGTTAGAATGTCTAAGTCATATTTTCCCCATAAGCTATAAAATGTCATCAAGACCTGCCAAAAAGCTCAGTGTATCTTAATAATAACATATCCTATACAAGATAGCATATAATTTCCTTTCTTACACATACAAGTCTGAGACCAAAACCCTCCTATTTTCATTGAAGTCTTGATCTGCATTACCTTGCTACAGCCTGGAAGTAATTTGATGGTGATCATGATGTTGTTTTACTTTTCAATGAAATCCAGAGGTTACTTTCACATGCACAGTATATAACTTTCTCATATATAAATTTATAAAATTACTCTATAGTTTCTATATTACCCCCAAAACTAAGTTTCAAGATTTTTGTCATCTTGCTTTAAATGATGATACTGGCCTCTATTAACTACTTATTTCATTGTGGATTTGCAACTAATAATAATATCTAACCTGTGCCAAATTAAGAGCCCAAACCACAGCACCTTTCTTACTTTCTTCTTACTCCTCCACCATCCCTGGAGAGGCTCAAATCTGGCTGATATTACTAGGTATATTATTTTTTCCTTTTTTAAAATGTTGGAGTGTAAAAAACTAAAGCTCGCCAAGGAGCGAGTGCACTCGCGGGCTCTCAGGCGGCTCTGTCTCACCGCCCGCATTCGGTGCCCTGGAACCGCAATGTGTGGACTGGATCGGGACGGCCGGTGGTCAGGGACAGGCGAAGGAAGAACGAGGACCAAGCTGGTTGCTGATTAGTTACCGTTTATTCAATCTTCCACCTTTCTCATCTCCCACACTCCCAGCTCTGTCCTCTCTCTGGATCAACTGCGCTTCTTTCTGGCTTCTCTGTCTCCTTTTTCTCTCTTGCCCTTGCCCCTAGGTTACACCCAGCCAGGTACCAAAATCAACATAATAAAGCCCTTCCTGAGGGCCGTCAGGTTTAAAGGGAACATAACCTAGGGGCATTTTAAAGCCCTTCCTCACTCTTAAGGTTTTTTTCTTTTCCTTAGTCCAGGAACTTATTAACATCTTAATACTAGTTATTTTTGTATGGACATAGCAAGGGATACATTGAAGCTTGCAAGGCAGCTCTCCTGGCAACATCTTGCCACAGGCTCAGACCACAGCACTCAGGCCAGATTATCATTCTTCACCCTAGCAGGGTGCAAATCTAGTTATCACTGTTTGGATTATGACAACATTTGTCCATGATCAAGCTCTTAACTTATAGTTAAGCATTAGGCCCTTTGGCCAGGCCCATCTCGATGCCAGGGTAGCACACAACTCACCGCTTGCCCTGGGTCCGTCTCTGTCCCACGTTGGGGACCCTGCTTTGGGGATGCTAGGAAGTAAGGGCAGCTGAGGCTTAGGTCAAGAGAACAGATGCCCTGGAGGAAAATATCATGTAGAGTCAAATGACTCCCAGGTTACAAAAGCATAACATTTGTTAAGTCTTCCTGTGTCCATACAAAAAGGACTTGCTCTGAATAAACTTTGCAAAGGACTCAAGGAGAAGAGAAAAACATTATTTACAAGTCAACAGAACACTAAGAAAGAAGCTACAAATAAACAAAGAGGAATAGGAGCATGGTAATGGGAGTAACCCAATAAACCTAAGCTACCGAGGCTATGTTATCCTACATTGGAGTACTGCTATTTATTCATCATTGATTAAGTTGATTGAATTTGGCATTAACTCCGCATTAGTTATTCTTTTAGTTGATTCACCGTGAGATAGTTATAAAGCTTTCATGTTCAAGATTCAGCTGTACAATGATCAAACAGCCATCCTTCCACCAGTGCACACTTTCCACCACCAGCTTCCCCAGTATACAGTATACCACCCCCCAATCCCAGTCCTCACCCTTCCTCCATGGCAGGTAATTTCCCCGATACTCTTTCTCTCTACTTTTGGGCATTATGCTTTGCTTGCTTGATTTTTCCCACCACCATTCAAGCCTGCTTGGTAGGAGCAGATGCTAGATCATTTATTGTCCATTGCTCATTTTTAATATCTTGGGTGCTGCAGCCATGAGCTTCTGGAATTCTAGATTATAAATCGTTGGTTTCCAGAGAAATTTCTGTAGGGCACTAATCCATTTTGGGATTTACTTGGGCGACTCTGGACTAGGGCTGTTGGTGTGCTAAGATGACACTCAGATGCACACTGTGGGGCGGACAACCAGACCAATGAGAGGGTGGGGAGCCGGGGAGGCACAGCCCTGCACCTCAGCCTCTATGCAGCATGGATATTTAGTCCTGGAACCAGCATACCTGGGCCTTGCTTGTGGAAGTTCTTGGTCGCTGAGATTCCATCCGGAGTAGGTGGGGAGAGTGTTCCGGCTCCATATAGGGTGCTCCCGTGAAATTGACTCAGTATGGGGACTGGAGAGATCTCTGGTTCTGTGGTGTCTTCCAGGACTTGCTGCTGTGTCTCTGGGTTTTGATGTCTTTCGAGATTTATTTATGGGTCTCTGAAGCAGGCCAGTAATATAGTTTACAGGGTGGCACTGGAGTTGGTTTGTGTGGGTGAGAGCCAGTGCTTTCATGTGTATTGGGAAGGGGGGGTTTGTAGCCCACCCCAACCCTTTGAAAGCCTGAAGATTTCAGTCACAAAACCCACATACCAAAAATTTCAGCAGATTATATCTTGGTGAAGTCTGTCCTGCGATGTTGGAGTCAGGCTAGGGATATGCCGGTGGTTTGGGATTGTGGAAGAAAGCGGCTACTGGGAGCTCTGCTGGGCAGGCACAGGCCTACCTACCACCAACCAATTTTTTTTTTAATAATTTATTTATTTTTAATTAGAGAATCACCGTGAGGGTACAGTTACAGATTTATACACTTTTGTGCTTATACTTCCCTCATACAAAGTTCGGGAACCCATTCCTTCACCAGTGCCCATTCTCCACCACCCGTAAACCCAGCGTCCCTCCCACCCTCCCCAATCCCATCTCCCCCCCCAACCCACCCTGCCACTGTGGCAGGGCATTCCCTTCTGTTCTCTCTCTCTAATTAGCTGTTGTGGTTTGCAATAAAGGTGTTGAGTACCACCAACCAATTTACCCCAGTCTGTTCAGTCATGTACGAGTCCGAGAGTAACTGTGGCTTTTGGTCTCTTTTAAGGTTTATCTATGGGCCTCTGAGATAAGGCCAATAAATGATCTCCCATAGCTGAGCCAGAGGTGGTTTGTGGGCATGGCTCCCACATACCTAACTTTTGACCATTTAATTTATTGGTAAACATGGTCCCAAGTTGTTGGGGTCTGGCCAAAGGCACAGTAACAATTTTGTGATGTCAGGAAGTGTGAAGGCACCATCAGGCTGCTGATGCTTTTGCCCCACAGGTACAGGTTGACCTATTGGAGGCATCATACCCCCAACTGCGTATATTCTGACCCTGAGGCATAGCTCCAATTGGAGGAAGGGCCCCTCCATCCTCTGTGAGTCCCCAAACCTCCACACTTGACCTGAGTCATATTAAGGACCCACACCACAGCTCCTGAAATACAGCCACATGACAGATCTACTCAACAAGTCTATCCAACAGATCTGCTCAATAACAGTGAGCAGTTATTTTTCCTGCCTTTCTGTAAGGACAGGCACAGAAATCAGAATAACCTCTATCTAATCCCTCACCACCTTCCTTGGGAGGCAATTACAAATATTCACCCTCAGCACAAGAACACTAGAAAACCAATGGGGAAAACACAAATTTCCGAAGCTCAATGAGTCAGAACAATTCCACTGAAGACCAAAAAAGACACACCAAATAAATCCTCAGATAATATCTTTTTAGACACTATGATGAGAATGTTCAAAGAGTTCAAAGAAACGATTACACAGGTAGTCATCAAAGAACAAAGAACATATGAAAGTTGAAATAAAAACAAAACTGCAGTGAGAAATGACAGAAATGAAGAACATGATAGGCGAAATGAAGAAGTTAATAAAAGCTCTCAAAAGCAGAATAATAGAGAATACCAAAAGATTTGAGTACCTCTTTGATGAGAAGGAAACACTTTGGAAACAGAAGAAAGTGGCATCTACCTACAAACCACAAAAACATTTATTAGAAAAGATGTGTGCACATCTATGTTTGCTACAGAATTTAGTGAATTTACTAGGGCATAGAAACAACGCAAATGTCTAACAACAGATGAATGAACAAAGGATGTGGGATGTATATGATTACAATGTATCCCTAAAGAATGAAAGCATACAATCAACTGAACTTGGATGGATATCATATATGCTGAAATAATTCACGGGGATAAGGATAACTATGGACGACTTCACTCACCTGTGATATATAGAAAAACAAAACAAAGGACTACAATATTACCTGTTAAAATTACTTTAGACCTCCCTAGATTACAGTACTGAGACTATTAAGAAAGTAGGGAAGGGGCTGGAGCAACACTACAGCTTGTAGGGCATTTGCCTTGCACGCGGCAAACCCGGGTTCGATTCCGAGCATCCCATACCATCCCCTGAGCACCACCAGGAGTGATTCCTGAGTGCATGAGTCAGGAGTAACCCCTGTGCATCACCGGGTGTGACTCAAAAACAAAACAAAACAAAGAAAGTGGGGAAGTAGAGATGGAAGAATGATGAGGTGGATTGGCAGTAGTAAAATATCATTGATGGAGGGCTTAGTTTATAAAGTAATTCAGAATATTTGATTAAATTTAATATCTGAACACCAATCCCACCACCATTACACCTTCCCACCACCATATTTTAGATGTTTCCATCCCAAACCCCAATCCTTGCTCCACAGCAGAACAGAAATAATATATTTTGTATTGTTTGTTATGAAAATCTGCTGAGAATGCTAGAAAAAAGTATCCTTAGAGAAAAGAGTGTGAAGAATTTTGTATTTCACCCAGGGAGATCACTAACGTGTTGTTAAAGGCCTTGTGTTTATATATGTGTATATATATATATATATATATATATATATATGATTAAAATGTTAAAAATTTCCATCTAAGATTGGTGGCCTCCTATTTTGAACCCTGTCAGGTGTGGTGCAGTAATCCTGGAGTATGGGTAAAGTTTTGGTTTGAAGTGTAGCACAGCCCTGTGGTTCAGGAATAGATGCACTTGTGAGTGAGGCTCTGCCAGAGCATGTGAGACCTGCCCCCTCCAGGGCACCCTGAGTGAAACAGCCTGGCGCAGGGTTTGGTGGCATGGTTCTGGAGAGTGTCATGTTGCTCCCACCAAGAGAGAAGGGCATGTGATCTAGATGGTGGCCGATGATGTGATTATTTGGCGCTAGACAGAGATGGGTTATGGGTGTGATTGCTGAGTCACTGGAGACAGGGGGATACGAACTGGGATCTCTGTACCAGGTCTCGTTGAGCCCAGTGCTCTCAGTCACAAAATGCCTCATACCTGGGTTTTCCGGGGATACACTCATGGGTGAGGCTCGGCCTGAGGTGTGGAGAGCAGCCGTGAGAGTGGCGGCAGCTGGATTGTGGAAGTCTTTGGCTCCCGGGTCTGGGTCTCTTGGGGCAAGGAAGGGTCTCCCCACCCCCTCCAGGGTGCCCAGAGTGAAACAGCCTGGCACCAGGTCCGGTGGCATGGTTATGGAGAGTGTCATGTTGCTTCCTCCCAGGAGAGAAGGACATGTGATCTCACATTCTCACATTTAACAGGAGAAATCTTCTCAATATGATGTTGCTCTTCTGCCACTATAGTAGAATCTAGTAGCATGACATATTCTTATTCTTCAGTTAACATGTGATCACTCTGAGTTCATATTTATACTAAAGATGAATCTGCTTGTATCATAGCTATTAAAGTTCGAAAATATGAGCACTTTAGTATAATATTAGAATTATGCCTTTCATCATTGAAGATTTACTCTCTTGAATAACCTAGATAATGATTCCCACCATCAAAACTTTAATTTATTTCATCTTTTTTTAATCTCTTTCATTAATTTGACATTTGGCCACGTTTATTGGAAACAATTATAAATTAAACAAGATATTTTGAGAAATGTGAGCATGATTCTGAGGAACAATTACACTAATCATTGATATTTATTTCTACTACATATATCAATTATCACTCTCTTATTGATAGATGTATTTTAAAAAGTGCTCACCAAATGGACCATACCATATGCTCTGGTATGCAAGGCTACTAGATTAATTTTGACAATTGGTAGCAACTTCAGATGTGATTGGAAACATATTCTGATATTTTAAGAATGTATTTTTCCAGAGTAGTATTGTGTCACTTATAAAATCTATTTAGCTATCATGTAATTACAAAGTTGTAAACCAGGCATACAATGTTTTAACATTGATTCCTTTTTCAGTGTCCACTTTCCTCCACCAATGCCCCCTCATTAGATCCCATCTGGATCCCACCCACCCACCCATATTTTTCTAAGAGAGGCACTTTATTTATATAAGTTTCTGCACTGTGATTTATAGTACTGATAAAGTTTCATATATAACACTTTACCACCTTTCTGAAATACCTTGCTCCTCTTGGTTGAATGTTTCCTCCAGGGCAGACATTGCCTCCACCCTGTTTTATCTTTAGCTCTGTAAAGGGGCATGTTTACAACTGAATACCAGTTCTCATTACATCTGGTTATTAGTTACCACATCCTTATGTGTCTTTGTATCCTGCAAATGATAGGGATCATTCTATGTTGCTCTCCCTAACATCTGAATAACTTCAATCAATATGATACTCTCTAAGTGAAGGAAAGGATTCAGCACGATCCACAATATCTACACAGTGACCAAGCTCATTGAGGTTTCTCGAGAGTTCAAGATTCCTCTCTATCTAACGTCCATCGATTTAAAGAAAGCCTTTGATTCTGTTGAGACTGGTGCCAGCTCAAACAAATCGATGAACAACAAGATGACAAGTGTTATAAGTGATACAAGTGATGTTTTGTGACCCATCATGAGATCCATCTTGGAGAGCGCCTTATATGCATCTGAGAAAAATGTTCATTTGGCTTTTTGATGATGAAAATCCATATATATGTATATATATATACATATATCTACTTAACTCTCTTTTTTCTTTATTCAAATCAAGTATCTCCTTACTGAACTCTAGTATACTTGATCTATCAAGAGGCAACATGTTGTTGAAGTTTCCAACTACTAATATGTTGTTGTTTATTGCTATCTCCTACACTGTTTTTGTCTCTGAAATCTATGTTGTCTGATACTATGTTACTAACCTTTTATGAGGGATTTGTTTGCTTGAAGTTTTTTCCATCTGACTTTGAGTATGTGTTTGCTCTGACTATTCTAGTGTTTCTTGCTGGGATAAGAATTTTCTAATCCATCCTGCCATTCTTTGTCTCTTAATTAGTGAATTTAGCTGATTGATATAGAGAAAGGTCATTGTCTTGAAGTTTTGTGTCATCTTCATGCAGGAGTTTGGGATGCTTGTGGAATTTATCTTTGTTTATTTAAATTTTTTAAAATTGTATCACTGAAATATATACAGCTGAAAAAGTTGTTCTTGATTGGATTTCATAAAATTTTCCAAAACCTGCCCCTTACCAGTATATATATCCCACTACCAATTTTCCCAATTTCCCTCCTGCCATCCCCGTCTTCCTGCCTCTATGGCAGGCATGTTAATTTGTTCTTTCTTTCTATTTATCTCTTTCTCTCTCTTACCTTATGGGCATCATGGTTTGCAATACAGATACTGAAAGGTTATCATGTTTGTCTTTTTACCTACTTGAAGCACTCAGTTCTTTTCCAGAATGATCATTTTCAACTAACATTATAGTGGTCCCTTCTCTATCCAAACTGCCACTGCCCACTTGTGACAAGCTTCCATCCTTGGGCCAGTTATCCTGGCCCTGAAGCCTTAGTTGCCCATACTTCCTACATCCCCCAAAGCAGGGTCCCAATGAGGGACTGGATGGACGCAGGACAAGTGGTGAACTATGAGCTATCCTGACATTGAAATAGGCCTGACCAAAGTGCCCTAATGCTTAACTATAAGTTAAGAGTTTGGTCATGGACAAATTCTGTCATGATCCAAAAGTAATAACTAGATTTGGACCCTGCTGGGGTTAGCAATGATTGATCTGATGTGAGCACTATAGTCTGAGTCTGTGGTGAGATGTTCCTAGGAGAGCCTACAAGCCTAAAAGTGTCTATTACTGTCTCCGTACAGAATGGTAAATATTAGGAAGGAAAATTAAAGATGCTATTTAAGTTGCAAGTCAAAGGAGAGGAGAAACACACCTTATGGGCTGTTATGTCATTGTGAGCTGCGAAGTGGTCAGGAAGTCTGGAAAAATATTTTTGATCACACTTCCCGTGGGGAGGCATGGTTGGGGAGGCATGGTGAGAAGATAAAAAAAAGTGACTGCGGGGAGAAAGGGGGATTGTTGGATTGATGGTTGGATTAGTGGTTGATGGATTGACTGAAGGAGAGACAGAGGGAGAGATAGGGTATGCATACAGCAGAAAGAAAGAATTGCACGGTTAGAGAGAGATAGGCACAGAGATGGGGGGGCGTTGGAGAGCTGGGAGAGATGAGAGATTGAATAAACGACAACTAATCAGCAACCAGCTTGGCCCTTGTTCTTCCTTTGTCCATCCAAGGCAACAGTTGTCCCAGGTAGAGACGTGGTTCAAGAGCACTGAATGCTGGCGGCTAAAGAGAGCTGCCAAGAAAGCCTGAAAACACCCTTTCACCTGTAATCCCCGTGTGTGTGTGTGTGGGGGGGGGGCTCACACAGCCCTGAGGTTGGGGATTTTCACAGCCCCCTGCAAGAGGGAGATATTTACAGTTTTCCATCTTCTGCTGTTCTCTGGAGGTTTTCTTAACCTCATGTGGAGCTCAACTGATTCTGTCCTCAGCAATTGTTTCTCTACTGCTGAGGTCTGCCAATGAGGGATTTTTTAAAAAAATCTCACTTAACAAGTTTTTCAGTTCAGTCATTTTGTTTCATAACCTCTTGTGTTTTACTGGCTGTTCATTCCATTATATCTTTGAGATCCCAAAACATTCTCCATATTTCCTTTCTAAAGTTTTTATCAAAGAGGTTATATACGAGGTTATTACTGGTTGAGTCTTCAGGGCTACCATCTTCACTCATTAAGCATGGTGGAGTTCTGCATTGCTTTCCCATTATGACTTTTGCACTCTGGACGTGTTTCTTATGTGTCATTCTATGGCTAGGTGACTAGAGTTGGGGTATCTGTGTATGCACACTGTGAGCCATAGAGAAGTGAAGAAATGCACAGCCATGTAGTGACCTTGTGCTTAACATGGGGTCCTGACCAGGGTGGTGAAATGGTGATACTGAGTCTGCCTCTTTTTGTAAAAAGAAGCTTTTCAAGAAAATATGTAAGTTTCTGATTTAAAATAGCACCCCTCAATTTGTCATCAATGTTTCTTACTTTCATTTTTATTTTTATATATTCATCTATTTTTCAGATCATTGTCACATGTATTTCTAAAACTTGAGGTCTAAATGTGCTCCTAATGTGATTCTCAATTACAGTAATGATATTCCTGTTGCTGAAGGCAGGCCTATGAGAAGCATAATGGCCTTACTAATTGACAACCAAGTTCTATTGAAAAGGAAAAGCAACTTTAAAAAAACCCAATTGTGTCTCAAAAGAGGAGCTTAAGTCACAATCCCCACATTATCTTTCAGTTCTCCATGTGTTAAGTATATATGGAAATTTTAAAAGCCACATGAAAGTTCTAATAATAAAATATGATGCATTATATTTTCATAAAACATAATAAACTAGCTTGAAAGATTTTATCCTCCAACTTTTCTGTTATTCTTCAAATAAAATTTAACATCATTATTCATGCGGCACTAATTGCACTGTTTCTTGCTAATATTTCACAGGCTATGCAGTAGGTCTTTACCAATGTACTATCTTCAGGCAAAGAAATCGAGATTTACATAGCAATATATTTCCTGACTAAAACATCAAGAAATGAATACTCTTCAAAATTTATGAATTCATGTCATATGTCTTAGAGAAAGAGGAAGAGTAAATGTTAAGATGGTTCAGTAATACTGTATTCAAAACAGAAATTTCAATTGATATTTAAATGCCATAAAGTAACAGAATTCCCTCCCTTTAATACATGCTTAAACTAAATGTCTTTGCAGTTGATCTAACAAAATAAAATAAATTAGAGAAAATGGGTAGATTGGGGATGGAGAAGCAGGAATAGAGAAAGCGAGAGGAGATAAGGAAGTTACAGGTAGAACTTTCAATGAGGAAACTGACAGGAACATTTGAAAAACTTATGCCTTGGGGCTAGAGTGATACTACTCCAGGCTGGGTGCTTGCTTTGCATCCAGCTCACCTAGTTCTATCCTCATCATATTATTTGTTATCCCAGCACCACCAGGAATGATCCCTGAGCACAGCCATGTGTGGACTCCAAACAAAACAAAGCAAATAACTATTCCTTAGGGTAGGGAAATATAACAATATGCAGAGGAAATAGTATCAACATTTTGGATTTTTTTAAACTAAATACAGCTAGGGAGATTAAAATATTTTGACAACACCATCCTAATCAGGATACATATTTCATCATAATAGGGGTAACAATTGGAGACCAAGATACTTGTAAACAACTATTTTTTCCTTTTTGATTATTCATAAAATTAATAGAGTAAGGATAAAAATATACTTTAATACTTTTCCGTGATAGTATGCCAGCCTTCATTGACGTTTCTTTTCTAAGGAAACTATAGAGAGGACAAGGCTTAGGTTATTTGCCTTTCATGAAGCCAATGCCAGTTACAACCCCAGAATAACACATGGTTCCCCAAGCATGACCAGGTGTGATTCTTGAACAGAGTTAAGTATAGTCTCTCAGCACTGTGAGGTGTAGTCCAAAGCCCCATATCTCCAAATAAATCCTGTAGGTGGAATGAAACTAATCAGGTTAAAGTAACTAGGATGTTAATTCACTTGAATCTTTGCCTCAATATTCAATACAACAAATAAAACAACACTAAGAAATTTCTATTGTATAAATAGGTTTGATTTAGACTGGTATTGTTGGTGTTGAAACAAGAAAAAAAAAAGAATAACTCCCAATTCTCCTCCAAAAATAGCTGAATCATCCTAGGAGAAAAGATGAAGATTTTCCCTCAAAATGTCAATTATGCTATAAAGCTCTAATAATCTAAACAGTGTTGTACTGAAACAAAGACAGACTATTTCACGAATCGAATAAAGTTGAAAGTCAATCTAAAATCAAGCAAACCAAGTATACTGGTAATTCTTCTACAAAAGAATATTTAAACAAGGATACAAGTCTTTATAACAAATGGTGTTGGGAAAACTGATTAGTCACCTGTAGAAGCATGAACTAAATAAACTTAGATTTCTACCTAAAACTGTGCACTAAAGTCAAATCAAAATGTGTTAAAACTTAGGTAATAAACAAGTAAATAAATTATATTGAAAGTATTGTTCAGAACATTCCACAATATTGTATCAAAAAGCAGCTTCAATGACTCAATGCAATTGGCTGGGCAAATGAAAGCAAAAATAAACAGTTGGGGTATATTAAATTAAGAAATGTCTGTACCACAAAGAAAATCCTGGCCACAATAGAAAGACACCACTCAGACCTGTAGAAAACATTTTGTCAACAATCCTTTAACAGAGAGTTAATATAGGATATACAAGGCACTTCTAAAACTTAACAACAACAATAAACAAATAAAAATCCAACCACATTTCAAAAGGGGAGATTCAATAAACAGATGCTTTCTCAAAGACACACAGATGGCCAATAAGTGTATGAAAAAGTCCTCTTCATTTGTCATCTGGGAAATGCAAATATAAACAAGACATCACCTCACAACAGTGAGATTGAAACACGTTAAAAAGAATGAAATCAATCAGTGATGGCGAGTATGTTGTGGATAAGAAACACTCATCCTCTGTCAATTGATCCACAGTTTTAAAAAGTATTTACCAAACTCAGAAAAGATAACTTAAAAATGTACTGGAAAAGAAGGCAGACTGGGGTGCGATAGGAAAAATGGGCACATTGGTGTAGGGAAGTTGACACTGGTGATTGGATGGATGTTGAAAAATGGTAAACTAGAAACTCAAGTATGAATAAATTTGTTAAAAATGGAGTCTAACTCACTAACTAAACCATAATGCTTGGCGTTAAACAGGGACCTGAGTTCATTTTTTTTTTTTTGCATGCAGTTGTCCAGTTTTCCCAGCACCACTTGTTGAAGAGACTTTTCTTGTTCCACATCACATTTCTTGCTCCTTTATCAAAAATTAAA
This sequence comes from Sorex araneus, assembly GCF_027595985.1. Classification (NCBI taxonomy): domain Eukaryota; kingdom Metazoa; phylum Chordata; class Mammalia; order Eulipotyphla; family Soricidae; genus Sorex; species Sorex araneus. The sequence continues at coordinate 125,395,791 of NC_073313.1, forward strand.
TGATCATATACTTGAGAGGTTGTGTCAGAATATTCAACTCTGTTCCATTGGTCTGTGGGTCTGTTTCTATCCTAATACCATGCTGTTTTAATTACTATTGCTTTGAAGTACAGTTCTAAATTGGGGAAGGTGATGCAACCCATCATTTTTTCAGGGATTGCTTTAGCTATTCGTGGGGATTTATTGATCCATTGAATTTTAGAAGTGTTTTGTCTCCTTGAAAAATATCATGGGTATTCTTATAGGGACAAAATTGAATCTGTACAATGCTTTGGGGAGCATTGACATTTTGATAAATTTAATCCTCCCAATACATGAGAAGGAGATGTGCCTCAATTTCCTAGCATTCTCTTTTATTTCTTGAAGTAGTGTTTTGTAGTTTTCTTTGTATAGTCCCTTCACATCTTTAGTTAAGCTGATTTCAAGACAATTAATTTTCTGAGGCACTATTGTAGAAAGGATTTTTTAAAAATATCTCTTTCTTTCTTTTCATTATTTGTATGTATAGGAAAGCCATGGACTTTTTTTTTTTTTTTTTTTTTTTTACTTTTTGGGTCACACCTGGCAATACACAAGGGTTTCTCCTGGCTCTTCACTCAGGAATTACCCCTAGCGGTGCACAGGGGACCATATGGGATGATGGGAATAGAACCCGGGTCGGCCGCTTGCAAGGTAAACGCTCTACCCGCTGTGCTATTGCTCCAGCCCCAAGTCACGGACTTTTGGGTGTTGATTTTGTAACCTGCCACTTTACTATATAAACCTATTGTTTCTAGGACCTTCTTGGGAGAGGCTAAGTATATTCTCTAAGTATAGTATCATGTAGTCAGCAAAGAGTGAGAACTTGACCTCTTCTCTTTCTATTGATAATGTGCTTGATATATATATATATATATATATATATATATCTGTATATATATTGCCTAACTACTATGGCTGGACCGATAACACTGTGGATAGGGCATTTGCCTTGCATGCAGCCGACCCGGGTTCAATTCCTCCGTCCCTCTCAGAGAGCTACTGAGAGTATCCCACCAGCATGGCAGAGCCTGGCAAGATACCCGTGGCGTATTCAGTATACCAAAACCAGTAACAACAAATCTCACAATGGAGACATTACTGGTGCCTGCTCGAGCAAATTGGTGAACAATGGGATGACAGTGCTACAGTGCTATGAATGGATTGATGAACTGCTATGGCAAGTACTTCAGTATTATATTGAGTAGAAGTGGTGAGAGTGGTCACCTTGTCTTGTTTCTGATCTTAGAGGGAAGGTTTTTAGGTTTTTCCCCATTGAGGATAATGCTTGTTGTGGGCTTGTTCATAGATTGTTTTGACTATATTGAGAAATGTTCCTTTGACTACCATTTTGCTGAGAGTTTTTATGATAAGTGTGGGCTGGATCTTGCCAAGTGCCTTCTGTGCATCTATTGATACGGTCGTATGGTTTTTATCTTCCTTTTTTGTTATATGATGTATTATGTTGATTGACTTGAGAATGTTAAACCATCCTTGTATCCCCGGGATGAATCCTACTTGGTCATGGTGTATGATCTTTTTGATGAGTTGTTGGATTTTATTTCTTAGTATTTTGTTGAGGGTCGTTGCATCTGTGTTCATCAGGAATATTGGCCTGTCATTTTATTTTTTATGTCTGTCTGCTTTTGGTATGAGGGTGATATTTATCTCATAGAAACTGGAAGTGTTTCTGTTTCTTCAGTTTCTTGGAAGAACTTGAACAAGATTGGGAGTAGGTCCTCATTGAAGGTTTAAAAGAATTCACCAGTCAATTCATCTGGGCCAGTTTTTGTTTTTCGGGAAACTTTTAATACTATTTCAATTTCCTTGAAAGTGATAGGTCTGTTCAGGTATTCCAAGTCTATTTATAGTAGCACTGCACTGTAGTACTGTTGTCCCGTTGTTCATCTATTTGCTCGAGTGGGCAACAGTAAGGTCTCCTTCGAGGTTGTCTTGTTTCATAGCATAAAGATTCTCAAAGTAACCTCTGATTATCCTTTGAATTTCTGTGGTTTCTGTTGTGACATTCTCCTTTTTGTTTCTGATTCTATTTATTAGGGGCCTCTCTCTCTCTTTCCTTGTGCATCTTGAAAGTGGTTTATTGATCATTTTATTTTCTCAAAGAACCAGCTCTTGGTTTCATTGATCTTTCAGATTGTTTTTTGAGTTTCCATGTCATTAATTTCTACTCTAAGTTTTAGGATTTTTTTTCCCTCCTGGCTGATGTGGGCTCCTTTTGTTCATAGTTCTCAAGATCTTAAGCTGTGAGGTTGTTATTTATGTGGGCTTTCGCTTTCTTCCTGAAGAATGCTTGTAGAGCTAAAAACTTTCCTCTTAACACTACTTTTGCTGTATCCCATAGATTCTGGTAACTTGTGTCTTCATTCTCATTCATTTCCAGGAATCTTTGATTTCCTTTCCAAGCCACTTCTTGTTCAGTGGTGAGTTGTTTAATTTCTAGGTGTTCGATTTGAATTTCTGTTTCTGTGTTTGATCCACTCCTATTTTCAGTGCATCATGATCTGAAAAGGTTGTTGATTCAACTTCTAGCCTCTTAATTTTGAAGAGGTATGTTTTGTGGCCCAGCGTGTGGTCTATCTTGGAGAATGTCCCATGTGCACTTGAGAAGAATGTGTATTCAGCTTTGGGGGGATGAAATGTCATATATATGTATAAACATATGACACTTCATATGTCTGTCATGAAACATATATGAAATATGTCATACACACACACTAAGCACACTAAGCCCATTTCTTCCATTCCTTCCCTCAGATAAGTATGTCTTTGCTGAGCTTGAGTCTGCCTGTTCTATCGAGAGATGATAAGGCAGTGTTGAGATTTTCAACTATTATTGTGTTGCTATCAATATCTTTCTTCAAGTCTATGAGCAGTCTTTTAAAGTATGTTGCTGGTTCCTGATTAGGTGCATATATGAGAGTGAGTTCTTCTCGATGTACTTATCCTTTGATAAATAATTAAGTAATGAAATTTACTGTCTTTCATAACCTTCTTCAGTCTGAAGTTTATGTGATATTAGTGATATCTGATATTAGTATGGCCACTCCAGCTTTTTTGCGAGAGTTGTTTGCCTGTAGAATTGTTTTCCATCCTTTCACTTTGAGTTTGTGTTTGCTCGGTTTGTTCAGATGTATATCTTGCAGGCAGCAGAATGTTGGGTTCAACTTTTGGATCCATCTTGCCACTCTGTCTTTTAATTGGTGCATTTAACCCATTTACATTGAAAGAGATTATTGTATGGGGTTCTGTCCCATCTTTCTGCCAAAGTTTGATGTATTTGAAGAGTTTTTCTGGTCTTTAGCTCGTTTAGTTGCTCTTGTGACCATGGTTTTGAGTCTATGAAGTTCCTGAGTTGTCTGTCTATGAAGCTGTATGTTCTTCCTTCTGATATGAATGAGAGTCTAGCTGGGTAAAGTATTCTAGGTGAGGCATTAATTTCATTTATGTTTTTCACTAAATCTGACCATTGTCTTCGGACCCTTAGGGTTTCTTTGGATATGTCTGCTGTGAATCTTAAGGATGCTCCTTTATAAGCAATTTCTTTATTTGATCTTGCTGTTTTCAGAATTTTATCTCTGTTTATGGTTTTTGTCATTCTGATCAGGATGTATCTTGGAGTATTTTTAATTGGATTTCTTTTAGCTGGTATCCTTTGGGCCACCTGAATCTGATAGCCTGTGCTTTTCAGCTCTGGGAACGTCTTAACAATTATGTCTTCGACAATTTCTTCTTCTTCAGGGATTTCTTCCTGTCCCTCTGAGAGTCCAGTCATTCTTATAGTATTCCTCTTGGCTTCATCCTGATTTTCTCTTGACAACTGTTGATTTATTTTGAGCTCTTTTCCATTTTCTGTTGTTGTCTGGAGATTCTCTGTGCTTCATCTTGGAGCTCACTGATTCTGACCTTAGCAGCTGTTACTCCGTTGCTGAGACCTTCCACTGATTTTTTTTTTTTCATTTCACTTAACATGTTTCTTAGGTCTGTCATTTTTGCTTGTATTTTTATTTGCATTTTCCTCACTTCCACTCTCATATCTTCTTGTATTTTATCAGCAGTGTGTTCCATTGTTTCTCTGAGTTCCTTATACATCCTTAAAAGTTCCATTTTAAATTCCTTATCTGAGATGTTATAGAGTTCATTATTACTGTTTGGTTCATCTGGGCTAGCAACTTCAATCATTAAGGCTGGTGACTTTATGCATTGTTTTACCATTGTGACCCTCGAGTTTTGGAGTTTTTTTTCTGTGTTGTTTTTGTTTTTGCCCCTGTAATGGGGCTATCTTTGTGTGTTACTGTGGCTTATGATAGGTAAAGATATATGAGGCCTGGGTTAACTAGTGCCCAGTATGTGGGGTGTAGACATAGCAATGAGTCCATGTAGCTTTGTGATTAGATATTTTTAAGGTATACCGTGATGATTTGATGCAGGAGGGCAATGCTAGTGGTCCACACACTTGTTAGAAGTGTGGGTTCGGCACTCTGGGGCTGGTGGCTGGCAGGGGATGGCAGTTCCTAGCGAGATGCTGGGGGTAGGCGCTTCCCTTTGAGTGGGTGACCAGGGTTAAGTTAGGGGGCTGGGCTGATTTTAGATGCATTTCCTGTAAGCAGCAAATGCATGATTTTATTTTCTGATTCATTTCACCCCTGTGTATCTTTAGATGGGCAAGTTCAGTACACTGATACTCAGAGAAATTATTGATATAAAGGAATGTGTTGTCATTTTACCATGTGAACTTGTTGCTTCTACAATTTACTGGTTTATACAAGTGGTCTTTCAATATTTAATCCAGGTTTGAGTTAGTTATAGTAAATGATGATATCTCTTTTTTGAGGATGTTTTTATTTTTCTTCCCATCTAAGTGAGTGGTTTTTAGGGTATTTAACTTTATGTTGAAATTTTTTTCCAGTGAGTAATTTGAATATATCATTTCCCTCTTTTCTTTCTAGTTACATTGCATTTAGTGAACTGTTTTGATTCTTATGTTGGTTCACTTATAGTTAAGGTTACTCATATCTCTAGAAGCATTATGAAGTCCGCTTCTCTCTTTAAATTTTCCAGTTTTGATTACTATATTAAAGTTTCCAGTTTTGATTACTATATGTCTTGGCATTGTTCTGCTTGAGTTTATTTTACTTGGTAATCTTTGGAACTCTTAAATATACACATCAGCTCCCTACAGATAACGGGGGAATTCTCAGCTATGATGTTTCTACTTATCTTCCTCTTTTCTGTTTTCTTCTCCTTTGAGTATTCCTATAATTTGAAGATTGTTCTTCTTGCTATTATCCATTAAGTACATTATATTATCTTCACTTCTAGTAATTCTCTTTTCTTTTTCCAGTTCCCTATCAATATTGACTTGCATTTTGTCTTAAAGTTTATCATATCGTTCTCTACCTGTGCAATTATGCTACTCTGGCTTGCAAATTATGTTCTTTATTTCCTTCCGTTCATTTTGTAAGGAATCTGTCATCCTCTGAATCAGTTTTTCTTTTAGGTGGTCGAATTTATCACCTAGTGATTGCTTAATTTCACTGTCCATTGCTTCCTTAATTTTGATTGCCAATGTAATGTTTTGATTCTTATCGATAAGGCTGAGTAGTTTTAATAGGATTGACGATTTACCTGTTTTCTATTTCTATCTGACACAGCAGTTTGATCCCTTAATTATCCCATTGTTTTTTGAGTTTTGTTGGGTTAATATTGGAAATTTAAATTCCAAGTTAGTGTAGAAATGATGTTTTCAGTTGTTTATACTAGACGGCTATTGATAATACCTCCATTTTTTAGGTTATTTCTGTTACCATGTAGTGTTATTAGACTATGACAAGTGAGGTTTGAACTAGTCACTCTGTTTATTTTTTTATTTATTTATTTTTAATTTATTTTATTGAATCACCAAGTGGAAAGTTACAAAGTTTTCAGGCTTATATCTCAGTTATACAATGCTCAAACACCCATCCCTTCACCAGTGCCCATATTCCACCACCAATAAAACAAAAACAAAACAAAAACAAAAACAAAAACAAAACAGTATACATCCCACACCTCACCCCCCAAACCCCCCCGTGCGTGAGTGATAATTTCACTTCCTTTTCTCTTTACCTTGATTACATTCCAGATTTCAACACGCAACTCACTATTGTTGTTAGAGTTTCAAAACAGACTCACTATTTTTGTTGTAATTTATCCCCCAAGAATACAGCTCTATTAACAAGGAAATATTTGATAATAAGTTTTCCACTGATGAGAATGAAGAGATAAAATGTCGCGCAGCCGCTACCGGTTTACAATTTCTGTATTATAGTAATTAAGTCCGCGGATATTTAAGTTGGAAAATGAATCATTTCCCTTCCTGGAACAGCATGTAGCAAAAGCTTAGTTCACAGTCTGAATACATGGGTGCAAGCACTTGCTGGAACCCCAAACCCTAAAGCTGTCTCTGGTTCCCGCTCGTTCCACATCCACCGGCTGTGCAGAGGCACGGGCACCCAGGCCGAAACTCGGCCGGAGCCGAGCACCGGCCCCGGCTGGGACTGCCCCGTTATCCCGCGGCTGTTTCAAGTTCAAAGCACATTTTTTTTTTCCGCGCCAAAATTTCATACCTGCTCAAAGGACCCACAAAATGTCGGACACCACGCCTTCTCCCGGAGGGGAGAGAGACCAAGAAGGAAAGAAATTTCCTCCGTTAGCCAGCGTGGGGCAAAAGCTTAGTTCACAGTCTCCATACATGGGTGCAAGCACTTCCTGGAACCCCAAATCCTAAAGCTGTCTCTGGTTCCCGCTCGTTCCACATCCACCAGCTGTGCAGAGGCATGGGCACCCGGGCCGAAACTTGGCTGGAGCCGAGCACCGGCCCCGGCTGGGACTGCCCCGGTATCCCGCGGCTGTTTCAAGTTCAAAGCACTTTTTTTAGTCACTCTGTTTAGTTGACGGGATATATGACCGTATGAGCTCAGAGAAGTATGGTTCTTGTACCGACTGGCTTCAGTATTAAATGTTTGTTCATAAATAACCTCATCAAGTATTTTTGTGTTTGGAGAATTAGAGTAAATATCAGACAGTTCAGCCCCCTGATCAAGTAGGGAGCCCTCAGGTTCTGTGTTGGAAGACTTAAGTCTGGAGCCTGACTTGTGGGAAGATGAGATAAGGCTAAGTCCAAATGCTCAGAAGCACATCCCTGGATCTGGAGAATTAAAGCTGATGTCAGACTGTGCAACTCCCTGACCTAGGAGCTGGGCTGAGTGTGAGTGAGGTCTCAGAGTTCTGGGTCTGAGGCTTTCTCTCCAAATCCTCTCTTTCTCTCACTGGATATAATACAAGTAGCTCCAACATTTTTGGAAATGGCAATATTTAACAAATTTCAGAAATATTATTCTGCAATGTACATATTTTTCACAGTTTCTTTATCTATTGATTTGTTCATGGGTACTTAAGCTTCTTCCAGATTTTGCCAATTGTAACTATTAAAAACATTGTCAATTTTCTCAAGTGGTCTCAGTAACATCTCAATTTGTCCTAGCTCTGAGATTTTAGAAGCCTCTCTTTACTTGTCCTTACCAACGGTGCCACATTGGAGGCTCTTTCAGGGTCAAGGGAATGAAACCCATCATTGTTATTGGTTTTGGCATATGGATACGCCATGGGGAGCTTGCCAGGCTCTTCCATGCAGGCAGAAGACTCTCGGTAGCTTGCCAAGTTTTCCGAGATGGAGAACTAGGCTCTAAGATGTCGCATGGCTGCTTTGTGGCATGGTGCTTCTCGGGAGCTTGGTTTTATAGTTTCTGGATGTTGGCCGTTGATGGGATTACATGGCACCTGGGGCAGTTTCTGGGTGTGACCGCCTAGCTACTGGAAAATGGGGGATCTGGGCAGAAGAGGCCCAGTCCCAATCCGAGCAGGCTTGGAGATCTCAGCCCCAGGTCCCACACACCTGGGTTCCTCAGCCAGCTCCTTCACTGTGTGAGGCTCATCCAAACATGGAGAGAGGGGTCTTGAGCATGGCTGTGGCTGGGTTCCTGAGGTCTTCAGCTTTGGGGGCTCTGCTAGGGGTAGGGAGGGAAACTCAATCCACCCCTTCTGAGGGGGCCTGGTGAAGACAGCCAGGCATCGGAACAGGAGACTCTGTGGTATATACAGTCTCTTACAAATAAATATTGTAGTATATACCTATCCCAAAATAATACCTAAATTCTAATTCTAAACAGTTTAAATAAAGTACAAAAATGACAATTTTAGAAAATATACAGAAAAAAATTACAAAATTAAGATAGCTTCAAATGGACACTTATGTAATTTTCAGGAAATATAAAGAAGTGGAATAATTGATTATATATGGTAATTTTATTTTTTAAATGTTGAGGAATGACCCTAATTCTTTTCCGAGTGGCTGTACCAATTTACATTCCTATCAATGCTCTATAAATATTCATTTATTTCCAGATACTCGAGCATGTGTTGTTTCATATTTCACAAGAATGTTAAAGGATAAGAAACATAATCACAGGTGTGTGATGTGATTGTATTTTATTTTATTTCTAATTTGCATTTCCCTAATAATAAGAGATAATGAAAACATTTCATGTACTTATTGGTTATTCCTGAATACATATACATACACACAGATGCACATATATATTCTTTGAAAAAGTGTACCTACTAATTTTAAAGATTAGCTATTATATTGAGTTTTATGAGTTTTTACATAGTTTCTATATTAGCCCTTTGCAAAAATACAATGTGAGTATACCTTCTTCCACTCAATAGGGCGTCTTTATTTTTTATATAAGTTTCTTTTACTGCGACCACAATCACGATTATGAAATCCCATTAATCATTGATTTCTCGAGCAGGCTCAGTAACCTCTCCATTCATTCTTTCCCTGAGATCTTAGAAGTCTCTCTCAACTTGGCCCTCCCAGTGATGTCGCACTGGAGGCTCTTTCAGGGTCAGGGGAATGGGATCCAGCTGGTACTGAATTTAGCATATGAATACACCATGGGAAGCTTGCAAGGCTGTCCCATTTGGGCAGGAAAGTCTCAGAAGCTTGCCAGTTTCTCCCAGAGGGAGAAGTAGGCTACAAGATATTGTGCGGCCGGTTTGCGGCCGCGCGCTTCTGGGAGCTCGCTTTTAAGTCTCTGGATATTGGCCGTTGATGGGATTACACACACCTGGGTTCCTCTGCCGGTACCTTCATGCATGAGGCCCGTCTGAACGTGTGGAGAGGGGCCTCGAGCATGGCTATAGCTAGGTTCTGGCGGTCTTCGGCAGCCGGGAGCTCTGCTAGAGGTGGGAAGGGAAGCTGGAGCCCATCCCCTCCGAGGGGCCCGGTGGAAGACAGCCAGGCGTGCAGGCAAGAGACTCTCAGAAAAAATATAGAAGATTCCTGGACTGCTTCTTTAAATCATAAAAGTTTATCCTTCTGTGATTTAGCTTATGCACATAAGTTTCTTTAAGTGTTACTCACTTCATGTTATTTTCATAAGTGTTATCTATTTTGTCACTTTCCATTGATCATGATCTGCCTGTCAATTTCTTTAAAATTTTACCTTTACAGATTATTAACTAAAGAGTTCAGGGTGGCTCTAGTTGGTGACTATAAATATTAATATAGCTTGATTTTAATGGTTTAGACTTTTTTGTGTGTGGAAACAATACCATCATTTTGACTAACATTAAATTTTAAGTCAAATAACATTTTCAACTCTTCTTTCTAAACAAATATTTATTATAAACCAGCAATTGAGTCATCCATTCTGTCACATAATATTCATTAACTGTTTAATCAGGACTTCAAATTTGCTAATGTTAAGTTTTATTGTATTAATTTTTGTGTCACACAAGATGTTGGAGTATATTTTGGGAGATGAAATTAAGCACTAAAATTTTCTTTAGAAATATATTTTAGTCTAAAAGCATAGTAAAGATTCCATTAAGAAGATTAAAAAATGTATTGGGTAGTAAAATGGACTCTGGAGTCAAATAGATATAAATTCTGTATCAGGAACCGAGAAGTAATATTTCTTTTCTTCATCGTCTTTGATAATTTCATAAACTATCCTAACTTAGCTATCATATCTCTAAAACAAGAACAATTATAAATTTTCTTTATAGTGTCAATACACAGATTATACATGATAATTTGCAGAGAATTCAACATGATACCTGGAATGGTATTTTAGCATGTTCCAACTGACTTATTTTAATTGTTCTGTGGAATATGTTCCCAATTACAGTCATTCTGATTTCTGTGTTGTTGAATGGATTATACATATAACAAGAATAAAGCAAAAAGGCGATTTAGGATGGAAACTCATTAGTTAAGAGATGAGAATTGATTAACCTAGAGAAGTAAGTAGTAGTATGAATTGATGCCGTTTTATACTAGCAATTATAATTTAGCATTATATTTGACATATAATGGTTTGATTGAAACTAATAGTATATGGAACAGTATATTATGTTTAATAACCTTTCAAGTAATTAATAGTAGTTTTCAGTTCTAAGTTAAAATTATGGTGGGATCATAGCATTAGAAAACAGACCATACACCTCAAAACACATTTTGAAACACAAGAGAAAGTAATACATTTGAGGTAATATTTTTGAAAGAAATTTTATCAGAAGTTTAAAAAAATACTAAAATATTAAGTTAAAGGCCCAAGAGAAAATAATACAGTTGAGATAATATATTGTAAATGTATTATGTCAGAAATTTTTAAAAAGTGCTATGAAATTAAGTTACAGGCACACAGGGAGTTAAGGGGAAGAAATTTAAATATATATCATGTGTGATAAATTCCAGTGAAAGTATAGAGCTTTGAGGCAGAGAAGACAAAAAGTGAAAATGTCCTGGGACCTGAGCAATAATACAATGGGTAAAGCATTTGCTTTGCATGCAAGGGATCCGGTTCCGTACTCGGCACTCTAAATGGTCCCCAGAACCTTTCCAGGAGTGATCCCTGAATGCAGACCCAGGAATAAGCCCTGAGTATCGCCGGCTGTCAGCCAATTATTTTTTAAACGTGGCCTTAAAAAAGGACATGGTGGAAGTCACTGTAGTTAACACATTATGAAACAGGAAGACAAGTACAAGATATTTTAGAAAGAAATACAAGGAGATATAGATAGATAGATAGATAGATAGATAGATAGATAGATAGATAGATAGATAGATAGATAGAGAGAGAGAGAGAGAGAGAGAAAGACAGAGACAGACAGAGAGAGATTGGTGGTCAGAAATTTACAATAGTGAAGGACTGATGTTGGAACATTGTATGACTAAAACCCATTATGAACAACTTTTTAACTGTATCACACAGTGACTCAATAAAGATAAGGGGGGGGGAAAGAAGTGCAGAGACATTATTTAAAGAAATATATGCTATCGTAAGAGTTTTATATTTTATTTTAAATATAATAACAAGTCATTAGAAGGTTTGCATTTCTATGGGGTTTTGGGGTTTTGTTGATTTGCTTTTTTTTGGTTGTGTCGGGCTGTGCTCAGCTGTAGTCAGGGTTTACTTCTGGCTCTGTGCTTAGAAGTCAATCTTGGTGGACACAGGGGACCATATGGTATGCCAGGGATCAAACTCCAGTTGGCTCACCTGCAAGTTAAGTACCTTACCAGCTGTACTATCTTTTCATACATTTTAATTTTATTTAAATATCATTCTAACTGATGTGTGGAGAATATATTATAGATAGATATAGCAATTGTGAAAGCAGAAAGACCACTTGGAATGAAGACTTATCAATTTAGAGATGAAAATTGCCTGACACAGAGATATAGTATTATAAGCTGAGATTGTCGGTATAGAATTATGTTTTAGAATTATATTTGACATAATTAAAGTTGTTAATGAATTGAAAAAGATAAGAGAAAGAGCAGAAACAGGAAAACAACATTTTTAATTAATTCTGGTGAGTAGCACAGTGCTGTTATAGATAAAGAATTGTGCAGTTTTATACATGATGCTTCTTCTAATGTTACCTCCTACTGCCTAAATCATTTGATGACCTAAATTAGTTCTATGGATGCATGATTGCCCTCCTTGGCGGGAGGGGGGTGGGATATTAAGAAACTGGTTATTATAGTTAATGTTGGTTGAAATATATACTGTTTTGTTTCATTTGCATTTATTACAGCTATGTTATCATAAAATAACCCTCAAAGATGAAACTGTTACCCTCAGTTAGGACTCTATGCTTTTACCTTCACTATAGGAATGAAATGAAGAACAAGTTAGAGAAAATAAGAGCTAAAGGTATAGTCCAAATCTAAACAGAATAGCATCGTTTCTATGTAAAGCAGTTTTCTAACAGTAAGAATAGTACACTCAGATGTTGTACATACCCTAGAGAGGATAGAACCATTTCTACTGAAATTCATATAGTTATACAGTTATAGAATTGAAATAAATTGTTGAATGTTGGAATATACTTGGAGTTTAAGAGCAGGGAGAATTTTATTGGGTGTTGGATCTTTGGAGTCAAGCAACAGAGATTCTAACCATATGTGATCATTTCTGGGTGACCAGGGCAATTTGAAGCTTTCATGAGTGAGACTTTTAAAAATTTTGGACCACACCAACTACTCAGTGATTGTTCTTGTTTCTGTGCTCAGAGATCATTCCTGGAAGACTTGGGGAACCATATACTTTTCTGATGATTGAGATAAAGTAGACCATTTACAAGACAAATATCTTACATATTCTGCCATTTCTCCATTTCTTGGATATGGCTTTTATAATATAAATATATTATAATGAATGTATTATGAAGCTGAAGATTATCTATTGGTTATATATTCTTTGAATAGGTTTTATCTAATCTTGACCTTATTTTTTCTTTTGTGCCCACCATTTATAACTTGTGAACTGTCTTGGAAGAAACATATTAGACTTCCAAGCTTACAAGAAAAAAATGATCAAAGATAAGATTTGATTAGAGGGAGAGAGTACCTGGTCCATTTTGACATGTTAAATAACAGGGTACAATAGTTGCTTGTTTTTTAGATAAACGTAGATATTTTAAGGGAAGAGCTGAATGCTGCTGCTATAAACCTTGGCATTATCAACACAAGGGAATATTTTTTTGCAAGAGGCAAATTTTCCTAATTCTTTATACTTTAGGTAGCTGCATATCACATTTACAGTAACAGTTCCTCTTTCAAGACATAGGCATAGCTTTTGTATGATATGTAAAATTGTAATTGGTTGTGTTAATACACAGTTGCTTATACAGATGTAATAATTTCTTGGGATATGGACAAAATTCAGTATATTTGTCTTTTTCAATGAAAATTCTTGAATCATCCCTATCTGAGCATCATGTGTTAAAGTGCTAATATTTTTTTCATAAAAAGGCAAAATAAGCAATATCACAATCTTTCATTCTAATACATCAATTATACTAGTTCAAAATATATAATTTTACTAGGTAGGGAAAGAGACAAACAATGAGTCCAGATCTATCAATGTATCTTATATTTGAATGCATGACTTCCAAAAGAAATTATGCAATGAAATTGGGTCAGGATAGATGAATTTTGTAGTGGTTTTTTTCAGTCCGCATTCAAAGGAAAAAATTCTTTTACTTGCATCATAAACTTTGAAAATTTCCCACCTATATACATTATTGCTCTTACTGGGACTACTTTTAAGATAGGAAAAGAAGAATAGCTGAAATGATCAGGTCAAATTCCATATAATCGAAATGTTATGCGATGAAATTTAATTTTTTAATTTACATTTCCTCCATCTAACATGGTTCCTTCCTTAGGTGACAATTTCAACCTTCAAAATGTACTTTTACTCTTACTCACCCAGAATGATGGGATTGCCCTTTATCCACAAAGGTTAAATGTTTATACCCTTTAAACGTAAAATTTTCCTCTTTAGAAGTTTGTTAGCCTGTCTCAGTGGTATACAAATCAGAAAATGTCAGAGTGATGGGGGCAGGGGAAAATAGTTAAGCAGAATTCTCTGCTTTTTTCTTCCTCTGGGGATCCGTCAGCAATAACTTATGAAAATAATGTTCATTTTTGCAACAGAGAAGTTTTATTCATGTAATAATATATGGCATGTGTCATATACAATCATGTGTGTATACATACATAAGTATTCTTGACCACTTTTATTCACTTTTATTTTTTGTTAAAAGCAACATAGTTTACAAAACTGTCAATGGTAGGGTTAGGTGAATAACACATTTTGATACCTTACCTTCCACCAGAATGTCAATTTTCCTCTATCATTGTCCCAGTGTCCTCCATGCCATCTAATTCCCAGCCATCCTCCTGTAGTGATAAATTTCTTACTGAAGAGCTGTTCTCAGGTTCTGTTGCCCTTGAATATTTGTTAAATCCCTACTCCATTTCTTTGTATCCTGCATATTATAGCCACTCTTAATCAATGTTCATTAGGGGTAAAACATCTTCCTTTCGTTTGGGTGATCTTTCATTATTATAAATTGTCTACTTTAGCAGAACTATCATGTTTCATGGGTTTCTGTTGGTATTCTAGATCAATATTAAAATGCAATTTTTTGCATCAGTGTTGATCAAAAAAAAAAGGTTATCATCAATTCATGGTAAAAGTTCTTTAAATTACTAAGGCTCTGGGATATCATGGTGATTAAAATCTCTTTAGGTATAGTGGCGCTTAGGAGCATGTACTACCTGAGAACAAACTTGGGGTCTTAAACTTGTAGGCATGAATTCTAGAATTTTGCCCCATAAACGCTTTATCCACTCATCTGTTCTGGCGCAATTTCCCCACACACACATAATGACTATTGTTAATATCATTTCCATAAACAAAAGGCATATGTATGCCTATCATTTCAAATCAGTACTCTGTGTTTTTCAAACAGATACTTAGGAGTTGAATTTATGCATCAGATAAAAGTCATATGACATATTTTAGCATTTTGAGAAACCCCATACTATTTTCCATAGGAGCTGAACCAGCTCACATTCTCACAAGCAGTGTAAGAGGGATTGCTTTTTTGAACACTGACACCATTGGAGTGATTTGAACTAGGCATTTTGAAACCAGCCATTCTCTTTGGTATGACATATTTCATTGCTGTTTTGACTTCCATGATGATAAGTGATAATAAACATTTTTTCATACACTGTTGCTTCATATATAAGCCTTCATTAGTTTAGTATAATTTCTATTCTTCTGATTTTTTTGATAGAGATGTTTTGTTTGTTGTTGAATTTGGTGATTATCTTATTTATCTTCAATATTACAACTTTGATTCATAAGATGCAATTATTTTATCCAATTATGTAGAATGAGTTTTCATTTTAATAATAATTATTGATTTCAATTTTCAGAAGTTTGGTGGAAAAAATTCCTTTTGCTATTTTCTTTGCTACAGGAATTTAATGCCAGAAGACATCCCTAAAACCAACAATGCAGACCATTTGTTTATACTTTTTAAAATTTATTATTTATTTATCTATTTTACTGATTCACTGTGAGACAGTTACAAAGCTTTCATGATTGAGTTTCAGTCATAGAATGATCAAGCACCCATACCGCCACAATTGTGCCTTTTAAATATTTTTTTAACTTTATAAAGTAGTTCAAATTATTTGATTACTTGTTTTTGGCTTTTTTGGTCACAGCCGGCGATGCACAGGGGCTACTCCTGGCTCACACACTCAGGAACTACTCCTGGTGGTGCTCGGGGGACCAAATGGGATGCTGGGAATTGAACCCAGGTCATCTATGTGCAAGGCAAAAGCCCTACCCGCTGTGCTATCGCTCCAGCTCTATTTGGTTATATTTAATGTTCAAACACCAATTCCACCACCTTTACACCTTTCCACCACCATATTTTGGGTGTATCCATCCCTAACCCCAATCCCTGCCTCAAAGCAGAACTGAAATAATATTTCCCTCTAAGGTTGGTGGCCTTCTACTTTGAAGCCCATCAAATGTGGTGTGGTACTCTTGGACTATGGGTAGGGTGTGTCCTATGAAGTGTCACACAGCTGTGCATGTGGCCTTTCAGTCCAGGGAAAGGTTGTTTCCAGGGAAACAGCCTGGCATGGGGTCTGGAAGCATGGTTATGTCGAGCTTCACATTTCTCCCTTCCAGGAGAGAAGGATCTGTGATCTCCACCATTGTACCTTTTCCACCACCAATGGTCCCAGTATCCCTCCTGCTACCCCTCCACCCAGAGTCTATGGCAGACAATTTTTTTTTAGTCTTTCTACTTTTGGGCATTATGGTTTGCAATACAGATACCGAGAGGCCATAATGTTTAGTCCTTTGTCTACTTTCAGCACACATCTCCCATTCCGAGTGATCCTTCCAACAATCATTGACTTAGAAATCTTCTCTATCCTCTCTGCCTTTTCCCCCTGCACATGAGGCAGCCTTCCAACTGTGGAGCAATCTTCCTGGCCCTTATCTCTACTGTTCTTGGATGTTAGTTTCATATTATTTTATATTCCACAAATTTGTGCAGTCATTCAATGTCTGTTCTTCTCTATCTGACTCATTTCACATAGCATCCACTTACAAGCTAATTTCACCTTTACTTCATCTTTATAGCAGCTGCATAGTATTACACTGTGTAAATGTATCAAAGTTTCTTTTGCCAGTTGTCTGTTCTTGGGCACTCAGGCTATTTTCAGATTCTGGCTATTGTGAACAGTGCTGCAATGGACATACAGGTGCAGGTGTTATTTCTACTGTCCTTTTCTGAAGCCCTGGACATATTCCCAGAAGTGGTATTTCTGGGTTCTATGGAAACTCAATTTCTAGTTTTTTTTAGGAATAGGCATGTTGTTTTCCAGAAAGTCTGGACCAATAGGCATTCGCACTAACAATGAAAAAGTCCCTTTCTCCCCAAATCTGCACCAGCACTGGTTGTTTTTTCACTTTTTGATGTATGACAGTCTCTGTAGTGTAAGAAAGATGACATCTCATTGTCGTTTTGCTTTGCATCTCCCTGATAATTATAGGTGTAGAGCATTTTTAATATTTAATTTAACTTTAATGCATATTATTATGTCTTAGTAAATTGTACAGTATGATGAATACAAAGCTTATATAAAATATTATTTTGCATGTAATTCTTCTTTATTTATTTTGCTTTTTGGGTCACACCCGGTGATGCACAGAGGTTATTCCTGGCGCATGCACTTATCCTGGTCATGCTCGGGGGACCATATGGGATGCTGTGAATCGAACCTGGGTTGGTCGTGTGCAAGGCAAACACCCTACCCGCTGTGCTATTGCTCTAGCCCCAATTCTTTTTTTTTTAATTACTGAATCACCATGAGAACAGTTACAAAACTTTCCAGTCTAAGTCTCAGTCATACAATGATCAAACACCCATCCCCTCACCAGTACACACCCTCCACCACCTAGAAACCCAGTAAGCCCCCATCCCACCCCTCCCCCTGCCTATGCGTCAAAAGACTTCCAGCTTACTCTCTCTCCGCTTTGATCACATTTAATATTTCGACAAAAGATCCACCATTATTATTTGGAATTTTCCCCAACATTCAGACCTGCCAAAAAGATATCATTAGATAATTTGTTTTCTATTGCTGATATGAAGAGCATTTTGGATTTCTAACATTTTAGTAATAAGTCAGGAGGGATTTCTGCCAAAAGCCGTTGGGTTCCGAGATTGTTTTGTGTGCCTCTGGGATCATGGCCGTTCAGGAGCCAGGAGCCATTCATGGGCGGCAACTCAAGGCATTGCTGGGGCGGGGAGAGGGGTTGGTTCCATGCCCCTCCTGTGAGGCCCCGTGTGTCATGTCACTGCAGTCTCATTCCTGGCTGTCCAATAGGCTCTGAAAAGGTGGCAGCCAGAGCCCTATTGGGGAGAAATGGCGGAAGGGACAAACACCTTTCCCCACCCAGGGTGGCAAGGTGCTATAGTTTAGTGCTCAGTCCAGATGCATTTCTGCCAGAAGAGGCTGGGTTCCGAGATTGGTCTGTGTGCCTCTAGGATTATGGCCATTCAGGAGCCAGGAGCTGTTCATGGGCTGCAACTCGGGGCCTTGTCAGGGTGAGGAGGGGTGCTGGTTTCACCCCCATCCTGTGAGACCCTGCTAGTTTGGGGCAGGGACAGACGCTAGATTATTTATTTTCCATTGCTCACTTTGTATATCAGGAAAGGTCGCACGACCACATAAAGCGGCCACACAGTTTGGAGGAATAGTTCTGTAGCCACTTACTGGAGCCATGATGTAGAAGCTCATGGTCTCCGGGATTCCATCTGGAGAAGGTGAGGAGACTGCACCTGCTCCATCTGAGGGTGCCTGACATATCAGCTCAGCATGGAGTCTGGAAAATTCTCCAGTGTTTTGGTGCTTGCTGGTTTTCTTCACTGCTGAGTGCAGCAAGGTGGCACCAGGGGCAGGTTGAGGGCGTGACTGGGATGGAACTTCCTGGTTCCAGTGCCACCATGTGGTACTGGAGAGGGCTGCAGTAGTCCAATACAGACTATTGGAGAGATAGTCTGTAGCCACATACCGGAGCCATGCTTCTAGAAGCTCATGGTTGTCGGGATTCCATCTGGAGAAGGCGGGAAGACTGCACCTATTCCATCTGGGTGTCCCAGAGATATTGTCTCAGTATGGAGCCCGAAGAATTCTCCAGTGTTGTGGTGCTTGCCAGTTTTCTTCACTGCCATGTAGAGCACTTTTTCATGTGACTTTTGGCCATTTGAATTCTATTTTTGAGGAAGTGTTTGTTTACTTATTCTCCCCATTTTTTTGATGGTGTTAGGAGGTGTTTTTCTTGAATAGTCTACTAATGCCTTGTATACCTTATATATTAAGCCCTTCTCTGATGGGTATTGGGATACCCATCAGTGGATTCTCTTTATTTTGTTTACTGTTTCTTTCGAGATGCAGAAGCATCTTAGTTTAATGTAGTCCCATTTATTTGTGTTTGTTTACATTTGTTTGGTCAGTCGTGTTTCATCCTTCAAGATGTCTTTAGCTTCAATATTATGAAAGTTTCTGTCTACATTTTCCTCCATGTATCTCATGGATGCAGGTCTTTGATCTACTTTGATCTAATTTTTGTGCCTGGCATTAGACAGAGGTCTGAGTTCATTTTTTTCCGCAAGTAGCTATCTAGTTTTCCCAGCACCATTTGTTGAAGTGGCTTTCCTTTATCTACTTCACATTTCTTTCTCCTTTATTAAAGATTAAGTGATCTCATATTTGGGAGTCTGTGACAGAATACTCAACTCTGTTCGATTGGTCTGTGGGTCCATTTCTATTTCAATATCATGCTGTTTTAATTACTACTGCTATGTAGTACAGTTTGAAGCTGTGGTAGGTGATGCCACCCATCATCTTTTTCCCAATGATTGCTTTGGCTATTTATGGGGATTTATTGTTCCATATGAATTTAAGTAGTGTTTTGTCAAATTCTTTGAAGCATGTCCTGAATATCCTTACAGGGATCACATTGAATCTGCATAGTGCTTTGAGGAGTATTGCCATTTTGACAATGTTAATTCTGCCCATCCATGAGCACGGGATATGTTTCCATTTCCCAGTGTCCTCTTTTATTTCTTGAAGTAGTGTTTTGTAATTTTTCTTTGTATAGGTTCTGTTCTTTATCTCTTTAGTTAAGCTGATACCGAGGAACCTGATTTTCTGATGCACTATTGTTAGTGGGATTTATTTTTAAATATCTCTTTCTTCTGTTTCATTGTTTATATAAAGGAAAGCCATGGACTTTTTGGTGTTGATTTTGTAGCCTATCATTTCACTATACATACATATTGTTTCTAGGAGCTTTTTGTAGAGTTGTTAGGATTTTCTTAGTATCATATTATCTACAAATTGTGATAGCTTGATCTCTTCAGTTCCTATCTGGATGCCTTTGATATTTGCATAACTACTATGGCAAGAATTTCCAGTACCATATTCAATAGAAGTGGTGAGATTGGTCAACCTTGTTTTGTCCCTAATTTAAAAAGAAAGCTTTTAGTTTTTCCCCATTGAGAATAATACTTTCTTTGGGCTTATGATAGATGGCTTTGACTATACTGTGTAAAGCTCTCTCAATTCCCATTTTGTTGAGAGCTTTAACATGAAAGGGTGGCTGTCAAATGATTGCTCTGCATCTGTTGATGTGAGTATATGGTTTTTATCCTTTCTTTTATTGATATGCTGTATT
This sequence comes from Sorex araneus, assembly GCF_027595985.1. Classification (NCBI taxonomy): domain Eukaryota; kingdom Metazoa; phylum Chordata; class Mammalia; order Eulipotyphla; family Soricidae; genus Sorex; species Sorex araneus. The sequence continues at coordinate 125,416,007 of NC_073313.1, forward strand.
ATGCTGATTTACTTGCAAGAATTAAACCATCCTTGCATCCCCTGAATGAATCATACTTGGTCATTGTGCATAATCCTTATGATAAGTTGTTGGATTATTTTCTGGGATTTTTGAGTATCTTTGCATCTGTGTTAATCAAGGATATTGACTTGTAATTCTCTTTCTTTGTGGTATTTGTAAAGCAGGCTTGTAAATCTCTGTATGCTTTTGGTATCAGGATGATACTTTTATGCTTTCTTAGGTGTATCTTATGGTTTGGGATCCAACATTGAAGTGCATATTTTATTTTTAAGTAAACAATTGTGCATTGAGTGTAATTATGGGTCATATTCATTCTTTTTGTGTAGGTATTTACTTTCCCCAGCACCGTTTGCCCATTTGTTGAAGATGGTTTATTTCTTCATTTTAAATATTTAGTTACTTGATATAAATCAAAAGTCTATATGTAAGCTTTGTGTGTGTGTGTGTGTGTGTGTGTGTGTGTGTGTGTGTGTGTTTGGGGCCATAGACAGTAATCCTCGCAGGTTATTACTGGCTCTGCACTCAATAAATACTCTAGGTGGTGCTTGGGGTACCATATGAGATACAGGGATGAAACTTGTGTTGACTGGGTGCAAGGCAAATATTCCACCAGCTGTACTATCTCTTTGACCCCTATGCTTGTGACTATTAACTATTTCTATTTAATTTCATTGTTCTTTGTCTCTATTGTCTTCCCAGTATCATAACTTTTTAATATTATTATTACACAGCACTATGTTTCATCTATGAGCAGTGAATTTCAGGATTTCATAATTTCTACCCAGCTTTTTCTTTTCTTTCAAACAAAATTTTTATGCATCAATTGATATGGTCATATGATTTTTATCAGTCTTTTTACCATTTCTTTTACTGGTTTTGTGTATTATGTCAATTGATCATCTTATACCACTGAGAATGGCATAATAAAAATACTGGGAACAATCTCTGTTGGTGGGATATCGTAAAAAGGAATCCTTATACGTTGCTAATGGGAATGTTGTCTGATCAACCCTCTCTAGAAAACAGTATGGAAAGTACTCAGAAGGTAACACTGTAGCACTGTAGAACTGTCCTCCCCTTGTTTATCAATTTGTTCGAGCAGGCAACACTAGCGTCTCCATAGTGAGATTTGTTGTTACTGTTTTTGGCATATTGAATATGCCACGGGTAGCTTGCCAGGCTCTGCTGTACTGGCGGGATACTCTCGGTAGCTTGCCCGGCTCTACGAGAGGGACGAAGGAATCGAACCCGGGTCGGCTGCGTGCAAGGCAAACACTACCCGCTGTGCTATTGCTCCAGTCCATTCAGAGGATACTCAGTCAATTTAGAACAGAGCTCCCATATGATCCAGAACTTATATTTTTTATTATCTATCCTCAGGACATACAAACATTCATTGAAAATAGACATAAACACACCATTATTCACTGCAGGACTAAATAGCTAAGATTTGGAATCAATTTAGATGTCCAAAGACAGTTCAGTGGATCACGAAGACATAGTCTGTAGGCACAATGGAATACAACACGATTGTAAGATACGACAAAATCATGCAAGTTATTGCAATATGGATGGAACTGGAGGACATAGTGTTAAATGAAGTAAGCCAGAAGAAGAACAAAAAACACAGAATGATATCAGTTATATGTGGCATTAAGAAAACAGAATGAGTTAATACAATGTTTTAAAGGGGGAAGCCAAGATCAACTTTGGGCCCAGAGTGCATGGAGGAGAAGGAAAAAAAGAGTGAGTAGTGAGAGAAGAGACAAATGAGAAACAATGGGGTCAGGTCAGGGAATTCAGGTACAAAGTTGGTATTAAGAAATGATTGATTCATTGTCTACTTTCGGCACACATCTTTCATCCCGAATGATTCCTCCCGCCATCATTTTTTTAGTGATCCCTTCTCTATTCCGAATGTGCACTGGTGGAGTAATGGGTATTGATCATTGTGTCATTGTAACCCAAACATGAAAGCTTATAACTATCTCACGGTGATTCAATAAAATTTTTTAAAAAGAAATGATTGAGGGGCTGGAGCTCAATTAGTACAGTGGGTAGGGCATTTGCCTTGCATGCTGTGGACCCAGGTTAGATTTCCAGCATCCCATATGTTCCCTTGAGCACTGCCAGGAGTAATTCCTGAGTGCAAAGCCAGGAGTTACCCCTGTGCATCACCGGGTGTGACCCAAAAAAGCAAAAAAAAAAAAAAAGAATAAATGATTTAGCCAATTATCTAAACCCTAGATTTAACACTGAAATCAAGAGACCCAAACTTTAACAACCGAACATACAAAGGTATCTTTCAAGAAGGCAGGCTGAAGGAGGAGGACATGGGAAGGAACCTGGGAACATTAGTGGAGGGAAATTGACACGTGCTACAATATTGCATATCTAAAACTTAACTATGAATAGCTTTAAATAGTGGTGCTTTGACAAAAATAAGTGAAAAAAACTTAAAAAGAATTTGCATGTTGGGATGGGAGATGCATGCCGAAAGTAGGTAATGGACCATACATGATGACCTTTCAGTGTCTGTGTTGCAAGCTATAATGCCCAAAATTAGAGAGAGAGTATGGGGAATATTGTCTACCATAGAGGCAGGGGGAGGGTGAGAAAGGGGGGTATACCCGGGATATTGGTGGTGGGGAATTTGCACTGCTGGAGGGATGGGTGTTTGATCATTGTGAGATTGTAACCCAAACATGAAAGTTTGTAACTATCTCACAGTGATTCGATAAAATTTAAAAAAAAGACAGAAAAACTTTGCATGTTAGGCAAAATGAGAAAATTCCTAGAAAGTGACTAAAAATAAAAAAATTATTGCAATAAGAAACTGCATTGGCAAAAATAATATAATAAAAAAGCAAATACTTTGCATAAATAAAAGTATAAAAAGAAGAATCAACAAGCCCCCCAAAACAATCATTTAATCTAAGACTGATAAGTCTTAATACCTAGCATAATAAACTTTAGTATCTAACAAAAATAGTACTTTTAAACCAATAAACATAGAACTTTCTATTTTGAAGTAGAAATCTGCATGATAAGATCTCGGTTTTTAGGTGAAAAGATAATGAATACATTTGGTCATGCATGCAGTTGACTCAGGTTCAATTACATGTACCACATATGGTCCACTGAGTACTTCCTGGAGTGGTATCAAAGTATGGAGCCAGATTTAAGTCCAGAACAGTCCAACATCTCTTTCCTCCTAAACAAGACCCCTGCTTTCTTCTAAGGGATAATGACTTTTTAGAAACATTTTTCTTTCACAAATAACTTTATAAAACCAGTTATAACTCCAAATTAACATCAACAATATTTAATAACTTGCATAAAATATAAATATCTGGGAACATTAGAGATTTATTTAGTTTAGAACCTCCCTGAGATGTACGACTGAGGTCTTAAGTAATACTTTTCATTTTAGAAGCTCTATTTAAAAAAAGAAACTGCTTCTGTGAGTATTCTGGTGGTTAGCTTATGGAAGCAGAGATAGTCATCTCTGGTATTAGGGTAACATATAGTTTCAATTAGATTTTTATTTTTATTTGCGCATTGATAAAACTTAACTGGTGGTGAAATCTTAGTTTGGTTTTATCATATCTATGTGAAAAATTTTGGAACATCTTATAACTGTAGCCATGCCAAAAAACTTGTGGAATCCAGTGACCTTTGTAAGTTTCCTTTTCAATTTTCATAGGCCTGGGATAAAGCAAAAACTAACCCAAACAAGAGTGTGCCACTCTTCTCGATTGTAACCAAGAATGCAATTCACATTGCCCTGAAAGTATAGAAAGGCTGCAATTTTTTTTGCTATGAGGTCTACATTCTTTTCAAATATAGTTTAAAAAAACTGAACACATTTTAAGAAAACTCTTATCTTAACCACAAATGTCCAGCTTCACTCTGCTTATGAGGGAGACTAATGAGAGATAGGTAAGGATAACATTGGAAATAACAAGAGACATGGAAAAGTAGGTTGGTTAAGATCAAGGAAAGGATGGGGCCTGAGAGTTTAATATTACAATATGAACCAACAGAGAGGAATCTTGATAATGTAATGTTACAACTTTGACCTTGCCAACACTTGTGGCTATACAGCAGTCATCCCAATATCCTGCTTTAGAGTCAAGGCAATCCTAAAGATAAGGCAGCTATGTCTAAGCTGAAAGTGAAAATAAAGCTGTTATTTAATCATTGCCTCAGCTAACAGTTATAAAAATGGAAGGATAACTACTACCTGTCAGAATCCAATCAGGACTTCATCCATTGCTGCATGAAATTTCTCCTTTTTCCCCTTAATTTCCAATAATCTCTTGACTTCTACCATTTCATCAGTCACCTATTTGGTTTCTGGTGACAAGATTTTATCTATGATAACAAAAAAGAGTAGAAAAATTATTTTATTTAGCTTATAGCCAGCATGTTGGAAGATGGGGAACTCAGATCTTCAAAGCAACTACCCAACCTACACAACCAAATAAAATTATTTTTCTTAAGAAAAGGAAAGGGAAGCACATTATTTTTAAGGGAAGAGTTCAGGTTTGTGGGTATCAGAGTGACCAATAAATTATGTTGTGTATTGCTTCCCATTGTATTGGAAAAATATAAACAAAGGTTTCTTATCAAGGTTTTTAGTACCCACTGTTTTCAGGACAAATAAAGGTCAGCAAGAGATTTCTGGTGTTTTAATTTTTAAAACTGTTCTTAATTTATTTTGGACTTGTTTCATCACCTCTGCTGATGCTATAGTGGATGGCATGATTGTTGTTAAAGTCTACATCTGGCTTTTTATCATACTCATTTATTGTTGCCCTTTCTCTTCTAATGGAGCCGTTGCTGCTGCATGTGCCACAGGCTAATGGCTGTTATTTATATAGCAATTTTTATCTTCAATGTGCATTACAAATACTATCACATCAATTCTCAGGAGAGAAGTATTATGTAATGCCTCAAGCAAATAACCTCCCTTGTATTTCCAAATAAAATAAATAGGATCATGAAATGCAATCAATGGATCATCCTTATTAGTTAGAGGAGCCTTATTACACAAAGTGATCCACTAGAACTAAAGTCAATAAGTGATGGTCACAGATTCCTATTGAAGTACATTATTAGGTTTCTTGCAAAGAAAGTATTTACAAATCAATCTTCTACTTTCTAGTCTTAAAGGATATTCCTAATAATGACTGATATTTTTCCATAATCTTTTAATAGATCCCCTGACATTATGCAGGATTCTTGGATATGGAAGATAATTATACTACAGTTTATCAATGCTTCCAAAGAGAGTATGTTTTACTAAGAAAATGTTTTGTTAATACTTACAAAGAGGTTATAGTTTTATGTTCAGAATCACTCCTTTCCTCTTTCACTCTTTGCATTCCACTTTCATCCTCCTATATCAGTCCAAACACAATGAGCTTATGGTTTCAAAGAGTAAATTGTCAAGTACAATTGTTTTACATCTCAGACTAAATATCTCTATGAAAAAAAGTTGAATAATCTGTAGTTATACAGAACTTTCCTTAATTGAAATGTCTATTTCACTTTATTGCTAAAATTTGATAGGAGGTATTGTTCCAAAGTTTAAGGGAAATTAAAAGAGGTTAAACATAAAAGCAAATATGAAACACAACATTGTATAAAATAAGAACTCACTTTAAATATCTCAACTGACTTACTTTTGTGATTATAAAATATTTTTTCCCTGAAACATTTCATACTGAGTATGAGAAGAGTCTGGGTTTGATTCCTGCTCTCTGGGGAACCAGAGATTGGAACAGGCAGACAGAGGATTGTCCAGAAAGCGGTCTGGAGTGTGGAGGTGACTGAGTAGTGGATGACCCACCCTACCCACCCTACCCACGATAGATAACTACTTCATCAGCCTACCTCCACTACCTCCACTACCCAGCCACCTCCATGCTCCAGGCCACTTTCTGGACATTCCGGCCGAACCTCACTCATGAGTGAAGCCCCACAGAACCAGGTAAAGCAGAACTTTGTGACCTTGGACTCCAGGCTCAACAAGACCCAGAAACAAGGTCCTCTGTCTGCCTTCTCCAATATCTGGTGCTCCAGGGATAAAACCCCGATGACCCACCCTACCCGTGCCAGATAAATACCTCATCGGCCAACCTCCACTACCTCTAATACCCAGCCATCTCCACACTCCAGGCCGCTTTCCAGAACACGCGGACACACCATCACTGTCACTGTCACTGTCATCCTGTTGCTCATCGATTTGCTCGAGCAGGCAACAGTAATGTCTCCATTGTGAGACTTATAGTTACTGTTTTTTTAAATTTTTTTTTTGCATATCAAATACACCACGGGTAGCTTGCCAGGCTCTGCCATGCTGGCAAGATATTCTCGGTAGCTTGCCAGGCTCTCTGAGAGGGGCAGAGGCAGACACACCATAAGACACTTAATACCCATTTTCCATAATTTCTGCACCATATGTGATGGGGTTCAAATATGGTGTGAACCGTGGGAACACCTGAAAGGGCAATTGGAGGCCGCCCTCAAAGCCTCCATCCCTCTCAGAGAGGCCGGCATACTACTGAGAGTACCCCACCCGTATGGCATGGCCTGGCAAGCTACCCAGGTGTATTTGATATTCCAAAAATAAGAAACAACAATGTGCCTCATTCACGACACCAAAAGAGCCCCTAATACAGGAGCGTTAAGAAGGAAGAACAAGGAGAGGCTGATAAAATCTCAAGGACAAACTAGACTGCAAAAATGAAGAGCTAAAATGACTGTCTGTACTTTCAACGCACATACGCTGACATCAGAAGCATCCATCAAGGAACTGATGTTGCAAGTACAAAAGAACAAGTACGACATCATTGGTCTGACTGAAACGAGAAGGCATTGATCACATCATGCCATTTTCGACACTGGAGAAGAACTGTTCCTCAGAATATGCGACAATAGAGGCATTGGTAGCATCGGTGTCCTTGTAAACAAGAACTTGTCCGTGAGCATTGATTCATTCAAATGCCTAACAACCCAAATTGGATGATTATGCTTGAATAGATGTGGCTCACTGCCTGCAGTTTCTATGATTGTCATCTACACCAACATCCAGCTACAATGAAGAAGAAATTGAGAAGTTCTACATGGATCTGGAGAAGTTCTATAAAGAAGACCACACCTTCTACAAGATCATTGTCAGTGATTTTAATTCCAAGATAGGGCAGAGAAGGTCACCTAAAGAACTCCACATTGGGACCCATGGCCTAGAACAGGGTGAGAGACTGTTTGAGTTCATCATGTCGACCAAGACAATCTATGGTAACTCACAGATCCAGAAGGCCGTATCTAAATGTTGGACATGGGAGTCTCCCAGTGGACAATTCCACAATGAAATTGACTACATCATATTCAATCGAAGGTTTTGCCTGACCTATGAGGCTGTTGTCCCAAAATTCCAAACGGGATCGGACCACCATCTCCTTCGTGCAAAATTCTACTTCGCAGAGAAGGGAGAAAGTCTTTTCTGCAAAGTTTAAGTTTAAGAAGTGAATGCCTAGAATGACCACCAACTGGGAGCTCTTTGGCATTATTGCGGCAACGTGGGAAGATGCCATTGTTGACAACATTGACGAGGAATATGATTGACTGGTTCAGCACCTCTATGATTGCACAAGGAATGCCTAGAGTAGGAAAGCCACAAACAGACGCTTTTCTTTGGAAACTCTAGAGCTCATTCACCAACATGGTTTGGCACAAGCCTCAGGCAACCACAAGCTAACGTCCAAGCTCGCAAAGCTGTACAGAGAAGCGATAAAGGAAGACCTCGAAGAGAGAAGAGCAGCAGTGTTGGCTGATGTGGCAGAAGCCAGGGAAAGGATTTGCAACACTTGTCTGTCCTTCACCAACTACAATACCAAGATGACTGCACTCAGGTGTCCTGCTGGATCTATCACATCTTCCAGAAGGGCAATAGAGAGGATTATTCACTACTTCTACTTGGATCTTTCTGACGGCCACATTCACCTGCCCACATTACCTAATTCCGCAGGATGGATATGTCGTTGCCAATGTCCTCCCTTACGAAATCCAACATGCCATTTCATTGGTAAAGAAGTGTACAGTACCCAGTCCAGAGAAGGTCAGACCTGAACACCTGAAGAATCTGCCACCAGTTCTCGTCAATACACTGGCTTGGCTCTTCACATGCTACCTGTCCATATGCAAGGTTCTGTCCCAATGGAAAACAAGCAAGACCATTCTGTTGTACAAGAAGGGAGATATCCACAATATCGTCTACTATTGCCCAATCTGCCTATTGTCCATCATCTACAAGTTGTTCACTTGAGTCATCCTGAATAGAATAGGCAGAACACTAGATGAAGAACAACCATGCAAGCAAGCAGGGTTCTGAAAAAGATTCAGCACAATTGACCATACCCACACATTGACCAAGCTCATTGAAATTTCACGAGAGTTCAAGATGCCGCTCTGTCCAACGTTCATTGATTTAAAGAAGGACTTTGATTCTGTTGAGACCGAAGTGGTCATAGAAGCCCTAGCCAAACACGGAGTTCAAGCTCAGTACATCAAGATCCTCCACAAGCTGTATTACAGATTCACCATCAGGATCTCACCATTCTACAAGGAGGTGATCATTGATGTAAAGAGAGGGGTTCGTCAGGGTGATACCATTTCACCAAAATTCACCACCCTCGAGAATATCATGCGATGACTGGAATGGGAAGGAAAGGGAGTGAAGATAGACAGTCAGCAACTAGACCACGTCCACTTCGCTGATGACATCATTCTAATAACACCAAACATTTGCCAAGCAGCACAAATGTTGGCCGACTTCGACTGTGAGTGCAGAAAGGTTGGAGTGAAGCTGAATATCACCAAAACAATGATCATGAAAAACAAACTTGTCCCTGACGTTCCATTTGCTCTCAATGGAATGAACATCTGTGAATGCAGCAGCTATGTGTACCTGGGTCAAGAACTCAACATCAGGAACGACTTGGTGTCAGAACTGCGCAGGAGGAAGAGAGCAGCATAGAATGCCTTCAAGAGCATTGAAGAAGTGGTTAAGACAAAGAACCTCTGGCCCTGGGCACAAATTTTCGACTCCACCATTCTTCCTGCACTAACATATGCCTCAGAGACCTGGGCCCTATGGAAACAGGATGAGAATGCTATCTGGGTATCCCAAAGAGGAATCGAAAGAGCTATACTTGGAGTATCACGTTTCACTCAAGTGAGAGAAGGAATCCGGAGTTCCAACCTCCCTAGAGAATCATGAATCAGGGTCGGTGTCTCGTTTTCCAAGGCATCAAAAATCAGATGGGCCAGACACATAATGCAATTCAGAGACAAATGCTGGACTAGAGCTGTTACCGACTGGATTCCATCAGATGTCAAAAGGCTGCATGGTCGCCTACCTACAAGATGGTCAGACTTCTTCATCAAAACCCTGAACGAATGGTCTGAGGCTCTTCATGTTCCTGAATTGAGCAGATACCATTGGGCTACACTAGTACGAGACAGGGACGAATGGAGACGTTACTGGCACCCGCTCAAGCAAATTGAAGATCAATGGGATCTCTAGTGATGACAAGTGACAAATGATGAGAAGAATCTGAAAAGAGTCAGCTAAAAATACAAAGCACAGAGTTCCGTAACACTGAAGATATGAGATCCATACTTCAGAAAGCAAATCTGAAAATGTGCTTATAAAGTTATTTGGCAGGGGGCTAGGAGGCGAGAAGGCTAAGTGGTTACACTAGTGGAGGCGAATTCAAACTGGTGGTGAGATTGGTGCTGGATCATCATAAGTCTAAATCTCACCTATGAATACCTTTGAAAATAATGGTACCTTAATAAAATAAAATTAGAATTAAAAAATATCTGCCATTTTAATGCAAATAATTTTCTCCAAGAAAATAACTTCTAAATATAAGATTTTTATTTGAAATGAAATTAATTGTTGCAAAACTATTATTTACACTATAAAATAATATAGGTGCACGGCTCTGAATTGTTGGCATTAATTTTTCACAGGTATATAATATAAGAAACACAAATATAAGTTTGTGTTTCTTATATTATAAGAAACACAAACTTTCATTAAAAGTTATTTATCAAACTAAAATGCCTTTCTACAGTAAAATAAGAAGCTTTTGCACCTCAAGAAAATAAAAACAAAAATACAAAGACAGTTCAAACTCTGTAAGAAATTATTTGTTCAACATAGTGCATAAAATGAAAAAAAATGTTCCTGCTCTATATGGAAACACGCAGGGGAATGGGAGGGAAACTGGGGACATAGTTGAGGGAGGGGGCACTAGTGAAGGGATAGGTGCTATATCATTGTGCACATGCAACTCAAACATGAATCACTTTGTAATTCACTTGTAATTCAATTAAAAAAATTTTTGTTTGCTTTTTAAGTCACACCTGGCGATGCACAGGGGTTACTCCTGGCTCTGCACTCAGGAATTACTCCTGGTGGTGCTCAGGGGATCATATGGGATGCTGGGAATCGAACCGGGGTCTGCTGAGTGCAAGGCAAACATCCTACCCGCTGTGCTATCACTCCAGCCCCACAACTAAAGAAACTGAGAGGAAACAACTGTCAAAAACTGACGATAAATGTTATGTCCACCATTTTTGATGAAAATTTTCTTTCATAAATTCTCTCAAGATATATTTTCATTGAGATGAAATTTCACAGCTAAAGTTTTTTGGATCATTATTTTATTTTATTTTACTTGACTTTCCAGTCTCCACTCTTGATTAAAAGACATTATCTGGTATAAGAATCCTTTTGTCAGAACTATGTTAGTATAATGAATATAGAATAGTTTAATAAGATACAGACTGAAATGTTGAAACACTGATGAAGACAAGTTTGATATACTCTTAGAATTGTTCCTATCATTAATACAAAGCACTATGCTATATGATGTTTCAAATGTTATTTATAAGCCAAACTTAAGACCAGTTCTCAGGTTCTATTGTTTGGGGGATATTCCCCTCCTTTGTTTAATTATCTTCCGATAGGCAAGAAATCATTATATGTATACTCCTCTACTTCTGACTAACTACGTAGCATGACACTCTTCAGATACATGAACTTAAGCAATGAATTGCATTATTTCAACTTTCCCTTTTTGTTTTTTGTGCCACGCTGGAATTGCTCAGGGCTTAATCCTGGCTCCATGCACAAAGCTTGTTCTTGCCTCTCTACTCAGTAAATACACCTGACAGGCTCATGGGACCAAGGGATGGTCAAGTATGAGGAAAAATGCTAACCCACTGTACTATTGCTCTGGTCCATTTCATATTTTTCACAGCCAAAGAGTATTGCATTGTGTATATGTAACAGGTTTTTTTTTTTTCAACCAGTCATCTGCTTTTGGACACTTAGATTGTTTCCAGGTATTGGCTTTTGTGAATATTACTGACATGATTATAGGGGTGCAAATTTCTTTGCAAAATAGAGTTTCTAAGCCCTTGGTATAGATGAAAAAAAAGGAAATTGTTTGGTAATATGGAAGCTCCATTCTTAGTTTTTTTGAGAAGTATTTATTTTGTTTACCAAAAAGGGTGGTCCAGTCAATATTCCTACCAGCAGTGAAAGAGAGTTCATTTTCCTCCATATGCATGCCAACTCTGATTGTTTTTTTTTTTTATTTATTTTTTTTTTATTGAATCACCATGTGGAGGGTTACATAGTTCTCAGGATTATGTCGGTTGTACAATTCTCAAACACCCTTCCCTTCACCAGTGCCCATCCTCCATCACCAAACCCCCCAGTATACCTGCCGCCCCCTCCCACCTCCCCAGTCCCCACCCTTGTACTTGATAAGTTTCACTTCGTTTATGCCTTATCTCGATTACATTCCATGTTTCAACACACAACTCACTACCGTTGTTGGGGATTTCCCCCAAAAAAGAAAAGCAGTCCTATTGCCAAGGAGGCATTTGATAGTTCTCCACTGCTAAGAATATAGAGATATTAAGTCCCGCTGTTTGTTACATAACTTTTCTTTTTCCCCCTTGCCCCGCGCCACCGAGTTCACGCCTGTTTATTAATCGCCACGCTGCCTGACAAGGGAAAAAAAAAACGAAAAGGATGGTTATTTCCCGTCATCAGCAGACGTGGGGCTCTGGCTTAGTTGATAGACTAGTAGAGTGTCTGGAAGCAGTTTCTGGGATCGAAGGTCTTGCGCTGGTATCGGCTCCGGCTCGAGATTCCACCAGCGTCCCACTGTTCCATGTACATAATTTTTCCCCTTATATCCCATTCCCACGCCACCAGGTCTGTTTGCTTAATGGACATCACACTGTAGTTGACGACACGCCGCGTTTCTTCCCGAGAAAGAAGAAAATTTCTTCTCAGCTGGCGTGGGGATATAGCTTAGTTTAGTCTAGAGAGATGGCTACCGTTTTGATTGCCTTCAATATTTCAGCAACAGACTTACTATTCTTGTTAGGATCTCCCACAAAAGTCCGACCCATTAAAAGTGAACCATTACATATTGCTGATGCTGAGATAACATTAGGTCGCGCGGCCGAGGCAGCGGCCGCGCGGTTTTGAGTTTCTGTATAAAGTCCAGGGAAAGTACAACCAGAAATAACATCACTACAAACTTTTACCCTTTTATGGTGCTCATAAGATGGAGAAGTCCTGCGCTGTGTTCAGGAGGGAGGAGTTGAGAGAGAGAGACAGGTTAAAAGAATTGGGGGATGCCCGGGTCCCACTGTTTCAGCGCACCGTGGGGTCTCTGGTCCCATGCCGGAATTAGTTCAGTGGGCTGCCTGGAGTCCAAGGGCGCTCCCTTGGGCTCTTCCTTCATGCTCGCTCCGCAGCCGGATCCAAAGGGCAACTCTGATTGTTTTTATTCTTTGTGGTATGTGCCACTAGTATTGGTGTGAGTTTCAGTCTCTTTTCTGTTTTGATTATAAGTTCCCTGATGTAAGAACAGAATTTTTTTCACATATATTTTGGCAGTTTGTGTTTCTTGAGGAAGTTTCTGTTTCTTTGCACCATTTCTTTTTTAGTTTGATTTATTGATCGTGATTAAGTGATTTACGATACTCTTTTAATTGTATCACTGTACAGTACTAATGATAATGGTTTCTCATGTACATGATTCCAAGGCCACACCCACCACTCTTTCCCCAAAACTCCAATACCTCTCCTCCAGCTCCCCCAATTCTATATATGTGTGGTTTATCCCCCCATATCTTGATGGATATGGTTGCTTTTTCACACAAACTTTAACTGGTGCTTCCTTCCTCCCTCCCTTCCTCCGTTCCTCCCTCCCTTCCTCCCTCCCTTCCTTTCTCCCTTCCTCCCTCCCTTCCTTCCTCCCTTTCTTCCTTCCTCTCTTCCTTCCTTCCCTCCCTCCATCCCTCCTTCCCTCCTTCCTTCCCTACTTCCTCCCTTCCTTCCTTTCCTCCTTCTCTCATTCCTCCTTCCCTCCCTTCTTCCTCCTTCCCTCCCTCCCTCCCTCCCTTCCTTCCTTGCTTCCTCCCTTCCATCTTTCCTTCCTTCTTTCCTCCCACCCTCCCTTCCTCCAACCCACCCTCCCACCCTCCCTCCCACTCTCCCTCTCTCCCTCTCTTTCTCCTTCCTTCCTTCCTTCCTTCCTTCCTTCCTTCCTTCCTTCCTTCCTTCCTTCCTTCCTTCCTTCCTTCCTTCCTTCCTTCCTCCTTCCATCCTTATTTCCTTCTTTTTCTTTCCTTCCACCCTTCCTCCCTCACACCTTCCTTCCCTCCCTTCCTCTCTCTCTTTCTCTAACCTTCTTTCCTCCCTTCCTCCCTTCCTTCCTTCCTTCCTTCCTTCCTTCCTTCCTTCCTTCCTTCCTTTCTTTCTTTCTTTCTTTCTTTCTTTCTTTCTTTCTTTCTTTCTTTCTTTCTTTCTTTCTTTCTTTCTTTCTTTCTTTCTTTCTCTTTCTTTCTTTTTCTTTCTTTCTTTCTCTTTCTTTCTTTTTCTTTCTTTCTTTCTCTCTTTCTCTCTTTCTTCCTATATCACATCCTTATCCACAAGCAATATACACAATTGCAAATTTGTTCATGATTTAGTTTCAGTAATACAATGCTCCATCACCCTTCCCTTCACCACTATACATTTCCTACCACCATGTTCCCAGTTTCCCTCCTGCCCCATTCCTCCAAGCCTGCCTCTATGGCTACCACTTTTCTTCCTTTGTCTCTCTTTCTCTCTCTTTTTCTTTAATTTTGGGTATTTTGGTTTGCAATACAGGTACTGAAAGGTTATTAAATTTGTCCCTTTATCTACTTTCAGCATTTAGTTCTTGTCCAGAGTGATCATTTACAACTATTGTCATAATGGTCTCTTCATTATCCTAGAGCCCTCTTCCCATTAACCACTTGTGGAAGCCTCCAAACGTGGACAATTACCCATGGTCCTTGTTTCTATAGTCCTTGGGTATTAGTCTCATACTATGTCTTTTTATTTTTTTTAATTTTTATTTTTTAATTGAATCACTGTGAGATAGTGATTCAATTACAAGACCAAGATGACTGCCCTCCGACGTCCTGATGGATCTATCACATCCTCGAGAAAGGCAATGGAGAAAATTATTCACGACTTCTACTCGGATCTCTTTAAGAGCCATGTCTACCTGCCCACATAGCAAATTCCGCAGAATGGATATGTCATCCCAACGTTCTCCCTTCTGAAATCCAACATGCCATTTCGCTGGTAAAGACCAGAACAGCACTTGGTCCAGACAAGGTCACACCCGAACACCTGAAGAATCTACCGCCAGTACTCATCAATACACTGGCCGGACTCTTCACACGCTACCTGTCTGAATGCAAAGTTCCGTCCCAGTGGAAAACCAGTAGGACCGTTCTGTTGTACAAGAAGGGAGATATCCACGACATCGGCAACTATCACCCAATCTGCCTGTTGTCTGTCGTCTACAAGTTGTTCACTCGTGTCATTCTGAATAGAATAGGCAGAACACTAGACAAAGGACAACCATGTGAGCAAGCCGGGTTCTGAAGAGGATTCAGCATGATCGACCATATCCACACGGTGACCAAACTCATTGAAGTTTCTCAAGAGTTCAAGATGCCGCTCTGTCTAATATTCATTGACTTAAAGAAGGTCTTCAATTCTGTTGAGACTGAGGTGTTCATCAAAGCCTTGGTCAAACAGGGCATTCAAACTCAGTATATCGAAATCCTCTTTGAGCTATATTGTGGATTCACCACCAAGATCTCACCATTCTACAAGGAAGTGACCATTGATGTAAAGAGAGGGGTGTGGCAGGGTGATTTCACCATTTCACCGAAACTCTTCAGTGCCACCCTTGAGAACATCATGCGACAACTGGAATTGGAAGGAATGGGAGTGAAGATAGAAGGTCGGCAATTGCACCACCTCCTCTTCGCTGATGACATCGTTCTCATAACGCCAAACATTAGCCAAGCGGCACAAATGCTGACCGACTTCGACCACGAGTGTGGAAAGGTCGGATTGCAGCTGAATCTCAACAGGAAGATGTTCATGAAAAACGAACTGGTCCCTGAAGCTCCATTTGCACTCAATGGAATGAACATCTCCGAATGCAGCAGCTATGTGTACCTGGGTCGAGAAATCAACATGAGGAATGACTTGGTACCAGAACTGTGCAGGAGGAAGAGAGCAGCTTGGAATGCCTTCAAGAGCATTGAAGATGTGGTTAAGAGAACAAAGAACCTCCGACTCCGGGCACATCTTTTCAATTCCACCATTCTTCCTGCACTAACATATGCCTCAGAGACCTGGGTCCTATGCAAGCAGGATGAGAATGCTATTAGGGTTTCTCAAATAGGAATCGAAAGAGCTATGCTGGGAATATCATGTCTCACTCAAGTGAGAGAAGGAATCTGGAGTTCTGACCTCCGTCAATGGTCAAAAATCAGGGATGCTGTCTCTTTTGCCAAGGCATCAAAAATCAGATCGGCCAGTCATGTAATGCGATTCAGAGACGACCGTTGGACTAGAGCTGTTACAGACTGGATTCCACGAGATGTCAGAAGACCTCATGGCCGCCCACCAACTAGATGGTCAGATTTCTTCGACAAATCTCTGAGTGAACGATTTGAGGCTCTTTCTGTTCCTGGAGCGAGCAGGTATCATTGGGCTACACTAGCTCGCGACAGGGACAAATGGAAATGTTGCTGGCGCCCGCTCGAGCAAATTGAAGATCAACGGGACTACAAGTGATGCAAATGAAGTGATACTGTGAGATAGACCCTTATAAAGCCGTTCATGATTAGGTTTCGGTGATACAGTGTTTCAACACCCATCCTTACACCAGTGTACGTTTTCCAGCACCAGTGTCCCCAGTTTCCCTCCCATCACTCTTTCCATCTCCAGCCTGCCTCTATGTTAGGCACTTTTCTTCTTTCTCTCTAAATCTCACTTTAGCTCTCATTTTCTCTCTCCCTCTCTCACCATTTGGGTACTATGGTTTAAAATAAAGATACTGAACGGTTATCTCACACATGAGTCCAATCATGCTATGTCTGTATCTCTCATTTTTTCCTGGTATAATACTCTCCATGTACATAAATTTATACATGAATTTTATGACTTTATTTTCCTGGTGGCTGCGTAGTATTCCATTGTGTAGATGTCCCATATTAACTGGTGCTTTAAATAGCTTTTATGGCAACCATTTATCCAGTTCGTATTGGCAAATATCCTTTGTCAGTTTGTGGGGAGTCGTTTCATTCTGCTCATCATTTCTTTTGCTATGTAGAAGCTTTTAAGTTTGATACACTTCCATTTGCATATTTTGGTTCTGTTTGCTTAGTTAATGTCTTTGAATCATTGAAAAAACACTCTAGATTCAGTATCATGAAGTTTTGTCTTATATTTGTTTCTATTCAGTATAATCTATGGATTCAGGCTGGTATTTTGTTCGAGCGGGCACCAGTAACATCTCTTATTGTGAGACTTATTGTTACTGTTTTTGGCATATCCAATATGCCACGGGTAGCTTGCCAGGCTCTGCCATGCAGGCACGATACTCTCGGTAGCTTCCCGGGCTCTCCAAGAGGGGCAGAGGAATCAAGCATGGGTAGACTGTGTGAAAGGCGAACGCCCTACTGCTGTGCTATCACTCCAGCCCAGTCTGGTATTAATGATTTTAATTAATTTTCATTTTAAGTATTGTATAGCTTTAGAAAAGAATCTGAATTCATTTTATTATATATGACTGGTCAATTTTCCCAATACAATTTATTAAAAAGAGACTTTCCTAGCTCTAATTCATATTTGTTGCTCCATTGTCAAAGAATAGAATAGCTTTCTATACACAGGGATTCTACTCTGGATTATCAATGACATTCCATTTTCTGAGAGCTTATAGTTATTGCAATAACATATTGTTTTGATTTATACAACCTTAAAATATAGTTCAAAATTGGGTAGAGAGAAACCTCCCATATTTTTTTTATCTTAGGATCTCTTTGACTATTTGGATGGAAGGAGTCAGTTTTCACTACTGCATATGAGTTTTAAGAGTGTGTGATCTATGTCTAAAAAAATGCCATTGGTGTTTTTACAGGGTCTGCATTGAATCTTTTTTAATGCTTTGGGAAAGCTTGTCATTTTGACTATATTAATCATTCCAATCGATGAACTAAAGATATGTTTTCATTTCTTTTTATAATTTTAATTAATTTATTGGTGTTTTATAGTTTTTTGTATAAATCTTTCATATCTTTTATTAATCAAATAATCGGATTCCTGGTTATTTGATTTTGCTGAGACATAATTGAGTTTGGCATTGTTATTTTATTTTCTATTGCTTCTTGGTCGCTTTTGTTTATAGAAAAGCCTATTATTTTAGTTTGCCATGTTACTGTTACAAGTTTACTACTTCTAGAAGATTTTTTTATGGAGTCTATAGAATTTTTGAAAGTATTTTCTATATGAGGCACTTTGACTTACAAAATTAACCTTCTTTGAGTTTCAGGCATGCAATGTTCCAACACCAATACATTTAACAGTTTCCACGTCCCTCCACCAGTATTCCCAGTGATGTCGGTGGGCCCCACGGGTGACTTTCGTGAAGCGGGGAGGAGAAAGACGGTCACTTTCTCTCCAACCGCCTCTAACACCCGGGACCCAGGGTGACTGGGTTCTTGTCTCGCTCGCGGAAAAGAATTTCAGGAGTAGACAAGCAGTGAAGTAAATAGATTTTATTCAGAGGTTTCTGAGGGAGGGAGGAAGGGATAAGTGAGAGAGTGATAGTAAGAATAACGCGCTCAAAGGAGAACACGGGCTTCTCCAAGAGTGGAGGAAGCTCTACACACATCCTAGCACTGGACACGAAAGCATGAAAGTACACATCTCAAGAGGGGGAGATGCGGGCGACACATGTGCTCGGCCACATGGCACAAGCAGCACATGGGCTCAGGCAGCATATGCGCGCGCTTCCTTTGTTCAAGGTGGCCTTTATAGGGTTTCTCCAACCTGCCCCCACGTGGGGGCTTCTTCCCAGGTAAAAGTCCGTTGCTAAGGAGGTTACTAGGGAGGTTGGGAGTGGTGATGGCCTTCTTTGGGGAACCCCCTGGGGAGGGGTCTGTTGTCCTCAGGGTCTGCTGATGGTTTCTTCCGGGTCTTTTGTTTTCTTGAATCTGCACATCTTAAGAGTCCCCTTCCCAGAGACTCTGTTAAATCTCAATTTTCATTGCCAAGGGCCTTTCCCTATCTACCTGCCTACATCATATTCCCCCCTAGAGATTTCACCACCTTAAATCTTTAAGGGGAAAATGGTCGGTGATCCATCTTCTGAAGCTGCTTCATGCTGACAGAGGGGCGCAGACTCTGCCTATGTAAGGGGTGAAACCTCATGCTACCTTATGTGCCCCAGGCAATGAACTGGTTGGGATCCTGAAGTTATCTGAAAGAAAAGATCAGATCAATTAGACTGAGGGATGGCACTTTGAAATGATTAGACTCTGGAGATGTGGAAGGTCCTTTCTGACCTAGTAAGGACAAAATAGTTTGCTGTCTTAGGAAACATAAGAGTTAAAGCAACAGAACCCAAAGCAACATAATGCCATACCCATTTCTGTCATAAAAAACAATGGAAAAGAATAACTGCTTCACCCATTGGTTGATAGAAAATGACTTCCTATGTCCAGATTTTTCTAGTGGCCTAGAAGCACCACACCACTTCTCAGGTTGGAAAAGCTACCCATCCACTGAAGCTGTCATTTGGAAGCAGTAGATGTTTATACCTTGAATATGAGCGTTTGATCATTTACATGATGTCAAGCTGCCAATCCTCTCCTTGGTAAATTCCTTGAAGTTACAAGTGTTAGGAAAGGAGGCCCACGATTCATCAATGAAACAGAAAGCACAGTTCTGAGTTCCTTCCCATGAAAGATGGCTTTCACTAGTGTTGGAAGCTTAGTGTAACCCTTTATCTATCAATTTCCTTTTGAAAACCTTGTTCCAATGCCTATTGTTCCTCTTTTGCAGAGTATCTTAGATGAGTATTCTCTGGATGGGGTATTAATCCCATGATGGAACGAGAATTAAGAGCTGTTAAAATTCTAGTTCTCTCCAAATGACTGTGTTCATAGAACTAAAAGTGAATACTTAGAACCAGTTTAGATGTCCACACTTGGCACTGTAGCCAATTGACAGGTTGGGGGAAAGCAATTAATTCTGCACTTTGAGCTGAGGTTCCCCCCACTAAAGCTCTGGCTTCCAATACCCTGGTCAGACTAGTGACAGCATCTTCAACATTGAGTCTCACAGACTAGACTGCTTACTTTACAGTCAGTAAAACACATTGTACCTGAATTATCCAAAAGGGATACCTTTTAGATCAAGATTAGAATACATTTACTAGATTACTCTGTAGAATTTGAATCTGATTCTTTAAAAAGCAAGTTACAGAAACATGGTTTTCTCTCCACCTTCATTTTAAAATTTGCCTGATGGCTTAACAAATCTGACTTGTTCTTTTGCATAAATACAGCAAGATTGGAGAACTCTCCATTTGGGGTACCCCATTATTTACTGAGAAGTCCTGGGGGTTGGCTAAAGACAGGAGGCACACCAATAATGGCATTAATTCTACGTGGCACGTCAGAGTTACCCAGGCCTGGCCATAAATGTCCCACGATGAACTGGATGGTCTCGAGCCTTCAGGTTGAACTGGAGGTGGCCTTTTCCGTAGATGCATCCTAGCAGAAAGGAGTCCATCCCCTCCCTTCTTCAGGGCTGAGAGAGATCCTGGTTTCCAGGGTTTTTCTTGATGCTGAGTAGGCCCAGATTGTGTCAGTCACACAGATTGCCGGATTTCTCATTTTCCATAGCAGTGATGATTTCCATTCTTTCCTTGAGCCAGCCGGCCTCTAGGGTCTCCCTGAGGTTTGTAGGGTACTTGAAACAGTACCTGTTAAATACCTGCTCCTGTCATTTAGACCAATCCCTTGACTGTTTCCCTGAAAGAGGGCTTTGGGGTCCCATAACTGATTTTCCTGTCTGCATGAGGGGTAGACCCTATTACAGAGAGGAAAGACTTTTGTCTGGATTTATGCAAACCAACATAGTGCCATGAAGCATCAAAAACATACTGAAGGTACAAAAGAAGAGAAAAGCAAACATTTCACTTTACTCACAGTGAGATGCAACACACCCATTTGTTGTGGGTCCTAGTCAAAGAAGCTAAAATCTGTAGAGGAAAAGTGTACAATTTAACATCATATTTAACCCATTCAATCCCATGTTGAAAACCTTGACTTCCTATTAATGAGAGCACTGTACTGGAAGTCCAGTGTACAGTTAAACATGTCTAATTCATTTAATCCCATTTGAAAAACCCTTGATTTTCCGCAATTTTTGAAGAATTCAATTATCTAAGAGCACTGTAACAGGAGTCCAGACAATCCATCCAATATCTCTTCCATAAATCCTACCAAAAAACATACTAGAACAATTCTGCATGTGATTTAAAGAGTTTCTTAAAACAGTGATCAGTTTCTTTCCTTCAAACACAACCTCAAACCTTCTACACTTCCCTTTATGTTCATTCTGTCCTGTAACTTTCCTTCAACTCATTTCAAAATCAACTTCACTTTAACAGGATTCCTTTCCTTTTTCCAACTGATGATATCTGCATCCATTATCTTTCTGACTTAAGACATACATCTATATTCTTTATAGTCCCACAAGTTTAAACTCCTATTTTACTGAACTCAGTACAACATGATTTCCCAAATTTGGACACTAGTTATCAATCATTTCATTTAACATGACAAAACTACTTTCAGTGTTATTTCAAAAGCATTAGGTCAGTTCTATAGATATTCAACAACTTTAAAGATGCTCACAACTAAAGTTCTTACAACATATTCATTGGGCAAAGGTTCATTCCACATTAGAAATTAACCAGGAGACATCTTAGAATTCTGATTTCTAGGAAAACACAAATATAAAGATTAAAACACTCATAGATTACCATAAAATATTAAGGATCTCACACTTGCATACAAACTTCTCTGTGATGGTCAGAGCTAGATATGATACCTGGTGACAAAGCTTTGCAATGAATAAAGTTATCAGAATAATAACATGCATTTTCATGTACTGGACAGACTGATTTAACAATAGTCAGTAAAATTTCCCACATTTTCCATGAAATACTCCATTCTTATCTCAAACTTTAACCAAGGCCCAATGCTATGGCTTCAGACTATCAGGCTAACACCTGAGATTAATCTGTTATAATTCTTTGCTAAGTACCTCTAGAAATTTTAGTTACCAAAAGTCTCAGATCAAATAAAACACTTGTAGAATAAATTTTACAACCAATTTTATAACTCTAGAAACTCATATTTTAACTAAACCATTACTCTTCAAACCTGTTTTTGACCACAACTATTTCAGCTCACATTCTAATAATCTAATATAGATGCATATGTACATTGACACAACGGCATAACCTTTAAACCATCATTTTTTATGAAACATGAGTAAACCTTCTTTGGCTTAAGTTCAATAGTTCTTGTACCTTAGTTATTTCAAATCATGAGCTTTCTAACAATTGCACAATACAAACATGCTTTCTGACACAGAAAGAGCCCTTTTTTTTTTAAACTAAACTTTGATAATAGCATAGAAAAAACACTTGGACTGTCAATGTTTGTGGAAACATAAGAAAACTATTTTGATGGCTTCTGTACCTCTGTTTGTAAACTGGCTAAATTCCTCATTAAGATTGGCTGAATCTTGTAAAATAAAGCCTTGCATCCTCTGAACGCTTTATTTCACTTTAGTTTTAGGCACTACTTCTGCAGCTCTTCCTAGATAGTAGATTCTGAAGTTCAGAAAAATTACAACTGTTATAGCCATTAATGTTCTTCCAATAAGAAATCCAGATTGAGAATTTTGCCTTCTCTGTAGGCTCAACATTCTGATAAGAAATCTTTGTTTAAAACCTTGTCTAACAAGTTCCAAAAACACTTCAACCCTTTAAATTGCTGGACTACATATCACTTTGATCTCTCGTGATGATCTTGCTTTCCCTGGTCTAATTTTTACTGCTGATTTTCACTCTGGCTCCAACACTCAAAAGTTCAAGTGTTCCACATAGAGACAGACAGACAGACAGACAGACAGACAATGAACTTACTAACAAAAACACCACTACATGTGCACATGTATACATTTGATCGATCAATCTGACCCTTCAAAAAATGGCAGGGAGAGAACTGACAGGCTGAGAAAGGAAGGAGCAGTCCCCAGGGCAAAGTTAAGCCCTGTCGGCCGATTGGGAACATTGCTCCCCGTTTCCCTGCCTGACCAGCCATTTTCCTGCTTGTTAAAAATGGGTCAAGAAAGCGCTTTTGTTGATACAAGCCAGCAAAACTATGACCAAGTTGTTGAAACTTAAGGTTGCCAGATGTTACCATTTTAAGATCAAGATTACTTCTGAGGCAGGGAGCTAGTATCTTCTTATCAAATGTGGGGATAAACCACCTTAGTGACACACTTCTTCGTTCTTGATATTAAATCCTTCTCTGCTTTGATAATCCTACTTCTTTCGTTACCTGCAAAAGATCTGACTGCAAAATGGTCTGGTAATGCAAACTGCCATTCACTGGCCATCTTTCCCCATGCTCTAGATTATATTCAAGCCATATGGTGTTACAGAGGTCAACAAGATATTCCTTATTTAAACTATCTAGCTGGAGGCTCTTCCAAATGTTTTAATTTAACAAGCAACCCAGAGGGGAATTTTTTAGGTATTGAAGTTGAGTTGCCCATGTTCTTTTGAGTACCAGAAACAACCTAGGGAAGAGAAAAAACCTAAGACAGGATGGTTCTTGAGCAAAAACTACTTTCCAGGGCTTCGCTTCAGCCTCTCCTGAGGGGACTCTAACCCCCCCATACATTGGCTTTCCTTTGGCCTCTGCCAAGGGGACTCTAACCCCCTACATTGGCCTTCTTTTGGCCTCTCCCGAGGGGACTCTAACCCCTCCTATATTGGCAAAACTATATTGGCCTCTCCTGAGGGGACTCTAACCCCTCCTATATAGGCCTTTTCTCAGAGGGTTCTTGGATCTGGACGTCTCCACCAATAGCCTCTGCTTCCACCGCAGGCGTCCCTGGGTGTCCCTAGCACCGGGCAGACCCACAGCTGTGTGCCCGAGCCGAACCTAATGCTGTGGTCTTAAAGAAACCCTGCTCCTTGAAAGAAGTTCTGCCTTTCTTAGCTTGCTACATCTTCCCTGCTTTTACCTTTTTTTTTCTTCAGTCTCACATTGTCTAGAGCTAAACATGCTGGCTGCCTTCATTAGCATTACAATCGACCTCTAGCTAATCCTTTAATCGGACAGCGACTGGGTGGGGAAAGGATGTCCTTCCTGGATGTTGATTCACTTTAGTTTCCCGGATTATTCTCACTAGTGGGCTTCCCTCCCATTCCTCCCATAGTGAACGATGACGGGAGACAGACAAAGGAGGGGTGCCTCTTTGCAGAGACCACTCAGATGCTTGCCTGGCCGGTGGAGAACTTAGCCTTAGTGGTTCAGCATTGTGACTTGCGATCGGCAGCTATGCCAGTGCCACCCTTGACCGTACGTTCTCCGTGGAATCGCAGGCAGTCCACTCGAGCTCCGTGACTTAGAGGGACTTTAAGAGTGCCAGGTCGTGGAGCTACAAAATCACGCCTGATAGGAGGACCTATCAGGGTGCTCATGCACACACACATTCACACAGAGGTTATCACATTCCTCCCTTATCCCCCCAGAGATTTTCAAGGGAGCATACCTCCACAGCAGATTTTCCACGGATTACCTCCTTCCTCGCGGATGTCTTCACTGCTATCCCTTCGTGGTCGCCAAAATGATGTCGGTGGGCCCCACGGGTGACTTTCGTGAAGCGGGGAGGAGAAAGACGGTCACTTTCTCTCCAACCGCCTCTAACACCCGGGACCCAGGGTGACTGGGTTCTTGTCTCGCTCGCGGAAAAGAATTTCAGGAGTAGACAAGCAGTGAAGTAAATAGATTTTATTCAGAGGTTTCTGAGGGAGGGAGGAAGGGATAAGTGAGAGAGTGATAGTAAGAATAACGCGCTCAAAGGAGAACACGGGCTTCTCCAAGAGTGGAGGAAGCTCTACACACATCCTAGCACTGGACACGAAAGCATGAAAGTACACATCTCAAGAGGGGGAGATGCGGGCGACACATGTGCTCGGCCACATGGCACAAGCAGCACATGGGCTCAGGCAGCATATGCGCGCGCTTCCTTTGTTCAAGGTGGCCTTTATAGGGTTTCTCCAACCTGCCCCCACGTGGGGGCTTCTTCCCAGGTAAAAGTCCGTTGCTAAGGAGGTTACTAGGGAGGTTGGGAGTGGTGATGGCCTTCTTTGGGGAACCCCCTGGGGAGGGGTCTGTTGTCCTCAGGGTCTGCTGATGGTTTCTTCCGGGTCTTTTGTTTTCTTGAATCTGCACATCTTAAGAGTCCCCTTCCCAGAGACTCTGTTAAATCTCAATTTTCATTGCCAAGGGCCTTTCCCTATCTACCTGCCTACATCACCAGTTTCCTTCTCACATATCAGCCTGCTTCTAGGAAACACAGGGTATTTTTTTAACTTTTATAATAATGGTAATTATAGAATTTCATGAATAATAATTTACCACCTTCAGCACCACCTCCTACTCTCTAGTAGGCACTTTTTTCCATATTTGTGGTTCACCTAACTGTCCTATCCATCCATGACCCCTACTACACCCAATGTAAGCTGCCTATTAAAGACTAGTTCTCAAAAACTCAAATTCTCAAATTACCTTTGGACCTTTGGGAATTTGTTCTTTCCCTATTATGCTTCTTTATATCTCACCAATTATAAAAATTATTCTGTTTTTTCCTCTCCTACTAATTTAATTCAGCATGATATTCTCTAGATCCATCCATGTACCACCAACTTTAAGGATTTCATCTTTTCTTATGTTGAGCTACCATTCCCAACATTTCTTATATTGGGCTAGTATAAGTACTATGGTTTCTTTATGCAGTCAACTATTCTTAGACACCTGTATTGTTTCCAGATTTTGGCTATTGTGCACAGTCCTACAATGAATATAGAAGTGGAAATGCATTTTCTGAAAAGTGCTTTGGGGCCCTTGAGGCATATTATCACAGTAGAACTTATGGGTCGTATGAAGATAGATTTCTTGCTTTTTGAAAGTTTCTATATAGTTTTCTAAAAGTGTTGGAACACTTTACACAAGGAGTGAATAAAAGTACCATTTTACCCCACATTCACACCAACACTGCTTGTTGTTCTTTTAATGTGCACCAGGATTTCTGGAGTGAAGTGATATCTCATCATTTTGATTTGCATTTACCTGATGATCAGTGATACAGACTTTTTATTATATGCATTTTTCTCATTTGTTTTTCTCCTTTGAAGAAGTTTCTGTTTTTTTCATTCCCAATTTTTTCATGAGTTTTGATGTTTTTTCTTGTAAAGTTCTACCAGCACTCCAAACACTTGGATATTTGTCCTTTATCAAATGAATGGTGGACAAATAGTTCTTCTGGATAGGTTTTTCACTTCTGTTGCTAAGTTGATTACTACTTAATTGATTTCCTGGGGCACAATTGTGAATGGGGTTAGTTCATTTTTTCTGTTCTTTCTCTTCTACTTTATTATTCACATATAAAAATGTCATAGATTTCTGCATGTTGATTTTGTAGCTGTCACTTAACAATACAAGTCAATTGTTCCCATGAGTTTTGGTAAAGTCTTTAGGATTTTCTTAGTTAAGTATCATGTCATCCACAAATAGTTTGTGTAGTTTGACTTCTTTTCCTATGCAGGTGCCTTTAATATTTCTTTAATGCCTAATGGCTATGGTACGGACTTTCAATTCTATAGTGAACAGGAGTGGTGAAACTGGGCAAAGTTTTCTTGTGCCTGAGAAAAGGCTTTAAGTTTTTCTACATTGATTAAAATGTTTGCTGGGACTTCTAGTAAGTGACTTTAAATACGTAAGGAGAGTTTCTTTAACTCCCATTTTATTAAGAGTTTTTATCATGTGTGGGTGCTGGATTTTATCAAGTGCTTTGTCTGCATCTATTAATATGATCACATGTATTTTAGTTGTATTTGTATTGATATGATTTATTATGGTGATTTTCTTTGCATGTGTTAAACCATCTCTGCAACCTTAGGATTAATCCTACTTTGTCACAACTTTTTCAGTATTATGTTGTCTGTAGAATGTGAGTTTCTGTGTAATCACAAAATGAATGAGTTAGGGCAGCATGCTCTCTCTCTCAGCATGTGTGTTCAGTGGCCATTAGCTGCTTGCTCACCGGGCTAGTTGGTGATCAGTTGCAGTTTATTCCAATCTCACCTTCCTCTGCCTCCATCCAGTCTCACCCACTCCCGTATTCCTCCTGTCCCCCAGGCTCATCTCCCTGCATGCTCTGTCTGTCTCACTACCTTAGGCTAGAGCCCCACCTACAAGCATTTGGGGTAGCAACTACATACAGGTCAGATAGTACAATAAACATATGTAAAGCCCTTCCTTCTGGGGAAGCTCCTCTAAGACAAAGATCTCCTGCCAGGAGATCCTTTGCTCAAGGGTGTTTTTATCTTAAAACACATTTCTCCTTTCCTTAGTCCACAATCATCTTAGATTACTTACTTCTTAATATTGTTTCTAGTCATTTTATATGGACACAGTAAGATATATATTAATTTTATATGGTGGCTGTCCTGGGACATCTTGCTATAGATCCCAGACTACAGTGCTCAGGCCAGATAGTTCTTTCCTAACCCTAGTAGAGTTCTTATCAAGTTGTTACTCTTTGTGTCATGATAGAATTTGTCCATGACCATGCTCTTACCTTATAGTTAAGTATTATAGCATTTGGTCTGTCCCGTTTCTATGCCAAGGTAGCTCACAGCTTGCCCTGGGTCCATCCAGTCCCTTCCCTGGGACCCTGCTTTGGGGTGCAAGAAACTAAAGGCAACTGAGTCTTAAGTCGAGTAAATATGACAGATACCCAGAGTTATTTGGAGTCAATTAACTCCCATGTTACAAAATCATAGCATAACTGTCTTTCTGTGTCTATATAAAAAGGACATTGCTCTAAGTAAACTATGCAAAGGACATAAGGAAAAGAGAAAAGTGATAATTCACTTACAAATACAAATTCAGAGATCTCTGAAGAGTTTACTTTACAAGTCATTTACAAGTCACTGTTTAGGGAAAATGAGCCATTAACAGGTAGAGAAAGCAGAACACAGAAAAGTCAAAGATAATTACTGAGGAAATGGAAGTGCTTAGGTAGCATTGTGATGGGAATTACTCAGTAAACCTTAGCATTTGATTTAGGAGACACCTTTCATTGCCATTTTAGCTGCCTTGCTAGTATTTTGCCTATTGAGGTTCTAAGGACCCACTTTATTCAGCCTTAGAGTAGTCCAAAAACGTATCAATTTCTTCAAGGTTCTCCAGTTTTATGACATAAACTATAGGATTCACGGAGCTTTGCTATCTTTCTTCCCAGTCCGAGAAATCCCAGGTAGTTTTATTGTTACTCACTACTTATTTGGAGTTTTGTATGAGGGTTTCCAGGGAAAATTTTAATACTACTGGCCCTGACTCTCTTCTGGCAGTAATTTAGGGTTCAATGATTTCTTACCGCCATGACTGCTTCTGTGTGTCTCTGTGGAAATATGTCATTGGAGCTTGATTAAGTTAATATTAGTATGATGCATTTAGGGGAAACCGAGTGGCTTTAGAGTCTGTGAATTCATGCAAGTGTCCAATAAAATATATAGGAGCACAGCCATGAGCTTCTTGGAAACCCAAAAGATGTTCCTGTTTTTTTAGTTCAAGCTAAAGGACAAAGGGCCACGAATGCTGGCATCCAGTTTAGTTCAGGCTGTTCTAACTTAAACAAAGGGTGTGGGGATGGGGGAGGGCAGAGGGGCTATATTCTGGGGACATGTCCATCAGCTTTTTGCTTGATGGGCTTAATCACATGGCTTCCAGATGAAAGAGCACAGAGTGAAGGAAGCATGGGTGTTGGAGACCCACCAAGACAATTGCGGTGCCTATTATTTCAACTTGAACCCAATAAGTCCTTCAAACATCAGAATATGGAGTCTAGTAATTCACTTTTTCTTATTTTACAAGCAACAGATTCAAGGAAATTAACAAGTTCATCTGATTGAAAAGATTATAGGCAATTTTACTAATTTCTATTTGCCTATAAAGATTATGTCAAAGGCAAAAATTCTTTGTGTATTATAGTGGAGCATCTACTTCAGTAATTTGTGTATATTTTGCTTTGTATTCTTGAATACATTACATCTATGTGATATATTTTAAACTGATTTCAATCATTATTCTCTCTTGAACATTATTGAGTCCAGAGCTATGTAATTTCCTGACTAGTTCCAAAATATGCATGCTACCTTATTAAACACATTAAAATATATAAAGCAGCAAGGATATAGAACTTCTTCACCTACAAAACTTACTCTACCTATCTCCAATCACTGTCCCATAACTTTGGTAACCACCATACTTTCAGCTAGACTAGATGTTTTTCTTCACCTACTTTGTTTTAGTTATTTATATTCTACATGTGACTAAAAAATCATTTTTTTTTACTTTTTTCACTTATTTAACTTAGTATAATCATTCTAGGTCCCATATTTTGTCATAACTGTCAAATTTTACTAATAGTAATAATGGCAAACTAGATTCCCAGTTATTAAACCCTTTAATAAGAATTTGTGTTGATTTAAATTTTTAGCTACTCTAATATTGCTTTAAAATAGAGGTCACTTTTTTTTTTTTGCAAATTTATGTTTTATAAGCTTCAGGTAAATTCTTAGGCTTGATGCAACTGAATCATATGGTATTTTCTACTGTTTAGGACTCTCTTCTACAGAGTTTGCACCAATTTGCATCTCCACCAAGAGTAAAATCATTAATGTTTCATCACATACTTGATATTATTAGGTTTCTTGTTTTTAAAAAACAGGTCATTCTCACCAGAGTGAGAATATAATATTGTCATTTTGCATTTCTCTATCAATATGCAATGATGAGTAAAGCTTTGTCTGTTTGGGTTGTTTGTATGTCTTTTGAGAAGTATTTATTTTTGTCCATTGCTCAATTTTGGAATATATTATTTTCATTTTTATTGTTTTGCAGTGTGTTTTATATATTTTGGGTCTCAATTATTTTTCATATGTATTGTAGTTAATATATTCTCAAATTGTTGGTGGCATTTTCTTTCTTTCAATGTTATAGAAGCACTTTAAATTTAATTACTCCTATTTTCTTATTGCTTTTATTTCCCTTGCCAATAAGATAGTCTTTAAATACATATATCTTTTGTTCTACGCTTTCAGGTGTATTATCTAAGTCTTTAATCTGTTTTTTAAAAAGTTTTATATAGTTTATTAAATGGAGATGTATTTTGAATTTTACACATGAAGGTCAGATTTTTTTATTTTATTTTTCAAAATTTTAAAATGTATTTACATAAAGTTGTTCACAGTAATTGATCACATTCAATATTTCAACACCAATCCCACCACTATTGTACCTTCTCATCACCATTATTATTTTGTATTGCTTGTTATGGATAGTATGAGATGTCTATAAGGTTCTATCTCCATAGATTCAATAAAAAAGTGAAAAAAAAGTATGCGATATTGTGCGGCTATGAAAGCAACCCTGCACTTCTGGAATTCTAAAATTTTAAATTACTGAGGTTTGGAGACATCGCTGCAGCTAGCTGCTCTGTTCTGAGATTCATCTGTGAGTCTCTGGATCATGGCCATTAGTGCACTTAAATAGCAACCAGTGGCAGTTTGTGGGTGTGACAACCAGGACCCTGGAAGGGCCAGGAGATGGGAAGTTGTGGCCCATTCCTGGCTCCTTGAGGCTTGGAGTTTTCAGTCACTGGTCCCATATACCTGGGTTTTCTAGTGCGTTCATTCCCCTGTGTGGGGCACTTGGGACAAGCCTGTGAAGACTCTTTGTGAGGGTGGCTATGATTGGGTTCTGGAGGTTTGTAGATGCCAGGGTTCATTTGGAGCAAGCAGAGGGACAGCATCTGGTCCCGTCTGAGGTGCCTGGGTGAAATCAGCCTGGCTCAAGGTCCAGAGACATCTCTGCAGCTAGCTGTTCTGTTCCAAGATTCATTTGTGAGTGTCAGATGTCAAATTTTTAATAACATCCATTGTTGAAGAAAATTTTCTAACTTTATAAATCTGATTTATTTATCATAGATTAAATGCCCATATGTGTTTATAGTTTAGGTGTTTCATTATATTATATTGATCTATATGCTTGTTTTGGTTCAATATCATACTGTTTTAATTACTACTGCCTGTATTATATTATGAAATCAGGGAGTAGTATCCATTTATCCATTTTTTTTTCTCTTTTTACCTCAGTGTTACTTTGGCTACATGGCTATTTCATGAGTTCATACAAATTTTGGAACTTAGAAAACCTATGTGTAAATACTGCTTTAATATTCACTTTTAAATTAAATTTTTATACAACTTTAAATCTATAAAGGGTCAGTACTAACTTTATCAGGGCTTACGTAAATTAAATTGCATATCACATCTATTACATTTATCATAGATCTCAGGAGTGATCACATCTTGAGTATAATTATTTTAAACACATCACATAATTTCTAGGAACTCTGATTCTGAACACAAACAAACATTATCTTAAATCTATGTTTCTATGTTTACTTATTTTTGTCTTATGCTAAGTAATGTAAATGAGTTTTTTATATTTACCAATGTAGTAATGGGTTAGGTCCAATATTGACACACCACAACCATATCCGAAGTGCCAAATCTCTCCATGTTTTATCAGAAAATTTCCATCCACACTGCTCCCCATAGTAACTTCAGCTTTACTTTCAAAGTGTAAGGGTAAGTTGTCATTGCATGTCTCATATACCATTGTTTCTTTTTATGTACCATGAAAGAGCCAAATACCTGGTATTTGTTTTTCTCCTTCTAACTAATTTCACTTGATATGATGCTCTCTAGTTTCATCCATGTTAAACAAAATGAAATTTTTATTGCTGACTTATCCATTGTGTAGATACAAATATGTGTTTATCCATTTATATTTTAGCAAAGAGTTTTTTCAAGCACTTGGCAATTGTAAATAGTCCTACAGTGAAGACAGACGGGAAGATATGTTTTCAATTTTGTGTTTTTGTGTTCTTTGAATCAATCCTAAGGAGATATATATATATATATGATATATACATAAATATGAAAAAATATATATAATCATCATCATCAGCCCGTTGGTCATTGATTTTCTCTAGCGGTCTCAGTAACGTCTCCATTCGTCCTAGCCTTGAGATTTTAGAAGCCTCTCTTTACTTGTACTTCCCAACGGTGCGCATTGGAGGCTCTTTTTTTTAAAAAAAATTTTATTTTTTTTATCACCATGTGAGTTCAGGTTTATGTCTCAGTTATACCGTATTCAAACACCATCCCTTCACCATTCCACCACCAAAATCCCGGGTATACTCCCCGCCCCCCACCCCAACTGTATAACTGATGAATTTCAATTTATTTTCTCTTCACCTTGATTACGTTCCATATTTCAACACAAAACTCACTATTGTTGTGGGAGTTATATCCCCAAACAAGATAACCCTAATAAGGAGGCAATTGATAATTAGTTTTCATTAAAAGATTGTATGCTTTCAGGTTTTAGAAAAGGTCGCGCGGCTCGGATGTGTCCCAGTCCCGAATCCTGGAGCTGTGTTAGTTGCTGCTCAGTGTTGCCAGGGTTCCATCTGGAGAAGGTGTGCTGGCGGCACCTCCTCCTTCCAGCCCCCTGGTGTTGCTGGCCCGGGAGGCTCTTTTAGAAGGGTCAGGGGAATGAGACCCATCATTGTTACTGGTTTGGGCATATGAATACGCCACAGGGAATTTTCCAGGCTCTTCCAGGCTGGCAGGAAACTCTCGGTAGCTTACCAGGTTCTCCGAGAGGGAGAACAAGACTACAAGGTGTTGCGCGGCTGCAAAGTGCTTCTGGGAGCTTGCTTTTATTTATTTGTTTATTTATTTATTTATTATTTATTTATAATTTTATTGAATCACTGTGAGATAGTTACAAGTTTTCATGTTTGGGTTACAATCACACAATGATCAAACACCTATCCCTCCACCAGTGCACATTCCCTACCACCAATATCCCCGGTATGCCTCCGTTTCCCACCCTCCCCCTGCCTCCATGGCAGACAATATTCCCCATACTCTCTCTCTACCTTTGGGCATTATGGCTTGCAACACAGACACTGAGAGCTTGGTTTTATAGTTTCTGGATGTTTGCTATTGATGGGATTACATGGTGCCTGGGGCAGTTTCTGGGTGTGACCACCTAGCTACTGAAAAATGGGGGATTTGGGCAGAAGAGGCCCAGTTCCAATCCAAGCAGGCTTGGAGATCTCTATACACATACATATATCTCAACACACACACATATATACATATATATATATATATATATATATATACTCCTAAGGAGAGGAGTTGTATGTAATAGAACATGAATTTTTTTTCAATACAATATGATACTTCTATCTTAATTTTAAATTTATTTTAATTTTACTTTAAATTTTTTATTTTTAGTTTTTAAAATCTATTTTTTAGTTTCCTGAAAAGTCTTCGTGCTGTGTTCTGTAGGGTCTGAACCCTTATATAATCTCCCACCAACAGTAAATAAGAGTTCCTTTTTTACCAAGTTCTGCTTGCATTTTGTATATTTAGATTTTTTGTATAAAACATTCTTACTTTTGTGAGTTTTTATCATAGTGATGTTTCAATTTTCATTTTCTTGGTGATCCATAATGATATGACATCTATGGATGAATATCTTCATTTATTGACTGTATTTTGATGTTTTTCTATTTTTAATTTGTAATATAAATAGTTTTATATATAATACATATATTTATATTTAATTCTGTATATAATCTGTTATATATATTTGTATGAGCTCTTTGGAACATGGTGTATGAATATTTTCTACCATTCATTCAATAAGATATAACTATTTAAAAGTTTAGCAATAGTTCCTTTAAAAGTGTAAAATATTTTGGTTATGAAAATACTATTTTGTTTTCTTTGCCAAAGGATTGAATTATTGAAGACAGCTCTGTATTTTATGGTTTGGGAACTAACATCAAAGTTTTTAATCCATTGGGAGAGGAGAGATTTGAAAACACTTCCAGCAGTTCTCTAGAGCTACTTCCAGCTTTGTGCTCAGGAGTTACTATTTGTGGTTTACAGGGGACCACGCATTCTTGAGGTCTGAACTAGGGTTGGACACACGAAAGGAAAGCATTTTGAATCATAGTATCTGTCTGACCTTAGGTCTTTCATCCATTTAAATAATATTTTGTGTCTGCCTCTTGTTTTGCACAATTTGTCTGACCCTTCTTTCTTCTTATCTGGCCCATCCCTCTTTATTTCCTCTGTTATGTCGCTCTATCAAAGATTGGCCACTTTAAATGTTTTCATGGATATGGATTACAGTGTTTGTCTTCTCGAGCTACTTCTTGCTGGAAAGAGATGCTCTCCTATTTTAGGGCATGTTGAGTATTTTCCCATGTCCACTGTTAGAAGGTGACAATTGGAGGAGAATAAGATCTGAAATGTTTATTTCAATGAATAATGTAGATACAATAGTTAGCAAAATGGTTAAGGAAGAAGAATACTCTTAGTTTTCTTTTACTTGAATGAGACAATTTGGTAATACACATATTAAGAGAAACTGAAAATCCAAATAAAGGAATGGTATTAGAAAGGTTTAGAAGGTAACTCCTCCAAGGTGTTCCTCATATATAATTACAAGAATACTAAAAGCAGTACTATGGGTTCTTACTTGCAAGTTGGAGAAATATATCACTTATATATTTAATCAGGTATTTTAAAGAAGAGCCTTAGGTTGTCATGGTTTGGGGACAACTGTTCTCTGACTCTGTGGTTACTGTTCAAGGCTGAGTTCTTGTTCTTGGATGTTGAAGAAACATCTGGTTTGTAATGTTCAGTCTTTGAGTATGAGTGGAACCTATTAGATTCTTCTCCAAAGATTTATGAATCCAGGTCAGTATCCAAGGAAACCTTATCACCTTAGAAGTAGAGCATTGGAGTCTCGGGCCAGGGCCCTGGTCGACTCGAGCTCCGCCGAGGTTTGACCCGAGTGGCCATGCCTTTGCACAGCCACTTTGCTGCTGAACGAGCAGGATCCAGAGCCTGCTATATGACTTGGGGTCCCAGGGAGTGCTTGCAGCCATGTCTCCTGACTGTGAACTAAGCTTTTACCCCACACCAACCAACGGGGCAAATATCCTTCTTCCTTGGTTCTGCTTCCCTTCGGGAGGAAGCGGCGCAGTGTCTGCCATTTTATGGAACTTTTAAACAGGTATGGACTTGGTGGCACGGGAATTAAAAAAAAGTGCGTTTTGAACTTGAAACATCGGGACGCCTGGGCAGTCTTGGCCTGGGGCCCTGGCCGGCTTGAGCTCCGCCGAGATTCGACCCGGGTGGCCTTGCCTTTGCACAGCTGCTTGGTTGCTGAACGACTAAGATCCAGAGCCTGCTATAGGACTTGGGATCCCAGGGAGTGCTTGCAGCCATGTCTCCTGACTGTGAACTAAGCTTTTGCTCCATGCTGCTCCAGGAAGGGAACTGATTCAATTTCCAACTTAAATCTCCATGGACTTAGTTACTAAAATACAGAAATCCTAAATTGTGCGGCAGCTACCATGGCCGCACGACTTTATATCTCTTCATTCTCATCAGTGAAAAACTAATTATCAAATGTTTCTCTGTCAAAAGGGCCATATTCTTGGGGGATAAATTCCAACAATAGGGAGTTCTGTGTTGAAACTCCAA
Source organism: Sorex araneus (assembly GCF_027595985.1). Taxonomy (NCBI): domain Eukaryota; kingdom Metazoa; phylum Chordata; class Mammalia; order Eulipotyphla; family Soricidae; genus Sorex; species Sorex araneus. The sequence goes on from NC_073313.1 coordinate 125,451,502, forward strand.
CAACAATAGTGAGTTTTGTGTTGAAATATGGAATGTAATCAAGGTAAAGAGAAAAGGAAGTGAAATTTATCAGTTATGCGGCGGTGGGGTTGGGTGGTGGGGGCAGGAGGTATACTGGGTTTTTTTTTTGGTGGTGGAATATTGACACTGGTGAAAGGGCGGGTGTTTGAGCATTGTATAACTGAGACATAAGCCTGAGAACTTTGTAACTTTCCACATGGTGATTCAATAAAATAAATTGAAAAAAGAAGAAGTAGAGCATTGGACCAGATACAGGCCCTTCCAAGACAATTTATGATTTTTGTGACTAGGTTACACCTAGATAAGCTTTAACTTATACCAAGATACCTGGAGGATAAAGGAGTTCCCATGTGGACGGCAACTCTTTATCCTCTTGGAGCTCAGAGAGTCATTGATTTTAGTGAGTACTCTCTAAAATTCTATTTAAAAGATCTGAGGAAAAGTGTATGCCTTTGAAGCAAAGTATATCTTTGACTCAGAGTTAAAGAATAGCAGTGAAAGTATGTGAGTGATGCACTTTGAAGAGGCTACAAACCAAGGCAATGGAAAGAACAGTGTATGTTTAAAACAGAGAGAGGGAGAAAATGCCATCAATATTTGAGAAATTTCCTGACTTAGAAACATAGTAGCCAGATGAAACAGTACACAATATCAGTGGTAAGTCAGAATATTTCGATAGAAAATTATGATATACCTGAGGAGGCACCTATCAGTCATCCAAAATTTCCATAGTTTCTATGAGTGACATTATTATGTGAAATGTATAGATGACTTAAATACCCTCCAAAATATAGAATATCTTTCCTTATCAGATGCAATGGTTAGTTCCCTATACCCTGAATCGAGTTAGGAGAAAAAGTATTGTTTTTTTCTTTTTTTCTTTTTTTGCTTTTTGGGTCACACCCAGCGATGCTCAGGGGTTACTCCTGACTCCTGGCTTTGCACTCAGGAATTACTCCTGGCGGTGCTCAGGGGACCATATGGGATTCTGGGAATCAAACCCGGGTCTGCTGCATGCAAGGCAAATGCCCTACCCACTGTGCTATCACTCCAGCCCCTAGAAAAAGTATTTGTAAGTCTTTATAAGACTTTTTAAGTTTCTTTAACAACAAGGAGGGTAAATATAGCACCGTGTATAAATCTATGTACCTGTGGTTCCAATAAGTAGACAAGTCTTAGAGAATATGGCTCCTGCATAGGGATTTAGAACTGAACAGGACAGTCCTATGTCTAAAAGAAAATCAATAGTTTTTTTTAAAAAAAACTTTTTGGGTCACACCCACTGATGCATAGGGATTACACCTGGCTCTGCACTCAGGAATTACTCTGGGGACCATATGGGATGCTGGGAATCAAACCCCGGTTGTCTGCATGCAACATAATCACCCTACCCACTGTGCTATCCCTCCAAATCCTAAAATCAATAGTTTTATTTGCCAGCTTTAGCCTAAACTACCCTTTCATTATACTCACTGATTTCAAAGTTCGTCTGGGAACTAATACTAGAAACCCAGAGGCCCTCAATTTTTCCGTTGTTGAGATCACCTTGGCTGTGACAGCTGACAGCTTTATTTTGTTTTATTCAGAAGACAGTCCTGAAAGTAGCTACCCTTTCTACACTGTAAGTTGGGTCTCAGTAGAAGATCTTTCTTCGTTGGACTCTTGCTCTTCCATTACCCTTACTGATGACTGGAGTGAGATTTTTCTTTGAGATAGCACATCCAAAAGGTGAGGTTCTTATGTTTCTCCTCCTCCCCTCCATTATCAGTTGTAGTAGAACAGGGACGCCAATTTCAATAGGTCACATAATCTAGACCTTGTATCCAAAGCCTCTTTTAATATTTTTTCTGATACCCAGCGCAACCTGTGTTATTAATTTGTTCTTAAGGTTAAATTCTTCAATATAGTAAGGATTAATTGAGGTATATTTTCTGGTAATTTCTCTAAGTCTTTTAAAAAAAACTACAGGTTTTTCATTAAGTTCTTGATCAGTGGTAGCTAACTTGATGTTCTCAAGAGGCTTTTGGCCCTAATTCTCATAAATCTATCTGCTAGACAAGTGTGGAAGTGTGCCAAGCATCTTAAATTATTTTCTTTGTTGTAATTCCATTCTGGGTCATCCTTAAGAGCTTCAGTGACTCCAAATTGAGAGTTAATATTTTTCAGATGTATCTGGTCCCCAACAGTTTCAGAATTGTCTCAAAGAGTAAAATTTTTATATACTCTTCATGTTCTATATAAAAGGAGCATTAACACTTTCTCAGTATTTTCAAAAACTTGTGTCAGACTCTGAAAGCCTTAATTTTCAAGATCATCTAAAAATTTTTCTGAATCCAATTTTATTTGCTTTAAATACTTCATGGATAAAAGTCTGAGTTCATAATATCCCTTTCGGTATTAAGGGTAGCTCTTGAATGCTCACAAAATTTTCCATTTTGACTCAAATTGCGTAATGGTGACTCTGGAACCGGGTAAGGAGGTGGTAAAATCAAGCCTGAGAGCTCTAGAGAAGAGTGCAGTTTATAAGAACCACTTTGGAGTCCCACTTCAGGAAGACTACCATTAAAGCAGAATCTATCTGGAAAGGTGTCTTCCTGTAGGGACAGAAAAAAATTAGACTTCTAAATTCCACAGATTTTCCCATCTTCCTGAAAAACTGATCTAACTTCCAGATCATAAAAGTTTTTATACTTCCTAGTTCTGGCCATGGCTTTTGATTTTACAATTTATATTGTGGCTTCTTTCCCTTCTCCCCATTTCTCTTCCTTACCTTCTCTCCTCTGTAGTTATCTGGGTTTATACTGTGTTCATACTCCCACCCTTTAGCTGCTTATGTTCTCTGACTTAGTATATACAAACAAGGTTTTGCATGTCCTATGACCAATTGGATTGCTTATGTATATGACTCAATTTGAATTTCCCAACTCCTATAATGATCATACCTCCCACTGTCCCAAGAAACCTTACAGTCTGTGATTTCTGCTCTCTGATTTGCTTATGGGACTAACTACCACTCATATGAGGAACTAACTGGAGATTTTGGTTTTCTAGACTACCCTTCTTTATCTACTCTTCAGGTCATTTTCCTGTATCATAATGCGTATTTTGTTTAATGGTTATCTATAATATGCTCATTGTTCAGCTAAATGATATACGTACATACTTTTATTTGTAGTGAAAACATAACTATGAAATTGTTCTCATCAATTTTTTACATACTGAAGATGCTGAATTATAAGCATCTAATTTAATTTTTATAATATCTTAGTAAAACCATAGTGTTTTAAAATTTGAATATGGGTTTGACTAGCTTTAAAGTTATGACTTTAATTTCACCTGCCTCCTTACTCTGCTGCAGATATAAATATTTTTAAACTAGTGGCCACTGACAATAGCTAGTAAGCATGACTATGGTTAAAATAATTCATAAGTACACAGAATTCTCAGTGATAGCTTCCTTTCTCCTCGCTTCTTATTTCTTCTATCTCATCTATGTGGGTGATATGCTACAATCTGTAATCCAGTCTAAAGTTATCCCAAGTGTACAGTTTTCCATTGCAAATAAAAATATTTGTGCATCCTCACCTGTTGTTTTTCATAACAGCTACCACAAATCTAGCTCTTTCAATTACATATACAGAAACATAGGGGAAATTCAATAATAATTGTATAGATACTTATTAGTAGGAATGATTATCTTTGTTAACTTATTTATCTAATTTGTTCCCATAGAGCAGCTCATATGTGGACAATGAGTGTCTGATTTTATTTTTATCTTCTCACATGCTTATAATTATTCTTTTTGTATAATTATTATTTTGTCATATGATCTTTAGTCTATTTTAAAGAAATTATTTAGTTATCCTAATTTTTTTAGGAAAGAGAAACTAAGCTAAGAGAAGAAAACATACTATATGTTTTATTTTATGTTATTTTATTTTATTCATTTTACATTTCTATCCCCTAACTAATGGCAATGTTGCATGATGATTTGATTTGCCTCTGTGGGAGATTACGTAGACTAAATAAAATCTCTCAAAAATTTATTGATGTCAATCAACAACAAATAATTGAGTTTATGAGTTCATTTGTTGGTATGGTGGGCTTGACCTATCTGGACAGTACATCTTATTTATCCTTAGCTCAACTATGTTTATGCAACCAGCTGTTATTACCAGTACCTCTCCTTAGAAGGAGAGTTGGTCATAGATTCTCTTAATGTTAGTACAATATGTGTAACTTGATTATGTGTTTTTAATTATTTGGTAGACAGAATTGTCAGATTTCTAAGAATGAGAATAGAGGTTTCTATGACTAATTGAGAATGCTAGTATCTAAACTAATTTTATATTGTTTCCTTCTTATTCTAGTTATCAAATAAAGTGAAGTGGCAAGCCCAAAGCCTGGTAAGTCTTATATCCATAATTTGAGAAGTAATTTGAAAACAAGTACAATCTACCTAAAATGTCTCAAAATTATTGAGCGCTTATTTTGTGTAGAGTTCTTTCCAAACTATATTTATGTTAACGATGAATGAAATAATTGAATATTTTGACCTGTGTCACACAAATTAAAGACTATAATCTGAACCTAAATACAATATTTTTTAAAAATTGTCAGTACAGAGAATAATCTCATTACTATCTCAACATATTTTAAATAATACTATTGTAAAGTACCATAGTGTAAAACAAAATTATTCTTTATAATTACATTTATGCACGTTTTGTTTTTCTGTGACTTTATCAAGTCAATGTATATAATTTATTTAAATAATGACACATCATTAGAGAATTCTGTAAATAAATAGCTTCTTTGAGTCTCTATATTTTTGTCTGTATAAGATGAAAAGAAATAATATTATAGTTTGTTATAAAAATAAATTCATAATTTGTTGCTATCAGAATCACTGTTCAACAGTGACCAGAGCCCTCCAGTTGTATTTGGGGCTGATAACTGTCACCCCAGGTTATTGGTGAAGGAACGGGGCTTACATGTTGTTTGATAATAGTGGCCATTTATTCAAATCTCTCAGCATTAAATATAGAGTAATTGTGAAGGGTTGAGGGATAGCAAATAGGTATGGTTGAATATTAACATAAATAATTAATAGATATAAAGTTTATATAAAGATATAAACTTCAGCGGAAGTTCTTCTAGGACATCCACTGAAGGACAGAATATTATTTAGGGGTTCTAGCACTCTCGATCCTAATAGAAGATTAGCATGAAGTCTGAATTACATCTAAGGGCATATTGATTTCTCTTTGCTTTGCTGGTGATCCATTTAAACAATCATATTAAATTTACTTCTAAATAATATTTCTAGTCATTTTTTATGAACACAGTTTAAGAGACATAGGTATTACCTATACCATAGATTAAGCTTTAAAAGTGGCTTTTCCTGAGGATAACTTGCTATATATCCTAGACCACACTCCTAGGTCCAGGTTAGTTTTTCCTAACCCCAACAGGGTCCTTATTCAGTTACTTCTTTTTGGAACATGTAAGAGTTAGGTCCACGACCATGCCCTTAGTTTATCATACATTTTATGGCTCTTAGGCTGTTCATTTTGAAGCCAGGGTAGCTTACTGCTTATGCTGGGTTCATCCAATCCCTCGGCATGACACTTCTTTTGGGGTGTTAGGAAATATGGGTCACTGAGGTAAATATGATGGATGTCCAGGAGTAAATAATTTTCAGAATCATTTAACTCCCATGTTACAAAAGCATAGCATTAACTGTCTTCCTGTGTCTATATGAAAATTACATTGCTCTAAAATAAGCTATGCAGGGGTTGGAGCGATAGCACAATGGGCAGGGCATTTGTCTTGCACTCGGCTGACTGGAGTTTGATTCCCAGTATCCCATATAGTCCCCCAAGCAGCTCCAGGAGTAATTCTTGACTGGAAAGACAGGAGCAGCCCCTGCGCATCGCTGGGTGTGACTCAAAAAGCAAAATAAATAAATAAATAAATAAATAAAATAAACTATGTAGAGGACATAGAGGAAAGAGAAAAGCAGTATTTCACTTACATACATAAAATCCAGAGGCATCAGAAGATTTTTTTATTTATTATTTTTTAATTAGTGAATCACTGTGAGGGTACAGTTACAGATTTACATATTTTAGTGCTTGTGTTTCAGTCACACAATACTTGAGTACCCATCCCTCCACCAGTGCCCATTCTGTACCACGGATGATCCCAGTATCCCTCCCACCCTCCCACTCCATCCATCCACCCCACCCCACTTCTGTGGCAGGGAATTCCCTTTTGTTCTCTCTCTTCTTTTGGATGTTGTGCTTTGCAATAGAGTTATTGAGTGGCCATTGTGTTCAATCTATAGTCTACTTTCAGCACACATCTCCATTCCTGAGTGGGTCCTCCAACCACACTTTACTTGGTGTTCTCTTCTCTATCTAAGCTGTCTTTCCCCCCAAGTATGTGAGGCTGGCTTCCAAGCTGTGAAGCAAACCTCCTGGTACTTATTTCTACTATTCTCGGGTGTTAGTCTCCCATTCTGTTATTCTATATTCCGCAGATGAGTGCAATATTTCTATGTCTGTTTCGCTCTTTCTGACTCATTTCACTTAGCATGTTACTTTCCATGTTGATCCACTTATATACAAAATTCATCTTTTCTAACAACTGCATAGTATTTATTGTGTAGATGTACCAAAATTTCTTTAACCAGTCATCTGTTCTCGGGCACTCGGGTTTTTTCAAGAAGGGCTGAACCAGTTGTCATTCCCACCAGCAGTGTAGGAGGGTCCCTTTCTCCCCACATCCATGACAACACTGATTACTTTTGTTCTTTTGGATGTGTGCCAGTTTCTGTGGTGTGAGGTGGTATCACATAGTTGTTTTGATCTGCATCTCACTGATTTTTAGTGATGGAGAACATTTTTTCATGTGCCTTTTGGCCATTCAGCTAATGAGGGACCAGCTAAATACTTAAAACAACTGCTAACAGATTTTAAGGAAGCCATCAGAAGATTTGGCTTTATAAGTTACAGTGTCTGATTTGGAGATATTTGTCATTAACAGATAGGGGAAGAGGAGCACAAAGGAGAGGTTAACAACAAACACAAAAGATTGGGAGTGCCCTAGTGGAGGTGGATATGGCTAGGGAGCACAGTGGTGGATATAATCCAATTAATATAAGATACGTACAGACGAGAGAGGAAAACCCAATGAAATCTAAAATGTTTGGAACTGTAATCTAACAATAATTATAAAGAGAATAAAGGGTAACATGGGACACTCAAATTTATAATATGTTATATGTCCTTCTTCATTATTTAAACTTATTTCTCTGTATTATTATGAATTGTGTTTTATACCCCAGATGGGGGAGGGTGAGCCCAGCACCTGCCCAAACAGAGCCCAAGCAGCTAAAAACCTCCAGAAATTAGTTGTCGCCATGCCCAAGGCAGATCCCCACAGGCTCGGGAGGAGCCTCACACATGGGAATGAATCTGCTGAAAAGCTTAGCTATGCGGGTTTTGTGCCAAAATCTCCAGGCTCCCATGGAGTCAGGAATGTGGTACCTACTCCGATCCCCATGTTCTTCCAGGAGCCTGGCAGTCATGCATACCAACTGCCCCTGGAGCCATATAAGCTGAGCATGGAAAGTCTTTCCATTTCCTACTACCTTCTTCTACTAGATCTTTTAATATTCATCTCTAGCATTCTTTGTTTTAGACTCATCCTCTTGTCAAGTTGATTCACAGAGACTTTACTTTGTGAAACACATTTATTTTTAAAACTTAAATTTTTTTTCTCTACCTCATTTTTTGCATACTATATATTTAATTTATAGCCTAATACTCTGCAGTATATGTTTATTGTTCCTAGGGTGTTTTGGTGTAGAGTTTTCAAGGTTTTCTATGTACAACATCATTTCCTTTGTAAATAGTTATCATTTACAATTTGACTTTTTCCCAATTTCTTGCTGTGGCAAGAAATTTCAACAATTTCTTGAATAATAGTGGTGGGACTAGGCATCCTTGCTTATGCATAATCTTAGAGAAAATGCTTTCAGTTTTTCACCCTGAGTATAATATTAGTATAATATTAGCTGTGAATTGTTGGTCAATGTAATTCAAAATGCTGAGGACAATTTCTTCTACAATTATTTTGCTGAAACTTCTTATCATAAATAGGTGTTGGATTTAATTGAATACTTTCTCTGCATCTATTGATAAGGTCATTTTATTTTTATCTTTAATTGTATTAATATCACATTTAGTGAGTTGCATATATTAAAATTTTTTATACTACAGGGATAAATTCAAGTATATCATGATATGTTAGCCTTATAATATATTGTTGGACTTGGTTCTCTTATATGTTTTGAGGATATCTGCAGCTCTCTTCATCAAGGATATTGGTAAGTAATTTTAATTTTTAGTAATGTCTCTGCTTTTATATCAGGGTAATATATGTCTCATATGAACTTGAAGAATTTCTATTTCTTTGACATTTTCAAAGAGTATGAGAAGGAAAAACCGTCTTTTGACGGGTTTAAAGAACTCACTAGAGAACAATATAGGCCCAGACTTTTATTTGTTGAAGAATTTCTATTGCTGTTCAATTTCCGTTTTGGCAATTGTTCCTGTGACGTGTTCTGCTCTTTCTGTCACAATCTTAAGAGGCCATAGGCTTATAAAATTTATCTTTTTTATGGTAGGTTGCCAATATCATGGCATGGAGGTTTATGTCATAATCTTGAATAATCTGTTGATTTCCTGTCTTTGTTATTTCTCTTTTGTTTCTGACTCAATTTACTAATTTTCTGTCTTCTTTCACTTTATGAGTATAGTTTAGGGTTTGCTGATCTTGTCTACTCTTAAGAATATAATAACAGCTCTTGGTTCTATAGATCTTTTTCATATTTTGGGGGTTCTATATCATTGATTTATGCTCTAAGTTTTATTGTTTCTTTCTTTCTGCTTGATATAGGTCCCTTTTGTTACCTTTCGCCTCTTGTATTATAATATGTGTAGTTAGGTTATTTGTTTGAATCCCTTATATTTTACTTAGGATGCTATGAATTTCCTACTTATAACTGTTTACTGTGCCCCATTTCCTTTGTTAATTTGTGTTTTTATTGTCATTTTTTCTAGAGTATAATTATTTCTTCTTTTATTTCCTCTTGACTCCATTTTTTAATAGTAGGTTACTTAGTGTATTAGCGATTGAGTTTTCCATAGCTTGCGGTTTATGGCTAATTTGTATTTTCAAGGCATTTTTACATAAGAAAATATTCATACCAAAATTCTTTGAAAGCTAAAAGTAGGTGATAAAATCTCTTATCATTCATTTTGTTACTGTTATATTTTTCAAGGAGATTTGAGTGCAGTGCATTCCCTAACATTAAATTACACTATAAGTTTATAGTAATAAATGCCACATAGAAGTACAATAAAAGCATACTTTAGAAAAATAGAATAAAATTGAAAGTCCAAAATTAAACTCTTATATTTATAAACATGGAGTTGGATTAAGAGGAGTAAGGAGTCCATTCCAAAATTATGTTGGGGAAATTAGTCACTTACAATAAAATGAATATGGATTCCTGTCTCACACCATAGAAAAGCGTTAACGCAAACAGACTAAAGGTTTTAATACTGGGCCCAAGTCCATAAAAATACACTGAGAAAAGCATAGGTAGAATTGCTGATATTAACCTCAGAGGTCTCTGCAAATATTTTATTCCTCTGGCAAAGAATAAAAAGCAAAATAACCAAATGAAACTATACCCAATGGGATGAGATGCCTTCTTCTTCTAAAGGCACTTTGGACATTTAAAACTTTATTTGCAGTGTTTACAATACAAGCAGATATGCCTTAAGCAACTGAGTATAAGCATATGAGTCTGATACATTATGTACCAGGGATAGGCCACACGATTTCTTGAGCTGTATGTGGTTTGTAGACATTTTTTCCAATCCTGATCAAAAAGTGTTATGGACTGTAAAATAAACTATAGCATAAATAAAGATACTCTAATGAGTGAGATAATATATTTGCATATAATATATCTGAAGAAAGGTTAAGATTCAAGATTTAAAAGATATTCACACATATGAATAACAAAAATAAACCAAACTTATCAAAAAATTGGTAAAAAAGTGGAACATATAATTTCTCAATGATGACATATAGCTGTGACTAGAGAGAGATGGAAAGTAAGTCAGAGCACTTACTTTGCTTGTGACAAACTGGAGTTCAATAAAGAAACATCATGTGGCCTGCCAAACATCACCAGGAGCGATTTCTGTATGCATAGTTAGGAGTAAACCCTCAGCATTGAAGAATGTGGCCTCAAAATAAACAAGAAAAGACATGCAAATGGCCAATAGGAAGAAATCATGCTCATAACCAATTATTACCAGAAGAATAAAAGTCAAAATGAAAATAAGATATCAACTCACAAGTGTGAAAATGACCAATTTCCAAAAGAATAAAGCAACTACTGTATGTGAGGATGTGGTTACAAAATAGAGGCGAGTCTTATTCATTGTTAGCTGAAGTTTATTTTGGCTGAATCTTGTCAATACTATGGAGATTCCTCTATCAGTTAAAAACATAACTCCCATATGTCTGAATATTCCAATCCTTGATATATATCTCAAGATAAGTAATCTTTACTAATTATTAATGCAAAGGTACATATGCATAACTATGTTTATTGCCATGTTATTTGTAATGGCTAAAATTTGTAAATAATCCAACTGTCCAACAAAAGATGAGTGGGTAAAGAAATTATGGCATAAATATATAATTGAATATTAAATGGATATAAGAGGAAATAATAAATTTTGCTACAATATGAATGAGGTTAAAAGAAGCTAAATGAAATAAGTTGCGATAAAAGGATAAATACAAGATCTCTCTCAATGTAGGGGGAATGGGCCACATTCAGCAGTGTTTGGGAATGTTCCTGGTTCTTTGCTTGCCCAGAAATGCCTGCCCTCTTAAGTTTCTTAAAAAGCAATAAAGCAAAGGATTGGCTAGTGTCAAATGATAACAACGTTTTGAACTTAGACTACTGGTAACACAAGTTACTAAGTGCCAAGTAGAAGGTGGATGGTATTTTGGGTGTGGAAAAAGAAGAGGCAAACTGAAGTGACACAGGGAAATGTATCTTTGGCTTTAGCAATTGGATTACTGTATTGTAACTATACCATAGATATTAACAAAACTGTAATCATTAACATACAATGAAAAAAGTTTAGTCATAATTATTTGATATGTGAGGACACTTCATATTGTGCCTATCTATGTAGTTTTCACATTAGCTTTTTATCACATGACTCTAAACCTTACTGTACAAAGGATAAATATACAAATAATAAATAAATATATGAAGGCATATTATATATAATAATTCAATACTATTTAAGTAATATAGATGCTCTTATTGTACACACTAAGTGTTTTGAGATATATCATGTACATGCTTAAAATTTATAATATAGGCATTAATTGCAGTTATGAACTTAGAGTATAGATATTTAAGTAAAATTATTAATCCTGCATGCCATTCCATTCAATAAGCATAGTGATTATATTTTGGTAGCCATTATTTGCTGTACTCTCAATATTTCTAAGTTTAAAAATATCTCTCATAATGAAAACATTTTGTCATGTTCATTGTGATATTTTTAAGACATATTTTCTATGAAAATGAGTCCAGAAATGCTATCAAAATATTTCTTCTCATTCTCATTAGAAGACGTAGAATAGTGTTCCATAGTATTCCAACAGAAGAGGACAGATTATAGTTTGGAGTTCTTAAATATTTTAATTCCTTAGGGTAATTATTACTATATTTCTACCTGATGCACCAATTTTATAATATATTTCGGTATTCTTAACCTTGATTACCTACCCGCTGTGCTATAGCTCCACTAGGTTGTTTGCCTTGCACGCGGCCAACCCAGGTTAGATTCCTCCGCCCCTCTTGGAGAGCCAGACAAGCTACCGAAAGTATCCCACTGGCACGGCAGAGTCTGGCAAGTTACCCATGGCATATTTGATATGCCAAAAACAGTAACAACAAGTCTCACAATGGAGACGTTACTGGTGCCAACTAGAGCAAATCGATGAACAACGGGAGGACAGTGTGACACACAGTGCAACCTTGATTAATATTCACCTGTCATTTAGCAGACCTGCATTTTTCCAGGGAAATCGTGCCTTAAAAAAGTAGCAATTACCTCCAATTTTCACATTGTCCTTTTTATAATTGATTGCTTTATATGCATGACAAAATACAATTAACGACTTGTTTTTCAAACTTGTGTTCTCCTGTCATTCTGAAGCATTGGGATCATGGAACGGGTGGGAGCCCTGGCCGTGGAAGTCCCCCCAACACCACTTATTGTGTACGGGACAGGAAAGCAAGACAGTCCCTACAGGGAGAATGAGTACGGTGGAGCCCAGTGAAAAGATAAGACAAAGACAAGACGCATGTTCCAGGAGCCTCTGCATGGAGACTTTCTTTATTGCTAACAGGCTTAGGTTAACATACATTAATAGAAAAGGCGGAAGGGGGTGTGGAGGGGACAACGGATGAACACCATCGGGTGAAATTTTCCGCACAGACCGACAGTCTCACCGGGTGTTTTGGGTCCTCACTCCCGCGGGTCGCTAGCTGGCAATTAGCTTGCTCAATGGTCCCTAATGTTAGACAATGGTAGCAGGTGCTGCAGCTGGCTGTCTGAGGAGAGAGGAGGAGTCACTACCACGAAGCCAAGGGCCCTGACAGGTGAGGGGCTGCCTACTGCTCGTCTGGGGCTCACCCTCCAACCCATTTGCTTCCTGTCATTCCCCACAGTGCCCCATATTCTCCCTTAAACTTGTATCTCCCTTACTTCTCTCTCTTTGCTTATTTCCACTTTAGAGAAGCTTGTGTGCTCTCTAGAACCGTACTTCTCTCTGCATCACAATGTGTTTTTTCTTAATAATTGCTTCAGAAAAATTAGTACACAGAACTGATATGTCCAGATATCTATCTGTAACTTTATCCCATGGAAACTTAGCTAAATTTTAGTAGACATATTGAAGGCTTTATAATATGCTGCTATTAAGTAAAAACATAATAGTGGACACTGAAAAAGTTTTTACTATAGATTAAACACACTTAAATAAAATTCTTTCTATCTATAATGAAACATTTATAACAATTCAGAGACAGAATCAAGCTCACATAATGATATTGACCCTAGTAGTTAAGTGATATTCATGCTATGCAATATGACTATTTTTCACTTAACAGATTTAAGTAAGAAGATCTGTAATATTTTTAATTTTTAAAAAAATTTTAATGAATCATCATGATGTGTAGTTATAGATTTACAAACTTTTGTGATTATGTTTCAGTCATAAAATAATAGAATACCTTTTCCTCCACCAGTGCATTTTCCACCACCAATGTTCCCAGTATTCTTCCCGCCACCCTCACTCCATCACCCCCACCTGCCTCTGTGGCAGGCACATTCTTTTTACTATCTCTCGCTTTTTGGAAATTATGGTTTACAATGCAGGTAGTAAGTGGCCAACATGAAGATCGATAAATTTTAAATGAATAAATTCGAGGTTAAATGGCTAGAGATTTATTTAAAATTTTAGCAATTTACATAACCTTATAGTCTTTTCAAATTATACCTCTATAGAATTTATAATTCTATGAATTTATAATTCTATAAATTCTATAGAATTTATAACTTACTACAAAAATTTTAATAACTGTACAAATACTATTGCTTCATACTTCTATCACTGCTTAATAACATTCACTACTAGTGTCAGACTCCCTCCTCCTTTATTTCAGTGTCTTTATCAACTTTTCCCCTTTCTATTATCAGATCACAGTTCTAGTGATCATATTTCATGGTTGTTTGCCTGGTAATGATTATCTAATCCTTTGCTTTGTTTCTTTATAAAAGAGAATAATATAACAATATTTCTACATAACTAACTGAAATGTATTTATGTAAGTTTGTTGAGAAAAATAATTTCCTTTTATATTTTCATTCATTGGGGTAGCTTGTCAGGTATAAAAATTACTTTTCTATCAGATGTTATTTCTAGACTAACCTATCTCAAAATTACATAGAAAATTGTCAAAAATACAAATTCACAACTCACAACCACTTAAATAGCCTTTGAAGTATTTCCACATAATACAAAGTAAGTAACAGTTTGAAAATACTGTTCTAGGAATTGTGGGCATTTCAGAAATTAAAACTTATTTCTTGAGTAAAGCATTAAAAAGAATCTCATTCCCCATCATTCTATTAAAATAATATTATTAATTATAGGGGTTTTCTTTTATATTTAATTTTATACACATATGTGAAACCTTTGACTAAGTTCCATCCTAATTATTACTGACCAATCAACATCATTCCATTATCCTGTGGTGAAGCTCAGAGACACTGCTCAGTAGGAAATACTGTAACTGAGACCTGGTTTTCTAGTTGTATTTAAGGGAAGTTCTTCCTGAACTTAATTCAGAAAATGCTTATGTGCCTATTGCAAGACAACAATTAGTTAAAAACTAGTTTTAAAATTTTGTACATTTTTAAAAAAATGTACTTAATGAATCACTGTGAGAACAGTTATAAAGCTTTCATGTGTGAGTCTCAGTCATGCAATGATCAAACACCCACCCCTTCACCAGTGAACACTTTCCACCACCAAAAACCCCAGTATATCCCCCATCCCAACCCTACCCCTGCCTATGTGGCAGATAATTTCCACATTACTCTCTCTCTACTTTGATTACATTAAATATTTTGACACCAGTACCACCATTATCATTTGGAATTTCCTCCAACACTCAAACCTGCTGAAAATGCAATGTTAGACAATTTTTTTTTTTTTTTTTTTTTTTGCTCTTTGGGTCACACCTGGCTATGCACAGGGGTTACTCCTGGCTGTACACTCAGGAATTACTCCTGGCGGTGCTCAGGGGACCATATGGGATGCTGGGAATCAAACTCGGGTCGGCCGCGTGCAAGGCAAACGCCCTACCCACTGTGCTATTGCTCCAGCTCCCCTAGACAATTTGTTTTGTATTGCTGGTTATGAATAGCATATGATGTCGTATGGCTGCAAGAGTGGCCGCTCAGTCTTAGAATTTTAAAATTTAAAAAATTAGGGTCTGGAGAGATTTCTGCCAAGAGCCACTCAACTCCGAGATTTGTTTCTGTGTCTCTGGGATCATGGCCTTCAGGATCTTAACAAGTAGCCTGTGGGCATCTCAGTCCCGGCAAGGGCAGGGAAGGAGAAGGTCCGGCTCCTCCTCTATCCCGTGAGACCTGGCATGTGCCATCACTGCTGTCCCATACCTGGATTTTCCAATGAGTTCTGGAAGATGGCGGCCACTGGGACTTCTGGGGAATAGACGGAGGTATGGCACTTGTTCATGTCTGGAATGGCCCGGTGAAGGTGGCCTAATGAAAAATCCAGAGGACTTTCTTCCAAGAGCTGCTCAATTCTGAGATTCGTTTATGTGTCTCTGAAATCCTGGCTAGTAAGGTGCTTAATAAGTAGCTTGGGGCCATTTGTGGGCACTATCTCAGGGTTCCATAGGGGTGGGTAAAATTTTGTACATTTCTTGATAAATGTGGTTGGTCCCTTACCATTAGGCTTGTAATTGACTTTATTTTAACATGAAGAATAACTGATAAGGGAAATATTTTAACGAATTTGTTACAATGATAGGGTAAAAGTAAATCTGTGGTGTTAAAGGAATGATAGATAGAGCTTGTGATATCAAAACCATAGAGTCAATAGCGCTGAAATGATGAGACCCAAACTTTAATCATCAAACTTTAGAAAGTGCCTATCCTTGGGACCAGAACAATAGTATAGCAGGAAGGGCGTTTGCCTTGCATGCGGCAAGCTCGGATTCAATTCCTGGAATCCCATATTGACCCCTAAGCACTGCTAGGAGGAATTCCTGAGCACAGAGTTAGTGGTTACCCCTGAGCATCTCAGATGTAATACACTATTCCCTTAAAACAAAAGATGACTATTGATATGACAAGCTGGGGTGGACTCGGGCAGGAAGCCTAGGAACATTGGTGATTGAAGCTGATACTGGTGGCATGATCAGTGATGGAATATAGTATGCCTAAAACTCAACTATGAACAACTTTGTGACTCATGGTGTTATAATATACTTTATTACAGTAGTTCCTTTACTTGTATCGGATATTCAGATATTCAATGTAATGTTATTATCATTGCAGGCAATTTACATTCCACTAGAGATCACATCAGGTGTAAGAAGTTAACTCCCCATTAGAGGATTATTAATGAGTCACTAAGTATCTTAGGTAAAATTTGTTTTTGTCTTTTTTGGTAAGTCTTCCTGATTCTGTTAAAGTTTCAAATCTCTTTGAAATGCAGAATGGACACATATTATAAAACTGGCAATGAAACAGTTTCACTATTAGAAATTTAATCCATCTGATGTACCAAATATGCATCACAAATCTCCAGGTTTCAAAGGTTTACTGGACAATTAGTATTCGGTTACATTAGTGTACCTTAAACCCTCTGTTTTTGTTTAACAGAACATATACATGTTTGTTTTTTAATAATTTTCTTTTGCTCTATATTATAACCTCACTTTATTTTCTTTTATTTCTGCATTTCGGAATCAGTCTGCATTGATACACAGTTAATTGCAACATTATTACTTGTAACTGAGTAGTGCTGATATTTTTGTACATAAAACTATACCAAACTTCTGTTTAATCTTTTAGACAAAAGAAAGTGTGTTAAATTCTGTCTATATTAGTAGTGATGCTAACCTGATATTAATCAATCTATATAATTTTTAATGTGTAAAATAGGTTCCAGGATTCCTGCTTCATGGCATAAATAGAGGTAACATCACCTGTGTCAGAGATTTGGTAAAAGCTGCCCTTAAAACTGATAAATTTTCATGTTAAATAGATTGTACAGGGGTTTAGATGTTTTCCTTGCATGTGACCAAACCCAACTTAGCACCACGTATAGTTCCCTGAGCACATGCAGGAATGATTCTTAAACTTAAACACTGAGCAAGAAGTAAATACTGACCACTGCCAGATGTGATTTTCCCCAAAAGAAACCTGATCATTTTAAGACAATTTATTAATTTTACACAGCCAAGCAGGAAATATAAAGAAGAGTAAATTCTATAAAATATCTCCTAGGCAGAACGCTCCAGAATACAGAACTCAGAGGTGTTTTTAGTGATTTGATTTTGTTGTTAGAGATATCCAAAATCCTCAAATAAATGGGAATTCATCAAATAAATTAGTTGCTGTGGGTCTGTAGAGATAGTACAGCAGAAAGGCCTTATGCTTTTGCCTTGGATGCTGCCAACCCATGTTCATTTCCCAACAACTCATATGGTCACCAGAGTCCACCAAGAGTGATTCCTGAGTGCAGACCCAAGAGGAGTCACAGAGACCCACAAGGTGTGACGCAAAATTTGAAAAAATGTTTCTGTATGGCAAAAATAAAGTTTCTGCATGAGCTATAATAAACATGCATTAAAGTGAGTGGCAAAAAAATTTGAAACAAATACATAAATAAAATGATGCAAGATATATAAAAATGCAAGAGATACAAAGCAGTTACAACTATCACAACAAACGAACAATAATCCAATAAAATAAAAAGGAAAGAGATGAATGAACTTTTCTTCAAGTAAGACATACAGACGGGCTGGAGAGATAGCACAGCGGGTAGGGCGTTTGCCTTGCACGCGGCCGACCCAGGTTCAAATCCCAGCATCCCATATGGTCCCCTGAGCATGGCCAGGGGTAATTCCTGAGCGCAGAGCCAGGAGTAACCCCTGTGAATCGCCAGGTGTGACCCAAAAAGCAAAAAAAAAAAAAAAAAAAAAAAAAAAAAAAAAAAAAAAGACATACAGACAGCCAGTATGCACACAAAAGAGTTTTCATCATCAATGTTTATCAGGGAAATACAAATGAAAACAATGAGTTATTAACTCATACCAGTGAGAATGCCATATATCAAGAAGACTGAAAACTGTGTTACCAGGAATGTAGTGAAAAGGCAATCTCCATTTACTGTTGGTGGGAATGCCTTCTAGTTCATCGCTCTGGAAAGCAAAGCGGAGATTTCTCACAAAACTAAGAATAGAACTCTTACATAACCTGACAATTTTACTTCTTTGAACTTACTCCAGAGACATAAAAATATTAATTTGAGAAGATATATGAGAATATATATATTAACTGTATTGCTTAGTAGAATAGCCATGATGTGAAACTGATCCTAATGTCCAACAAACGAACAATAGGTAAAGAAATTATGGTATATATGCATGATAGATTACTATACTGCTCTAATTAAAGAAACTATGGAGTTAACCGCATTGGGAATAGAGCTATAGGTCATCAAGTTAAGTAAAATTTGTCAGAAACAAAGAACAAATCCAAAATGATCTCACTCATTTGTGGCATATAGAAAGAAGGGATAAAGAAAATAGATATATCAAGCAATGAACAATGCCTGATTTCGGATTAAAAAATCAGATTACCAAGTGATATGTATGTGTATCTTGTGGGTAGAGGGGTGGAAATGGAGAAGGGAGGAATGAATAAAGATCAGAAGTGACACATGAATATTGATGAAGAGTATTGGACACTTTGGTGATGGGAGTGGAGTAATCTTATACATCAATATCATGTGTGTTAGCAATACTTTAACCATGTTAGCCAAAATTTAATGAAATATTTCAAAATTAAACAATTTAATGTCCTCTAAATGGTAAAGTTTGATATAGATACAATGTTTTGTATGACTTTATTGTATGTTTACTAAATTAATTCCAAAGCAGAATAACAGAAAAAATTCTACTAGTAATAATGTAATTCAGCCAGAATTATTAAGATAGAATATTTGAAATAAAGACTCTTAGTGTATGTCTCATTGAAAACAACAAAGTATAATATATTTGCATATTTCCTCAAGGCTGACTAAAACATATTTCAGTAGGTTTTAGATTAAGATATGTTATCCCTTTTGTTGTTGTTGTTTTGCAGGTAGCTATCCAGTATTCCCAGCACCACTTGTCGAAGAGGCTTTCCTTGTTCCACTTCACATCTCTTGCTCCTTTGTCAAAGATTAAGTGGCTATATATTTGCGGTTCTGTGACAGGATATTCAACTCTGTTCCATTGGTCTGCAGGTCTGTTTCTAGCGCAATACCATGCTAATTTAATTACTACTGCTTTGTAGTAAAGTTTGAAGTTAGGGAAGGTGACGCCACCCATCTTCTTTTCCCCAAGGATGACTTTAGCTATTCGTGGGGGTTTATTGTTCCATATGAATTTCAGGAGTGTTTTGTCTTCTATTTCTTTGAAAAATGTCATGGGTATCCTGATAGGATACTTGATAGGATACCCATGCTTTGGGCAGTGTTGCCACTTTGATAATGTTAATTCTCCCTGTCCGTGAGGAGGGGATGTGTCTCCATTTCCTAGTGCCCTCCTTTATTTCTTGAAGTAGTGATTTGTAATTTTCCTTGTATCGGTTCTTCACCTCTTTGGTAAAGCTGATTCCAAGGTACTTGATTTTCTGAGGTGCTATTGTGAACAGGATTGTTTTTTTAAATGTCTCTTTCTTCTCTTTCATTATTTGTATATAAGAAACTCATGGACTTTTAGGTGTTGATTTTCTAGCCTGCCACTTTGCTATATCAGCCTATTGTTCTAAGACCTTTTCTGTAGAGTCTTTAGGGTTTTCTAAGTATAGTATCATATCGTTGGCTAATAGTGATAGCTTGACCTCTTCCTTTCCTATCTGTATGCCCTTGATATCTTTTTCTTGTCTAACTGCTATGGCCAGGACTTCCAGTATTTATCCTGAGGATGCAAAAAAGCACAGTATAAATGACTTTTGTACCTATATGTTCATTGAAGCACTGTTCAAAGCAGCCAAAATCTGAAAACAACCCAAGTGCCCTAGGATAGATGACTGGTTAAAGAAACTTTGTTACATCTATGCAATGGAATACTTTGCAGTTGTTAGGAAAGATGAAGTCATGAAATTTGCTTATAAATGAATAGACATGGAGAGTATCATGCTTAGTGAAATGAGTCATCTTCAATCAGGTAGATGCAGATAAAAACATGCCGGGGGGGAAAGGCAGCTCAGATAGAGAAGGGAACACCAAGTAAAATGTGGATGGAGATCCTGCTCGGGAAAGGAGATGTGTGCTGAAAGTAGACTAGAGACTGAGCATGATGGCCACTCATTACCCCTATTGCAAACCAGAGCACCCCAAAGGAGAGAGAGAACAAAAGGGAATGCCCTAACACAGAGTGGGGTGGGGTAGAGGGGATTCAATTGGGGGGTGGGAGAGATACTGGGTTCATTGGTGGTGGAGAATGGACACTGGTGGAGGGATGGTTTCTCAAACATTGTATGAGGGAAACACAAGCACGAACATGTATAAATCTGTAACTGTACCCTCATAGTGATTCACTAATTTACAAAAATAAAAAATTAAAATTAAAAAAAAGAGGGACAGACATAGAAGGACTGCACTCATTTGTGGAGTATGGAATAACATCACATGAGGCTGACATGCAAGGACAGTAGATTCAAGGGCCAGGAGGATTGCCTCATAGCTGGAAGCCTGCTTCATGAGCAGAGGGGAGAAGGCAGATGGAATAGAGAAGGGATCACTAAGAAAATGATGGCTGGAGGAATCAGTCGGGATGGGAGATGCATGCCGAAAGTAGGTAACGGACCAAACATGATGACCTCTCAGTGTTTGTGTTGCAAGCCATAATGCCAAAAAGTAGAAAGAGATTATATGGAATATTGTCTGCCATGAAGGCAGGGGGAGGGTGGGAAAGAGGGGGTATACTGGGGATATTGGTGGTGTGGAATGTGCACTAGTGGAGGGATGGGTGTTTGATCATTTTGTGCTTGTAACCCAAACATGAACGCTTGTAACTATCTCATGGTGATTCAATAATTTTTTTAAATAAAAAAAATATGTTATCACCTTTATTCCTGAGATTCATCTAATATTAAAGAATAATTTGCCTATAGATTAGTTCCTGAGAGTCATATAAAAAAAGATAGTTTGTCTAGAGGTTATCTGCACATAAGTTTCCAAGCCCAAAAGCAAAAAACAAAAAGAGAGAGATAATGAGGTTAGTTCCATGAAAAGTTCATATTCCATTCCACTTTTGATTTATATCCTGGAATCTATCATGATAGTTAAATGCTTCAAAATAAGCATTCTTCACTAGTATTAACAATGGAATTCCTGGAGAAGTAAAACAAAAGTGATTAAAAAGATATTTTTAAGTATACTTAAATGTTCTTCCCTCAAAAATGAATGCTATAAAAAACACATTTGATTGTCATATTTCTGGTTGAAGGAAAATTATATTTCTGGTTATATAAAA
This sequence comes from Sorex araneus, assembly GCF_027595985.1. NCBI lineage: Eukaryota > Metazoa > Chordata > Mammalia > Eulipotyphla > Soricidae > Sorex > Sorex araneus. Next base: position 125,472,995 of record NC_073313.1, read on the forward strand.
TATCATGTCAATATTTTTATCATTTTCCCTTCTAGTTTTTTGTTCTTTATTTTATTTTTTTCTTTTTGGATCACACCCGGCGGCGATGAACAGGGGGTACTCCTGGTTCTGCACTCAGGAATTATGCCTGGCAGTACTCGGGGGACCATATGGGATGCTGGGATTAGAAACTGGGTCGGCCGCATGCAAGGCAAATGCCCTACCCTCTGTGCCATTGCTCCAGCCCCAGTTTTTGGTTCTTTAAAATATTTTCCTTATCACATTGGATAGAGAAAATATGTCAAACATCAGCTGGTTCTTGTAAAGTTTCAGTGAGAATAAATTAATATTTATTTGGAAATATGGGCCATAAAATTTTTCATGAAACTTTGTGAGCCTGAGATAGACTCCATGGTATACTAGATTAAAAAGAGAAGATGAAAAGGATTTGAATTTAAAATTTTTTAGAAAAATATGAAAATTACACATAAAATAAAATTAATTCAAATTAATAGATATGTTTTGGAGTTCTTTTTTACTTCCTCGTGTCTGTGTTTATATAATATTATAGGTAGCTTGATATAACGATATTATAAATCACTAAGCTCTTACCAGGTTAAATACATAAATCATAAGAATTTTGTGATTTTATAAAAATTTGAATAATTGTAAGTGCTTCTATATTCTAGCAACTAAATGAAGAGCAAATTAAATTAAAACATACCACACACCCTCACAGCTCTGCCTATGGTCCACTAATGCCAAACATGAATGGTTCCACAGCATAGAGTTAGCCGTATTCCATAATTACTGGTGGTTATGGACTAAAAAGCAAAAAAAGAGAGAGCCAGAGAGAGAGAGAAAGAGAGAGAGAGAGAGAGAGTGTAAAAAAATAGTAGAACAAAACTGTTAAATAAACAGACGCATTACGAACTATTAACTAAATTAAACTAAGTGAATGATGTTTAGTATGTAATATACATTTATAATTTTCTCTAGTTAAGGTTAAGAACATATAGCAGCAAAAGCTACGTTATTTCATTCATTAGTTTGGAAAAATAAATATACTCTGCTTTATTTGAACTTATATTGATTTAGTAATTCACATAAAAGTGAATTTTTCCTACATACCTTTCCTACATGCCTTTTCCTACATACTTTTTGTCCCCCAAAATAGGACTTAATAAGAGAAATGTTATTCTGTCAATGAAATACACTTTTCTACACTTTTCAGAGAAGAAAAAAATCCCTGATAGTAAGGTAAAGGGAGATATCTTCTTTTCTCTGTTGAGAAAAGCAGTATCTATTCAAAATAAGCAGTATCTATTCAAAATAAGTTAAAACGAAAGTTCTATTTTTCTAGATAAAATAAAAAATATCAACACATAATAAAAAGCTATCAATACTCTGGCCCAGACTTTTGTATTTTTACATCTATTGCATCTTATTGACCCAGTTATGAATCCCAGCATCCTATATGGTCCCAATGCCTTCCAGGAATGACCCTTGAGTGCAGAACTAGCAGATAGGCCTGAGTACAGCAGGATATATCCTCCCCCAAAATTGCAAAAATGAATCTAGGAATGCTTTAAGGACTACATTTATCTAATAAGGTGTTTTTCTTTATGAAAATACTATGTTAACATGCATATGTGTATAAAAATAAAATTTGGATTAGTGTATGGCTTGTCTCTAGACTGTGAACTAAGCCATCGCCCCATGCTGGCTGAGAAAGGGAAATATCTGTCTTTCTCAGGTTTTTTTCCCTTTCCGGGGAGAAGCACGTGGCGTCCACCACATTATGAGGATTATAAGCAGGTATGAACTTGGTGGCGCAGGAAGGAGAAAAAAGAAAGAAAAAAGAGAGTTTTGTACTTGGGACAGCGGGACGCTTGGGCAGTCTCGGGCAGGGGCCAATACTGGCTCACGCTCTGCTGAGACTAGACCCAGGCAGCCACACGCTTTGGTGCGGCTGCTTTGCTGCTGATTGACCACAATCCGGAGGCCAGCTAGACTACTTTTGGTCCCAAAAACTGCTTGCAGCCATGTCTCTAGACTGTGAACTAAGCCATTGTCCCATTCTGCCCCAGGAAGGGAAATTATGCAATTTCTAACTTAAATCTCCCTAGACTTAATTACTAAAATACTAAAATGCAGAAATCCTAAACCAGTAGCAGTAGCAGCCGTGCGACTTCATATCTCTCCATTCTCAGCAATGGAAAACTAATTATTAAATGCTTCCTTGTAGGGCTGTTTTTTTGGGGGGAAACTCCAACAACAATAGTGAGGTTTGTGTTGAAATATGGAATGTAATCAAGGTAAAGAGAAAATGAAGTGAAATTTATCAGTTATGCAGGTGGGGGTAGGGGGTGGGAGGTATACTGGGGTTTTTGGTGGTGGAATACGGGCACTGATGAAGGGTCGGGTGTTTGAGCATTGTATAACTGAGACATAAGCCTGAGAACTTTTTAACTTTCCACATGGTGATTCAATAAAATAAATTAAAAAAAATAAAAATAAACAAATGAGTAAATAAATTTTAAAAAGTTTTATATATGTATATGACAGATAAATACTCAGATATTATTTCAAAATTGACATTATCTTATGCTGTGGGATGAAAATCAGATTTTTCCATTGAGTTACAATGATTATGTTTGTATTCTGTATTCACACTTTAGAAAATGAACCTGAGAGCAACACTCTGCAGAGATACCTCTGGATCCCAAACCAGGCTGTCTCATCTGGGGAAACCCAGAGGGGGGTGCATGAGTCCCCTCACCTGCCCCAATAGAGCCACAGCAGCCAAAAACCTGCAGAATTTAATTGCCACCATGCTCTTGACCAGTCTCTACAGGCTTGGATAAACCTCATCCATGAGTGAATATGCTAAAAATCTCTGGCAAGCAAGTCTTGTGAATGAAATCTCTAGGCTTATATGGAGTGGAAAATGGACACCCCCCACTATCTCCCTTTGCTTCCGGTAACCTGGTACTCATACCTATGAACTGCCTCTGTCGCCATATATACTCATTAACAGCCATTATCCAGAGACTCACAAATAAGTCTCAGAAGAGAGCAACAAGCTACAGAGATGCCGCCGGACCCGAAAGTCACCATCCTGTTAAATTTTACTCTAGTTTATCACTGTATTTAAAATTTTCAGAACTCTTGAAGAGTGCAGCCACGACATCTCATACTATACACCACTGGTGTACCAAGAGCAGCATACCACATTTGATGGGGTGTAAAGTAGAAGGCAACCAAATGCAGAAAAATAAAATATATACATATTATATAATACATGTATATTAGCACACAAGGCTCAACCTTTAACAACATGTTAGTAATCTCTTAAACAAGAGCTGAATGGCTCCAGGGTGAAATACAACAATTTTCACACACTTTCCTTTAATGAAAGGTTTTTGTATCATTTTTACTGGATTATTCACAACAAGCAATACAAAATAAATTATTTAGATCCGGCTTTGAGGCAGGCTTTGGGTCTCAGGGTGGAAACATTTGAAAGATGGTAATGGGAAGGTGAAATTGTAGTGTGACTGATAATGGCCTATTAAATGTAATAAATTATTGTGAACCTCTTTATAAAAATTAAATTAAAAATAAAAAATTAAAAATGAATCTGAAACCTTCTAAAAGTAAAATATAGATTAAAAACTAGTTATTACATTCCATCCATAAAACTAGTTATTATATTTGACTAAAATTATAATATTCTTTGTAAATAGCTATGTGCTTGTGTAGCATGCATGATTAATGACAGTGTATCTGAACCTTATGTAGTTCTTTATAATTCTTTGTGAAACATGTCCCTGAGAAATTTCTTAATATATAATATAAGGGTTTCAAACATAGCTAAAACATTATTCATTCAGAAAAAAATTATTAATTTACTGCAAGGAAAGAAGGAAGGAAAGTAATGAAGAATAAAAATGCAAGGATAAAGGAGGGTAGGAAGAAGAGAGGGAATGATGGAGTAAAGGGAAGGATGGAAGGAAGGAAGGGAGGAAGGAAGGAAGGGAGGGAGGAAGGAAGGGAGGGAGGGAGGAAGGGAGGAAGGGGGAAGGAAGGAAGGAAGGAAGGAAGGAAGGAAGGAAGGAAGGAAGGAAGGAAGGAAGGAAGGAAGGAAGGAAGGAAGGAAGGAAGGAAGGAAGGAAGGGAGGGAGGGAGAGAGGGAGGGAGGGAGGGAGGGAGGGAGGGAGGGAGGGAGGGAGGGAGGGAAAAAGAAAGAAATTAAGACAATTGCCCTCACATAACTTGTGGGCCAATCAAGGAGATAAAAATGTATGGGGAATATTGTCTAAAATGGAGGCAGGGGAAGGGTGGTAAAGGGGGGATATACTGGGGAATGTGCACTGGTGGAGAGATGGGTGTTTCAGCATTGTGAGATTGTAACCCAAACATGAAAGCTTGTAACTATCTCACGGTTATCCAATAAAAATTTTTTTTAAATCAAACAATTGAGCTCTAACCATCATCCTGTCCTCAGAATTTTGTGCGGGTGTTAAGTCGTAAAACCCAAAATCATACTCCAGCATCTTTACAGACTAAATGTCCTATTAGAAATCCTCAGACTTCAACACAGAAGTACTGTCATTGTAGCTCTGTACTCCCATTGTTCATTGATTTGCTGAAGCAGGCACCAGTAACGTCTCTATTGTGAGACTTCTTGTTACTGTTTTTGACATATCGGATACCTCACAAGTAGCTTGCCAGTCTCTGCAATACAAGTGGGATACTCTTAGTAGCTTGCTGGGCTCTCCAAGAGGGATGGAGGAATCGAACCTGGATTGGCCGCATTCAAGGCAAATGCCCTACCCACTATGCTATCGCTCCAGTCCAACACAGAAATAACACTTAAAAAAATCACCGTTAAGACCTGGAAACTAAGCACACCTGACATGTTAGTAAAGATCACAGTGTTTTCCAAATACCTGCCTATTTCTAGTATTAGCCTGAGAGTAGTATGAGAAAATACATAACACTTGCTCAGCCCAATTCTTGTTGATGATGAATATAGCATCATAATACACAGAAAAAATAAAAGACCACCAAGATGACAACTGAGGATAAGAAAGAAACATGGGGCGATTTTCAATGACATCGGACCTCTGTTATCTGATGGAAGAAGTCTTTAGTACAACAATTATATCCAAAGTTAATTGATCTGCAAATGATTTTAAAGAAAATAATAAATAAATTTGAGAAGAACTTGATGAAAAAAATCTAAGAAATCTTCCAAATAGAACAAATGGAACTTAAGAAGTCAGTAGTAAGACTTAGATACAGTTTGGATGAAGCTGAAAAGCAAATAAGTGCACTTGAAAATAGAGAATTACTCCAACAATGAGGAAGAAATAAAAAAAAGGACACAATAAAAATATTATGATATAAAGAAAATTATTGAAAATGCTAAGAGGAAAAACTTCAGAATACTGGGTATTCCAGGAGAGGAATGACTTATTTAAAAAATAATTGGTGAAGAGACTTATAGAAATGCATCTAGACTGTGAGCTGAGCTATGACCCCATGCCTCCCAGGAAGGGGGAAGGATTTTCTCTCCCAATGCTTTCTTTCTACGGGGAAGATGGCAGCGGCTCCAGCAGCAGCACCCATGTGGCGTCCGCCATTTTCTAGGACTCACAACCCAGAGGTACTTGCTTGTGGTGACGTGGCGTGCAAGAGACCATGGGATAGGGGTGTTACTGGCACGCCCTCAGCCCAGATGAGATCCGGAGCAGCCGCGCACAACATGGCCCCTCTGCTCCTTAAAGACTATGATCCGGGAGGTCTACTAACCCATTTTGGCACCCAGAGACTTATAGAAATGCATCTAGGCTGTAAGCTGAGCTAAAACAACAGAAATCCAAAACCGCATGGCCGCTGTCTCGGCTTCACGAGCTCCTATAATCTTCATTCTCAGCAATGGATTTTGATAGTTTCTCAACAAACTATCAAATGATGACTTTTCAGCAGGTTTGGTTGTTGGGGGGAAAGTAAATAATAAAAGTCAGTTCTCTGTTGAGATATTGAATGTACCCAAAGTATAGAGAGAATAAAGTGAAGATCATCAGCCACTCAGGTGCGGGGGTGGGGGTTAGAGGGGGGCATATTGGGGTTCTTGGTGATGGAATATGTGCACTGGTGAAGGGATGGGGGTTTATCATTATATAACTGAGACTTAAAGCTGAAAGTTTCGTAACTTTTGTCACGGTGATTCAATAAAATAAAATTTAAAAAAAATAAAATAATTGGTGAGAATTTTACCAACCAGAAGAAAGATGGGAGTACTGATCCAAGAGACCCAAAAAATATCAACAAGAATAAACCCAAACAAAACAAGACCAAGGTATTCTTTAATCAAAATGACAAGAACCCCAAACAGACTCCTTATAAGTGCAATACAGAAGCAAAATATCAGATAAAGGGAAAAAAGAATTATATTCATACTGGATTTCTCTAATTAAACTTTATAAGCAAGAAAAGAATGAAAAAATGTATAAAAAGTATTAAACAAATAGAACTTCCAACGAAGAAAATGCTATTCAGCAAGATTATTATTCAGGGCAGGAAGAAATAAAAACATTCCCAAACATACAGGAGTTAAGAGCATACTTGAAATTGATCCAACTCTAACAAGGACATTGGGAAGTCACATATAAAAAGGAAATATCAAATAGCACAAGCAACCTAACGTCTCATATAGACATGTCAACAAATCTAAGCCTATTGGCAATAAATACATTTCCTCCACAGTGGCATTTATCATATGCATATCTATTTATGTGGTGCCATGCGAGGTACACTGTGAACAATCAATGTTTTTTCAGTCATCTGAGAGTTTATATCTTTTTTTTATTCAAATGATATATCACCATGCATGCTTGAGGGCAAAAAATCATATTATATATCTCCTCCTGAAGAATAAATTACTGAGGTTTCCATGTTTTTGCAAGGTTAAAGATATGTAAGTGGAAAAGACATTCTATGTGTCTCTTTATATGCTAATTATTTAGAAGTCTTTAACTATAAATGCCATAAACTATGTTTAATAATAGCATGCAAGAGAAATCAATCTTATTATGTATCTAGGGTTGACCAACAACTACTTATTTATCTTATCCTAGAGTTTCTGAAGTAGATTTCTTAAACTCTAAAAATAATACCAAATAATATCTATAAATATGCTCTCAACTTGTCACAATTATGGGCTTACAACTTTTGGAAACATACTTTTTTGTGTTTTGAGTATCAGAAGCTATGGTACACATGCACAATCAAATACTACTTGCCCTTAAGAAAGATGAAGTCATACAATTTGCTGCTACATGCACTGATCTAGAGAGCATTGTGCTGAGTGAAAAGAATCAGAGAGTGGGGCAGGCACAAAATGTTCTCTCTCATATTCAGGGAATAAAGAAACACAATAAGAGAATAACCAAATGTGGAAAAGCAATAGAAATAAAGAGCAGGAGAATTGGTTCTTAATAGGAAGCTGCCATGGGTTGTGGGGTGATGGAACAGGTCAGGGAAAGGACCACTATGACAATGATAGAGGGAAATGGTCAATAACTAGGAATTATGTTGAAAGGATATATTGAAAACACAGTGCCTAAAAAGGAGAGAGGGAATAAAATAGTGCCTGCCACAATGCAGACTGGCATGAGGTCAGGAGGTAATCAGGATTTTGGTGGAAGGAAGTGGATACTGGTGAAGGGATTGATTCTGGAACATTGTATGCCTAGTTCAGTCATGGATTAACTTTTTTAAATTTTATTGAATCACCGTGAGATAGTTACAAGTGTTCATGTTTGGGTTACAATCTCACAATGACCAAACACCCATCCCTCCACCAGTGCACATTCCCTGCCACCAATATCCCAGGTATACCCCCCCTTTCCCAACCTCCCCTGCCTATAAGGCAGACAATATTCCCCATACTCTCTCTCTACTTTTGGTCATTATAGCTTACAACACAGACACTGAGAGGTCATCATGTTTGGTCCATTATCTACTTTCGGCATGCATCTCCCATCCCAACTGGTTCCTCTAGCCATCATTTTCTAGTGATCCCTTCTCTATTCCATCTGCCTTCTCCTCTCCACTCATGAAGCAGTCTTCCAGCTGTGGGGCAATCCCCCTGGCCCTTGTTTCTACCGTCCTTGGGTGTCAGCCTCATGTGATGCTACCCTATATCCACAAATGAGTGCAGTCCCTCTATGTCTGTCCCTCTGTTTCTGACTCATTTCACTTAGCATGATACTCTAACTTTGTAACTTTTAAATTAACAGTGCTTCAAATTATTTTTTAGTAGTTGGGAGAAAGGAATACGACACATACATGCCTTGACTATCCAAGGTTTTGGGTTCTATTCCTGGGAGAATAGAAAGTAATTAAATAACTTTTAAAAATAATTTTATCAATAAAAAGGGGAAAAGTACAGACTGAGAATTTGAAAACCTCTCTTTACCCCTAACTCATAACAAATAGCTGATTGTTTCACATCAAGGGCCTATTAGCACTGTAGCACTGTCATCCCATTGTTCATCGATTTGCTTGAGCAGGCACCAGTAACATCTCCATTGTGAGACTTGTTACTGTTTTTGGCATATCGAATATGCCACGGGTAGCTTGCCAAGGTCTACCGTGCGGGCAGGATGCTCTTGGTAGCTTACCGTGATCTAAGGGATGATAAAATGAGGGGGGCATACATGTATGTTATATTGTATGTTAAATGTATATTTTATATAGGTGACAATCACCTTTGAACTTAAATGTTGCAGAAATAAACTAGTGACTTGATTAAATTTGTAAAAGGCATTTTATTTATTTTTTATTAAATCACCATGTGGAAAGTTACAAAGTTTCCAGGCTTATGTCTCGGTTATACAATGCTCGAACACCCTTCACCAGTGCCCATATTCCACCGCCAAAACCCCCAGTATACCTCCCACCCTCCCACCCCCCCACCCTCCCTGCGTAGCTGATAAATTTCACTTCATTTTCTCTTTACCTTGATTACATTCCATATTTCAACACAAAATTCACTATTGTTGTTGGAGTTTCCCCCCAAAAAACAGCCCTGCTGACAAGGAAGCATTTTTTTTTTTTTTTTGCTTTTTGGGTCACACCCAGCGATGCTCAGGGGTTACTCCTGGCTTTGCACTCAGGAACTACTCCTGGCGGTGCTTGGGGGACCATATGGGATGCCGGGGATCGAACCCGGGTCGGCCGCGTGCAAGGCAAACGCCCTACCCGCTGTGCTATCGCTCCGGCCCCGCAAGGAAGCATTTGATAGTTTTCCATTGCTGAGAATGAAGAGATATGAAGTCGCACGGCCGCAATAACAGCTGCACCATTTCGGATTTCTGCATTTTAGTATTCTAGTAATTAAGTCCAGGGAGGTTTATATTAGAAATTGCATCATTTCCCTTCCTGGAGCAGCATGGGGCTATGGCTTAGTTCACAGTCTAGAGACATTGGTGGAAGCAGTTGCTGGTACCAAAAGTAGTCTAGCTGGCCTCCAGATCATGGTCATCAGCAGCAGAGTGGCCGCACAAATGTGTAGCCACCTGGGCTGCATCTCGGCGGAGCCTGTAAAAGGCATTTTAAACACTGCAAATCCTCTGCTTGCTTCTTCAATCTCCAGTTGAGGACAGCCTTCCAGCTGATACCAACTGGAATTTTTTTAGAACCAGAACACGAAGCACATTCCCTTCCATTTACCTAAGTCCCAGACACCTTCATATTGAACCTCTGCCATCATTGCATGAGCACTTCCTCAACCTAAATCAAATACCCCTTACACTGACAGGATCTCATTTGTTCCCACCTATCCAAGACACTTCATCATCCTGCAGTGAACTGACATTGTCTCACTTAAAACTCAGTCTTTACCAATATAACCTTTACAACAGACCTTGCAACTTACACATATGCTACACCTACACTGCTGAACATTCTCACTAGACAGCGATAGGAGGCAGAAATCAGTAGAGGCATAAAAGTCTGATTTAGTGAACAGAATACAGGATCACACTTGAAGTCACCTGGAATTTTAAATTCTACCTCTAATGCCTACAAATCATTAGAAATATTGAAATAACAAAGGAATTTAGTGACTTAGGCAGATAAGGACAGATATAGGACTATGTCTTCAAGTTTCTCAAAACTGCTGATGCAGCCTATTTATGACCTCAGAATAATAGTCTCCTCAGTGCTAAATGAAATAAAGAAACCATAGAATCATATATTTGCTCTGTAGCACTGTCATCCTGTTGTTCATTGATTTGCTTGAGCGGGCACCAGGAATGGAACGTCTCCATTGTGAGACTTGTTGTTAATGTTTTGGGCATATCAAATATGCCACGGGGAACTTGCCAGGCTCTGCCGTGCAGCCAGGATACTCTCGGTAGCTTGCCTGGCTCTCCGAGAGGGACGGAGGAATCGAACCCGGGTCAGACGCTTGTAAGGCAAATGCCCTACCCGCTGTGCTATCGCTCCAGTCCCTATTATACTTCCTTTATTTGATAACTCTTTTGAGTTCTATAACACACATCAGCAAGGTACAGTGAAAATCAGCGAAGTATTTAAACAAACAACAAACCAAATGCAAACCATGAAAGCCAGAGAGAGATTGCTTAATGAACTGAGCACAAGCTATGAACACAAGAGGTCCAGGTTTGAGTCCCTGGCAACCCGTAATCCCCAGAACACAATCAGGAGCCAGTCCTGAGCACAGAATGAAGCAGGAAACATTTTTGAGCACCACATGGTGTGGAGCAGAAGCCTAAGCAAAAAAAAAAAAAAAAAACAGGCCTTGTCCATTAACAATTATTTTTCTTAGTACCTAGCTGTCTGTTATCACTTTACGGCTCACTCGCAAACCAAGACTCAGTATCCCCATGCCAGAAGCAAGCTACACTGGGTCCCTATAATCTAAGCACTGAGAATTTAACATAGTGGCATTAGGTCACTAGGTACCAGAAGCTAAATGGTATGTCTTTCCTCCAATCAGGTGACTCTCTCCTGTAGAGAGACCATTTAACTGTTCGACATTTGTACTTACTAGCACTGCTTGATCCTGAAGGAGAAAGTCTAAGTCAGACACATCTGGGCATATTTAACCTGAAGAAATGCCCTCTGAAGGCCCTGTTAACTGTCTTTGAATCACTATCGGAGAACAGAGAGGCGACACGTGGGCTCTGCCTGGGAGAGAGGCCCAAAGTGAGGGGAAGCAAGAGGGAGACAGCATATATTTCCTCGAAGGACTAAGTCCACCCCACTGTACACACTATGGCCCACACGGAAATGGCCCTCAGGATGGTGAAGTACTGTGCTAGCATTCCCAGGGGTGTTTGAGAGGAGGTACTGGTGACAGTCTAGGGTTGGAAGAGAGAAAGAAGTCTGTGACAAGAGGGGGTGGTAAGAAAAGAAGTTGATGTTAGTTTCAGTGTAAGGCAGTTCTAATGGTTCAGATATTTCTAATGGTTGAGATATTTGCTCAACTCAAATAAATATTGATGGAAAATATTAAATAATTCATTCATTCATAATCAAAAGAACTGATTCCAGAAGTAAGTCACAGAAGCAGAACTGAGGAAGTTAGAACGAAATCAGTGGACTTGGAGTGAATATAGAAGATGTCATCATAGAGTAAGAACTGAGGAAGTTAAAAACCAAATTAGTGGACTTGGAGTGAATATAGAAGATGTCATGAAAGAGTAAGAAGCAACTTTTGTAGAATAAACTGGAAGAAACTAGGATATTTAGTACATAATAGTAAAAGGAATAACATGAGAATCATGAGGATAACCAAAATCGAGGAATGAAGAGATAAGGATAGTACTGCTGGTAAAAAATATAATAGAGATGAACTTCTGTCATCCACAAATAGTGACAGTTTAAATTTTTACTTTCCTATCTAGATATACTCTTAATATCCTTTTATTGCTAAAGTGCTGTGACATGCATTTCCAATACTATAGTGAATAGACTACTATGTTTAGAAAGTCCTAAAAAATCTACAAAGAAAGCACATATAAACAATAGATTTGTACCATAAAGTGGTATTACTGTAGTGCTATAGCACTGTTTTCCTATTGTTCATCGATTTGCTCGAGCCAGCACCAGTACTGTCTACATTGTGAGACTTGTTGTTACTGTTTTTGGCAGGCTCTGCCGTGCGGTCAGAATACTCTCGGCAGCGTGCTGGGATCTTCCAGAGAGACGGAGGAATCGAATCTGGGTCAGCCGCATGCAAGGCAAACACTCTACCCGCTGTGCTATATCGCTCCAGTGGTAGGCTACAAAATTAACACAAAAATGTCCATGTTTTTCCTATATGCAAATAATGAAATAGAAGAGATATTAAAACACTCCCATTCACAGTTCTGCCACATAAAATACAGTACCGAGGAATAGGACTGGAGCAATAACATAGCGAGGAGGGCGTTTGCCTTGCACGTGGCCGACCTGAGTTAGATTACTCCATCCCTCTCTGAGACCTGGCAAGCGACCGAGAGTATGCCACCTGCATGGCAGAGCCTGAGAAGCTACCCATTGCGTATTCGATATGCAAAAACAATAACAGAAGTCTCACAATGGAGACTTTACTGGTGCCCGCTCGAGCAAATCAATGAACAACAGGATATCAGTGCTACCTAGGAATAATCTTGACTAAACAGGTAAAAGATTTAACAAAGAAAACTACAAAACACGACTTCCATACATAAATACAGCTAAGTCATCAGCTACAAAGTCAATATATTAAAATTGATGGCATTCTTATATATAAAGAATGAATGAGAGGAGAAAGCGATCAAGGTGTCTATTCAACTTTTTAAAAATTTATTTTATTCTTTAATTAGTGAACCACAACGAGGGTACAGATACAGATTCACACAATTTCGAGCTTGTTTTTCCCTCATACAATGTTCACAAACACATCAGTTCACAAACACCTCCACCAGTGCCCATCCACCACCAATAAACCCAATATCCCTCCCACCCCCAATCCCATCTCCCCTCCACCGCACCCTGCCTCTGTGGCAGGTTATTCCCTTTTGATCTCTCTATCTCCAATTGGGTGTTGTGGCTTGCAATAGGGGTATTGAGTGGCCATTGTGTTTAGTCTCTAGTCTACTTTCAGCCCGAATCTCCCTTCCCCTGCAAGATCACCAACCACACTTTACTTGGTCTTCCTTTCTCTATCTGAGCTGCCTTTTTTCCCCAGCATGCGAGACCAGCTTCCAAGTCATGGAGCAAACTGCCTGGTACTTATTTCTACTATTCTTGGATATTAGTCTCCTACTCTGTTAATTTATATTCCACAGATGAGTGCAATCTTTCTATGTCTGTCTCTTTCTGACTCATTTCACTAAGCATGATACTTTCCATGTTGATCCACTTATATGCAAAGTTCATGACTTCATCTTATCTAATAGCTGCATAGTATTCCATTGTATATATGTACCAGAGTTTCTTTAACCAGTCATCTGTTCTCGGACACTTGGGTTTTTTTCCAGATTCTGGCTATTGTAAACAGTGCTGCGATGAACATATAAGTGCAGATGTCATTTCAACTATACTTTTTTGCTTCTCCGGGATATATTCCCAGTAGTGGTATTGCTGAGTCAAATGAAAGCTCAATTTTAATTTATTGAGAACAGTCCAAATTGTTTCCCAGAAGGGCTGAACCAGTCGACCTTCCCACCAGCAGTGTGGAAGGGTCCCTTTCTCCCCACATCCTCTCCAACAGCGGTTACTATTGTTCTTTTGGATGTGTGCCAGTCTCTGTGGTGTGAAGTGGTATCTCATGGTTGTTTCAATCTGCATCTTCCTGATGATTAGTGATGTAGATCACTTTTTCATCTGCCTTTTGGCCATTCATATCTCTTCCTTGGGAAAGTTTCTGTTCATTTCTTCGCCCTATTTTCTGATAGGGTTGGATGTTTTCTTCTTGTAGAGTTCAACTAGTGCTTTATATACCCTTGATATCAACCCCTTATCTGATGGGTATTGAGTGAATATCCTTTCCCATTCTGTAGACTGTCTTTGTATTCTGGTCACTGTATCTTTTGTGATGCAGAAGCTGCTTAATTTAATGTAGTCCCATTCGTTTATCTCTGTTTCCTCTTGGTTGGTCAGTTCGAGTCATCTTTGAAGAAACCGTTAGCTTCAATATCGTGGAGGGTTTTGCTGACCTTGTCTTCAATCTACCTTATTGTTTGTGGTCTGATATTGAGGTCTTTAATCCATTTTGATCTGACTTTTGTGCATGGTGTCAGGTTGAGGCCTAAGCCCATTCTTTTGCATGTGGTTTCCAGTTGTGCCAGCACCATTTGTTAAAGAGGCTTTCCTTGCTCCACTTCACATTTCTTGCTCCCTTATCAAAGATTAGATGGTCATACATTTGGGGTTGTGGAATCAGCTCAACAAAAGATGTGGGAGATATATACCATAATAACTTCAAATCACTTAAGAAAGAAATAGTAGAAGACCTTATACTTGTATCACTTGTATCACTTGTCATCCCATTGATCTTTGATTTGCTCCAGCGGGCACTAGTAATAACTCCATTTGTCGCTGTCATGTGCTAGTGTAGCCCAATGATATCTGCTCGCTCCAGGAACAGGAAGAGCCTCAAAACGTTCATTCAGGGTTTTGACGAAGAAGTCTGACCATCTTGTCGGTGGGCAGCCATGCGGTCTTTTGACATCCGGTGGAATCCAATCGGTAACAGCTCTAGTCCAGCGGTTGTTTCTGAATCTCATTACATGTCCGGCCCATCTGATTTTTGATGCCTTGGCAAACGAGACAGCGTCCCTGATTCTTGACTGTTGATGGAGGTTGGAACTCCAGATTCCTTCTCTCACTTGAGTGAGATGTGAAACTCCTACATAGCTCTTTCGATTCCTCTTTGGGACACCCGAATAGCGTTCTCATCCTGTTTGCATAGGGCCCAGGAATCTGAGGTATATGTTAGTGCAGGAAGAATGGTGGAATCGAAAACATGTGCCAGAAATCGAGGTTCTTCGTCCTCTTAACCACTTCTTAGATGCTCTTGAAGGCATTTCATGCTGCAGTCTTCCTCCTGCGCAGTTCTGGCACCAAGTTGTTCTTCATGTTGTGTTCTCGACACAGGTGCATATAGCTGCTCCATTCGGAGATGTTCGTTCCATTGAGAGTGAATGGAACATCAGGGACTAGTTAATTTTCATGAGCATCGTCTGGTTGAGATTCATCTGCAGTCCTACATTTCCACACTCGCGGTTGAAGTCAGCAGGCATTTGTGCCGCTTGGCTAATGTTTGGTGTTATGAGAACGATGTCATCAGCGAAGCAGAGGTGGTCTAGTTGCCAACCATCTATCTTCACTTTCATTCCTTCCCATTCCAATAGTTGCATGATGTTCTCGAGGGTCGCACTAAAGAGCTTTGGTGAAATGGTATTACCCTTCCGAACCCCTGTCTTTAGGTCAATGATCACTTCCTTGTAGAAATGTGAAATCTTGGTGGTGAATCCCTAATACAGCTCACAGAGGATATTGATGTACTGAGTTTGAACGCCCTGTTTGCCTAGGGCTTTGATGACCACTTCAGTCTCAACAAATCGAAGGCCTTCTAAAGAATCATGATGAATCTTAGACAGAGCGGCATCTTGAACTGTCACGAAACTTCAATGATTTTGGTCACTGTGTGGATATGGTAGATTGTGCTGAATCCTTTTTGGAACCCAGCTTGCTCGCATGGTTGTCCTTCATCTAGTGTTCTGCCTATTCTATTCAGGATGATTAGAGTGAACAACTTTTAGACGACAGACAATAGGTAGATTGGGCGATTGTTGCCGATGTTGAGGATGTCTCTCTTCTTGTACAACAGAATGGTCCTGCTGGCTTTCCACTGGGATGGAACCTTGCATTCAGACAGATAGCATGTGAAGAGTCGAGCCAGTGTATTGATGAGTGCTGGCGGCAGATTCTTCAGGTATTCGGGTCTGACCTTGTCCAGACTGGGTGCTGTATGCGTCTTTATCAACGAAATGGCATGTCGGATTTCGGAAAGGAGGAAGTTAGGAACAACAAAATTCATCCTGCAGAATTTGTTATGTGGGCAGGTGGACGTGGGTGATCTGAGTAGAAGTCGTGAATAATCTTCTCCGTTGTCTTTCTGGAAGATGTGATAGATCCATCAGGACGTTGGAGGTCAGTCATCTTGGTCTTGTAGTTGGTGAAGAACAGGCAAGTGTTGTGAATACTTTTCCCGGCTTCTGCTGCATCGGCCAACAGTGCTGCTCTTCTGTCTTCGAGGTCTTCCTTTATCGCTTCTCTGCACAGCTTTGCGAGCTCGGACTTGTGTTTGCCTGAGGCTCGAGCCACATCATGTTGACGAATGAGCTCAAGAGTTTCCAAAGACAGTTGTATGTTTGTGGCTTTCTCACTCTCAGCATTCTTTGAGCAGTCATGGAGGTGCTGAACCAGTCAGTCGTATTCCTCGTCGATGTTGTCAATGACGGTATCTTCCCACGTTGCTGCAATACTGCCAAAGAGCTCCTAGTTGTTGGTCATTTTAAAAGTTCCCTTCTTAAACTTAAACTTTGCAAACCTTTATCCCTGCTCTGTGAAGTAGAATTTTGCACGAAGTAGATGGTGGTCCAATCCCTTTTGGGATTTTGGTACAACAGCAACATCGGTCAGGCAATACCTTCAATTTAATATGATGTGTTCAATTTCATTGTGAAACTGTCCATCGGGAGACTACCATGACCAGCATTTCGACTTAACCTTCTGGAACTGTGGGTTACCGTAGGTGGTCTTGGTCAACATGAAGAACTCTGACAGTTTCTAACCCTGATCTTTCCATTCTAGGCCATGGGTCCCAATGTGGAGTTCTTCGGGTGACCTTATCGGTCCTATTTTGGCATTAAAATCACCAATGGTCTTGTAGAAGGTGTGGTCTTCTTTAAAGAACTTCTCCAGCTCCATGTAGATCTTCTCAATTTCTTCTTCATTGTAGTTGTATGTTGGTGCATAGACGACGAAGATAGAAACTGCAGGCAGTGAGCCACATCTATTCAAGAACACCTTACACAATGGAAAAATATTCCGGCTCATGTATTGGAAGATTCAACATTACTAAAATGTCTTTTCTACCTATACTGTTATATAGCTTCAATATAATCCCCATCCAAATTCAAAGTAAATTCTTCCATGATCTAGAAATGTTAATAAAAAATTTTGTATGGTACCACAAAATACTATGAATAACCAAAGCTATACTAAGAATACAGAATTGGGAGTTATTTCTTTACCAAATTTGAAATTGTGTTATGAAGCCAAAACAGTTAATCCATATAGATAGTATACATGTGATAGCAATCAACAGAAACATATTTTTATTCTATGTAGACTTATTTCTTTTGCTTTAATTGTCTTTCCCTGTCTAATTGTAGAAACTTCTGAGGTCAATATCTTGGAATGTTCAGCCAAAATTTTATTTAATGAATTTTATAGTTTCTTATTTAATCTTAAGGTCTTTAATATACTATTAATTTGCTTTATGAGTGGTGTGGATTACAATTTTAATTCCACTTTTTAAAATGTGACTCTCCAGTTTTCCCAGCATCATTAGATGGAGATCATTTTTTTGCTCCACCAAATATGCTTAGCTCCTTTGTTATATATTAACTGTCCACAAGTCTGGGTTCTATGTCAGGACTCTTAATTCTGCATCTTTAGTCTTGCAGTATTATTTTTATTCCAGCATCATGCAGTTTTGATTTCCATAGCTCTGTTTATGGTTGGAAAATTGAATGTCTTCCATCTTCTTTTTCCCACCTTTGTGCTGTTTTAAATATTCTGAGAATATCATCATCATCATCATCATCATCATCATCATCATCATCATCATCATCATCATCTTGTTGTTCTTCGATTTTCTTGAGTGGTCTCAGTAATGTCTCCATTCATCCTAGCCCTGAGATTTTAGAAGCCCCTCTTTACTCATCCTTCCCAATGCTGCCGAATTGAAGGCTCTTTCAGGGTCAGCGGAATGAGACCCATCAGTGTTACTGGTTTTGGCACATGGATACTCCACGGGGAGTTTGCTAGGCTCTCCCATGAGGGCAGGAAACTCTTGGTAGTTTGCCAGGTTCTCCCAGAGGCAGAACTAGGCTATAAGATGTCTCTTGGTTGCTTTGCGGCATGGGCTTCCAGGAGCTTGGTTATATAGTCTCTGGATGTTGGCTGTTTATGAGATTACAGGGCACGGGGGGCAGTTTCTAGTTGTGTCTGCTAGCTACTGGAAAATGGGGGATTTGGGCAGAAGAGGCCCAGTCTCGATCCGAGCAGGCTTGTAGATCTCAGCCCCGGGTCCCACACACCTGGGTTCCTCTGCCAGTTCCTTCATGTGTGAGGCTTGTCTGAACGTGTGGAGAGGGACCTTGAGTATGACTTGGCTGGGTTCCAGAGGTCTTCGGCTGTGGGGGCTCTGCTTGGGGCGAGGAGGGAAACTCAACCCACCCGCTCCGAGGGACCCCATTGAAGAACTACTTCAGTAAAAAAAAAATGTTGTGAAAATTGTTATATCTCACCATGGAGACATTTAGTCCTTGCTCGAAGGTTTATTAATCTGTTTTTGCTAGCTGAACCTTCTGTGTTAGTTTTTTTGTTAATCAAGCTTAGTAGATTTCTCTGTTACATTTCCATCCAATCTGGTGTCCTTCTACTGGGATGTCAGTGTTGTAAAGTTTGTCGATTTGGCTCCAGAAAATCCCAAATATTTGACTGGGCATTGAGCATACATGGTGGTGTGGGGGAATATGGGTGTGGTTACTTTGGCTTTCAGTAGTAGATGGGGGTAATGGGGAAGATTTCAGTCTCCTTCAAACTATGTGCAACTGAAATTTTCTGCAGGTTAGCATCTTTGTGGAGCTCAGTTGTGATGTGGCAGCAGCATCTGGTCTGTGAATGTAGTTGTGGGGGCCTTGGTATGGCAAGAACTTGACCTACCACCTCTCAAGATTGCCCCAGAGATCGCCCAAGATCTCAGCCTGGAAGGGTATCTGAGGAATTTTTGCGGCTAGTTGATCTCTTTCAAGATTTATTTATTGTTCTCTGGAGAAGATTTTTGGCAGATGAGCTTAGCAGGGACTTGGCCTGCCCCCATTCCGACATGGCCCTGAGGTCTCCGCTTGGACAGTGTATCTGAGAAATTTTTGCAGCTCGGTGATCTCATTTGAGATATAATCATGAGTTTCTGAAGCAGGCCGATAGATGAGTTTACATCGTAGTAGGATGTGAGTGTTTGAATATTTTTTGTTAATATGTGAAATCTTAGAAACAAAAGAAGCTAAACTAAAAGCACAAGAGCCAGAAAAGTACCAAAGGGTGGAAGGCTTGGAAATTGGTAAAATGGGTGAAGGTGATCAGGGACAAACTTCCAGTTATAAAATGAGTTAAGGAGCTATGGTGTATAGCACTGAAATTATAACCAGTATGTGGTATAACTTTGAAGTTAAGATAAACAGATTTAGTAGTTATGTATGTTAAAAAAGTGGAATCATGTATGTCTAGAACTAAAATAATGTTGTATATTAACACACCGATAACATGCAAAAAAGCTGATAGCCTATTAAGACAGACCAATATCACATCAACTCATTAACAATCTGTTTAAGTATCTGAATAGTTGTCCATGTGCCACACCAGAAGCAATATGCTCTTTATTACAAGATTGTAGGGAACCCTGCCAGGAATCTATTTACACTAATGATTCCATTCATCTTAAGGAGTTATAGAAGAGAAATAAGGATAACTATAGAAGAGAAATAAGGATAGTGCTTGATGAAACTCAGTGGTTACTAGTGATTATCTCCTTTTTGAAAAAAAAATATAAACCATTTTTGCTGCATATAACATCAGCTGGCAGATCAATCTCTACCCTACATTTTGAAATCAGAATATTAGAAGACCCTGGCTATTTCTGGGGACTTCCTAGTTACTCTAACACATGCCATTTCTCCCCTTTGATTTTTCCTTCATCTGATGGAAATGAAGTTAAAATCCTAAAGAATTTCCACTGAGGCAGAAAAGGGACAAAGATCAAAGATGAAGAACCAAGAATGTGTCAACATTCAGAACCTTGAAACGGATGGAGCCTATGGAGAAGCCACAAATGGAAGACATTCCTTTATCTGCACTTACCCTGATTCTCAATATGAAAAGTAACATACTTAAACAACACATGTGTAACCATACTGAGGCCATTCTAGATCCAATCTCAAAAACAAGAACAGTTTGACGTGTTTGATGGATTTGGACACTGCAGTGTCATCTTCTTAGAAAAACACCAATTCTGTGCTCTCTCTTTGGTCAGTTTGGTTTGAGGAAGCTGGTCCCCTTGGAATCACTTTGGGACTCTCCAGAGTTTTCTCATGAGCCAAAGGGCAGCGCTGAGGAGGGCCAAGGAGCCCGACTGGTGAGAATGTCATAGTTCCATAAAATTTTAGGAGGGTTTGTTCCACATCCTTAAATAATTCCACTGATTTTTTTACGAGTATTGCTTTGAATATGTATGAGACGTCAAATAAAATGATTATTTAGCTGATATTGATTTTTCCAATACATGAAAAAGAAATGTTTTGCCATTTCCTAGTGTCTTCTTTTATTACTCTTAGCAATCTTTACTTTTCACGCTAAAATACTTACACCTCCTTTGTTGTTTACTAGCTAGTTGATATTTGGGGTCACTGTTTTGAAGAAGATTGTACGTTTATGTTTGGTTGGTTGTTTGGTTTTATTTCAAGACCACACCTAGTTGTGGTCAGTGCTTACTTGTTGCTCTGTGCTCAGGATCATGGATTAGGGATTGAATTTAGACATGTGTAAAGTAAACTCCCTACCTTCTTTACTATCTCTCAGACCCTGAGGATTGTCTTCTCTTTCTTCAAATTCGAAGAGTTCTTGCATAGAAATGTCACAGATTTTATGTATTAAATTTGTCTTCTGTCATCTATTTGGTATTAATTTGTTTTTTTAATTGATTTTATCAAACTAAGAGTTTCTTGTTGGTCCTTGCTTGAATAATTATAAACTCCCAATAATACTGCTTTTGCTGTATCCCATAGGTAGTGGTAGTTGTTGTCTTCATTCTTGTTTATTTTGAGAAATCTTTTGATTTGGTCTTTTTATTTCTTTCACAATTGTTATTTAGCAATAAATTATTTATACTAGAGCACCGCAAAACCTACAAGGTATTTTTTTTGTTTGTTTGTTTGATTTTAATTTTTAAAATTTTATTGAATCACCGTGAGATAGTTACAAGCTTTCATGTTTGGGTTACAATCTCACAATGATCAAACACCCATCCCTCCACCAGTGCACATTCCCCGCCACCAATATCCCAGGTATACTCTCCCTTTTCCACCCTCCCCCTGCCTCTAAGGCAGACAATATTCCCCATACTCTCTCTCTACTTTTGGGCATTATAGCTTGCAACACAGACACTGAGAGGTCATCATGTTTGGTCCATTATCTACTTTCGGCATGCATCTCCCATCTCAACTGGTTCCTCTAGCCATCAATTTCTAGTGATCCTTTCTCTATTCCACCTGCCTTCTCCCTTCCACTCATGAAGCAGTCTTCTGGCTATGGGGCAATCCCCCTGGCCCTTGTATCTACTGTCCTTGGGTGTCAGCCTCATGTGATGCTGCCCTGCACTCCACAAATGAGTGCAGTCTCTCTATGTCTGTCCCTCTCTTTCTGACTCATTTCACTTAGCATGATACTCTCCATGTCTATCCATTTATAAGCAAATTTCATGACTTCATCTCTCCTAACAGCTGCATAGTATTCCATTGTGTATATGTACACATTGGTTAAAATTTCTTTAACCAGTCATCTGTTTTAGGGCACTTGGGTTGTTTCCATATTTTAGCTATTGTGAACAGTACTACAATAAATATATAGGTACAGATATAATTTCTACTGTGCTCTTTTGCATCTCTGGGATATATTGCAGGGTCATATGGAAGCTCAATTTCTAGTTTTTGAAGGACTGTCCATATTGTTTTCCAGAAAGGCTGGACCAGTCGGCATTGCCACCAACAGTGAAGGAGCGTCCCTTTTTCCTCACATCCATGCCAGCATTGGTTGCTTTGTTCTTTTGAATGTGTGCCAGTCTTTGTGGTGTGAGACTACAAGGTATTTATTCATTCATTTATTTTTGGGGTTTTGAGCCATACCCGGTGCCACTCAAAAGTTACTCCTAGCTCTGCACTCAAGACTATTTATGGTGGTCCTCTGGGGACCATATGGGATGGTGGGGATTTAACCCTAATTGAAGATGTGCAAGAAGGCACCTTACCTGCTGACCTATCTTTCTGTCCCCTCTCCCCTTTTATGGCATTTTAAACCAGGAACCCAAGTCATTTATAAGGTCTGACAAACATTGGTGCCACTGTTAACAGACACTCATAATATGAAACACCAGCTGTGTTCAGGCCTATATGACTTATAATACCACTGTCACTGTCAGAGAGAACCTTATTGTTATAGGGGCCTTCTTGAACGCAAACACATAATCCATATTAGTGTACTTAGAATACCAGACAAAATGATACGGAGGAATTAATATATCAAGACTAAAGCATGGGAAGAATCCCCAATGCAAAAACCTACTTAAACTACCTGAAGAAGACTTCAAATTGTAGATGATCTGTAAAAACTCTGCCAGGGTGGCTGGGGAAGAGCCCCAGCGACTCTCCCAATTGGCACCCAGGTGCGGGGGTGGTCCTGGGCCACTCGCCCCGTCTGGGTGGCCCAGGCCATGGAGCAGAGGAAACGAGCATGGGGCAGAGGAAACGAGAGCCAAGCTTGCCATTTATTCCATTCTCTCCACACACCTGTTCGTCTCTCTGAGATCCCCATTCTAGTCTCACACTGCCTCTCATTCCCATCTCCTCTCGTCTCTCCCACTCATCTCTCCGCTCTCCATCTCACAGCCTGGGTTATCTTTCTCCTTTCTGGATTCTGACTCTGACTCTAATCTCTGGATTCTGACTCTGACTCTTTCTCCTCTGACCACTCCCTCACTGTCTCTTTCTGCCTCTCATCTCTCTCCCCCAGCACTCTTCCTTCCTAGCCCCTCATTCCTCATCCCAGCTCTCTGTATTCTCACTAGTCTCTCCACCCTTACTTGTTTCTCTCCACCTATCCCTCTGGGCCCTACTATATCCAGTCTGGTAGCAAAATTAACATAAGAAAGTCCTTCCTGAAGGCCCACTAGGTTCAAAGGAAACACCACTACAGATATTCCAAAGCCCTTAGTGACTGCCTGCAGGCAAAATACCTCTTAAGGTGTTTTTCTCCTTTCCTCAGTCAAAAATTCCATCAACATCTTAATACTAGTCATTTTAGTATGGGCACAATAAGAAATATATTGAGGCTTGTAGGGCAGCTCTCCTGGGAATATCTTGCCACAGACTGCCCTCAGGCCAAATTAATCAGGGTCCGAATCTAGTTTTTACTTTTTGGATCATGACAGCATTTGTCCACCACCAAGCTCTTAACTTACAGTTAAGCACTAGGCACTTTGGCCAGGCCCATCTCAATGCCAGGGTAGCACATAGCTCACCACTTGCCCTAGGGTCCATCCAAGTCCCTAGTGGGGACACTGCCTTTGGAAGTGCTAGGAAGTAAGGGCAGCTGAGTCTTAGGTTGAGAGAACAGATGCCCAGAAGGAAAATATCATGTAGAGTCAAATGACTCCCAGTTTACAAAAGCATAACATTTACTACTGTCTTCCTGTGCCGATACAAAAGGACATGGCTCTAAATAAACTGTGCAAAAATCTTAAGGAGACTAGAAAAAAAAAGTCAACAGAGCACAAAGAAAGAAGTTACAAATAAACAGAGGTATGGGAGCACTGTGTTGGTAGTAACCCAAATAAACTTAAGCTACCTCTGGCAAAGCTATTCTACAATGATCCTTACTGCAATGTGGAGCTTAATGAAAAAAATGTTAACAACAACACCGAAAATATGATCAAATTTTATACAAAAATAATAGCACAACAGATGCATTAAAAATAAAATAAGTAGAGCCAAGGTAGAATGAAAACAACAACAGTTTTGTTAATGTGATCAAAGATAAGGTAGAAGGAACTATCCAAAAGACCAGCAATGCTCAATGCCCTGCACTAGCAAGAAGAGAAAAACATAATATATAAGATCATGCTTGTGTACTTAAGGGTTTATTAGTCTTGTACAAAAAATGTTTTTTTGTTATGGTTGTTTATGTAGGAATACTACTATTTATTTTGCCACTAATTAAGCTGATTGAATTGGGCATGGACTCCACATTATTTTTTTCTTTTTTTAAAATTGAATCACCCTGAGATACAGTTACAAAGTTTTCATGTTTGAGATTCAGCCGTACAATGATCAAACATCCATCCCTCCACCAGTGCACACTCTTCACCACCAATGTCCCCAGTATTCCCCCCTCCAATCCCAGTCCTCACCCTGTCTCCATGGCAGGCAATTTCCCCAACACTCTCTACTTTTGGGCATTATGTTTTGCTCGAATTTTCCCACCACCATGTATGCCTGTCTGCCAAGGGCAGATGATACATCATTGATTGTCCATTGCTCATTTTGAATATCTCGGGTGCCGCGGCCATGTGCTGCTGGAATCCTAGATTGTAAATGGTTGGGTTCCAGAGACATTTCTGTGAGGAACTAATCCATTTTGGAGTCAATTGGGCATCTCCAGACGTGGGCTGTTGGTGCACTAAGATGTCTCCTGGAGGCACATTATTGGGGTGACAGCCAGACCAAGAAGCAAGTGGTGAGCTGGTGAAGGACAGACCGGCACCTCTGACTCCAGGCAGCATGGAGATTTAATCCTGGAAACTGGATACCTGGGCCTTGCTTGTGGAAATCTTGGTCGCTGGGATTCTTTCTGGAGTAGGTGGGGAGACTGCACCTGCTCCATCTGGGATGCCCAGGTGAAATTGGCTCAGTATGGGGCCTGGAGAGATTTCTGGTTCTGTGGTGTCTTCCAGGACTTGTTGTTGTGTCTCTATACCAGGGTTGTTTGTGCATTAAAATGGCGCATGGAGGAACATTGTGGGTTGACAGACAGGCCGATGATCAGGCAGGGAGCCAGAGAAGGACAGCCCAGCAACTCTGCTGCCATGTGGCATCAAGATTTAGTCCTAGAACCCGCGTACCTGGGCCTTGGTTGTGGAAGCTCTTGGTCACCGGGATTCCATCTGGAGTAGGTGGGAGACTGCATCTGCACCATGTGGGGTGCCGAGGTGAAATTGGCTCAGCATGAAGTCCGGAGAGATTTCCAGCTCTGTGGTGTCTTCTGAAACTCACTGCTTGTGTCTCCGGATTTTGATCTCTTTCGAGATTTATTTATGGTTCTCTGAAGCAGGACCAGTAACAGAGTGTACAGGGTGGCACTGGAGTTTGTTCATGCGGGTGATTGCCAGTGCGTCCATGTGTATTGGGAAGCGGGGGTAGGTAGCCCACCCCAACTCCGTGAAAGCTCAGAGATTTTAGTCACAAATCCCGTATACCCAAATTTTCAGCAGAGTATATCTTGGTGAGGTCTGTTCTGAGACAGTGGAGTCAGGTTGGGGATATGGCAGCAATTTTGGATCGTGGAAGCAAGTGGTTGCTGGGGCTTCTGCTTGCACAAGCACAGGCCAACCTGACTTTCTCTGATTTATCCGAGTCCGTTTAGTTATGTGTTGGTCCAAGATTAAGTGTAGCTTTTGGTCTGTTTCGAGACTTATCTATGGGTCTCTGAGTTAAGGCCAATAAATGAACTTGTATAGCTGAGCTGGAGGTTGTTTGTGGACATAGTTCCCACTACCTAACTTTTGGCTGTTTAATTTCTTGTTAAACTTGGTCCCAAGTAATTGGGGTATGACTAAAGGCACCAGTCAATTTTGGGGTGTCAGGAAGCCTGAAGACATCATCAGGCTGCTGATGCACTCACCCTGCAGGTACAGGTTGACCTGCTGGTGGCACCATACCCCCAGTAGTTCATAATTTTAATGGAATCTTAGGAGCCTGATTAATAACTGAAAAACAGAGTATTATGTCTGTTTAAATAGGATATTAAGGGGCGCTTCACTTTCCAACAGTGCTCCTTGTGGTGGTCAGTGCTAGGTTCCTACCACACTGCCCAAATGCCTAGACATCTCACAGCTGCTGCCATGTCAACTCATCCACAGGCCTTTCAACACAGATTCATGACTAATTCTTGGAAGGGATACAAACTTAGCTTCTAAAATTTATAGGTACATTAGTCTCTTAGCTGAAAACTCTGGGGCACTCTTGGCAGGGGTTCTAGCTGAATCCCCACCCTGCCCAAGCCCTAGCAGCTGCAATCTCATACCCCACTCACAGTCGCAGCTATGCAGATGGACAAATCCACTGATTCACAAGAAATCTGAGCATCAAATATGAATACCCCTGGTACATTGATTTTCAGGCTGAGAATTCTGGTCTTCAAGGAGCCGAATCTAGCAGCCTTCCCCTACACTCCATACTTTCTGAAGTTCTGGCAACCATGCCAACATCCCATAGTTGCTGCCAAGTTAACACTGCCACTTCTAAATTCTATAATACTGACATCACAGTAGGAGTACACCAAATTAGGTGGCAAAGTGACATAGATGCCAACCAAGCTCAACTAACAAAAATAATAACAGAAGGCTGAATTAGCAACAAACAGCTTAGTAAATTCTAAGACAGACTTAATTACCCCATAGTGACAGAAATTTTTTTTTCAGAAATTTTCCTTTACTTTTACTGAAGCATTTTTGATAATTCCATTAGCCATATAAAATAAATTACTTTGTGACTGCTAAAGAGGCAGGCTTGAGGGATGATGGGAAAATGGTTACAATGTTGGAAAGAAGGTCATTCTGGTGATGGGATTGGTGTTGGAACTTTGAATGCCCATAACAACTGTATTATGAACAACTTTGTAAGCCACACTGTTGAAATAAAGAAAAACATGAGATTAAGTAATATTAAATCATAAGTATTTAATATTTTCCTTTTCCCAATTCAGCTAAGGGTGACTTTTGGTATCTCTACTATGTGAGAAATTGTCCCATTAATAAAAGCCCCAATGACTGTATAGTTCTCTGAATAAAACAAGTTTAGCTTGGTTTAGACAATGAGGGCTATAAATGTGCAATCAGGTTATAGTAGACTAGAGATTACCAAGGCCTCAATGCTACACATTAAATGTTATTGCTGATTGTATAATCCTATGTTAATATTCTATTATTTGCTTCTCTTGTACTTTCTAACCTCCCTTAATGTAACTTTTATTGCATACAATGTTTTACATGTCTGGAACCAGGTAGCCAGGATGGGGAAACAGAAACTGTAATTTAAAAAAGCCACTCTATTCCCTTGTTTGGGATTATCAAGGCTGTCCTGAAACATGAACAAGCCACTTAAAAAATCTTTTGTGTGCATTCTCTGTGTCTGGACCAAAGGTGTTGTTTTGCTTACATTTAAATTTTTTTTAAATTAAAAAATATTATTAGTTTGGTTTTTGAATCACACCGAGCATTTTTCAGGGCTTATTCCTGGCTCTGTCCTCAGGGATTACTTCAGACAGGCTCAGGGAACCATATAAGTGGTGATCATTGAACCTAGTTTGGCTGCATGCAAGGCAAATACCCAATCCACTGTAATTGATTGCATATTAGTGGCAGAAATAAACAGAAAATGTATGGCCTAGTCCCTACTGAAGAAAATTTGTATGAAATATCTGAACCACAGAACTAGCAAAACTGAAAGATTGAGATCCAAATTACAACAAACTTAGACATGTGGCTATGAAGGAGGCAGGCTGGCGGTATTATGAAACTGGAGACACTAGAGGGAAGTTGACACCGGTAATGGGACTGGTGTTAAGAAATTGTATAATAGTATACTATGAATAACTTTGTAAATCATGGTGCTTTAGTAACTATTTTAAATTTCTCTTTAGTGTCCCTTCCTACAACTTGCACACCATTAGTTCTCTCAATGAATGTGATGCCAGTGGGTCTCTGGGTGACTTAGGGGAAACAAAGAAGAGAGAGACAGCAGCCTCAAGAAAGGGATCTGCCATTTTCTCCCAATCCACCTTTGCCACCAAGAGGCCAGCTGGGAACTTTAGGACTGAAAAAGTCTCCAATGATCCCCTGTACAACGTGGACCTTAAGACCCTCCAGCCACACTAGATAGCTGTCAAGCCACACCTGGAATCCACTTGTTCTGCAAGGCAAGGAGTTAATTTCCGATTTCTGTGGGAGCAGTGAACTGAGGCTGGAGTATCAGTTTGTTCATTTCAGGAAAGGAAAGTTAGTCCTAGACCTGAGCCAGGCCTTTTGGATCCTTCACCTTTCTCACAGAAAATAATTTCAGGAGATGACGAGCAGTGAAGTAAAAACAGATTTTATTTGGAGTTTTTTGAAAAAAGTCAAGGGAGGGAGATAAAGAGAGAGAAAGTATGGCACTCAAGAGAATGTGGGCTTCTGCAATGGCAGAGAATGCTAGTACACATCCCAGCATTAGATATGAAAGTGTAAAAGTACACATCTCAAGAGGTAAGATGTGAGTGGCATGTGCTCAGGTACCACAGCACATGGGCTCAGGTACCACAGCACAGACCTAGACCCCAATGCATAGGCATGTTTAGCCATGGGTTTGGGTAGCATATGAGTGCATTTGCTTTGTTCAAATTGGCTTTTATAGAATTTCTCTCAAGCTGCCCCACTTGGAGCTTTAAACCTAGGTAAGAGTCCATTGCTAGGATGATTGTCAAGGAGGTATAGTAGGCCATAGTAGTTGATGGTCTTCATTTAAATTCTTTTATAGGCCTTTGCTCCAGCTGGAGCTTCTCTCAGAGTCAGGGTCCAGCCTTCTCTGGGTCTGTACTGGTGCCAGGAAAAGGTTTTATCAGGCCTTAGTTCCTGTGTCCACAAGGTTAGTCCTGATAGCCTGAGGTCTAGTTGTTTTATTACTTTTCAGGAATTCCATTGTCATGGGGCCCTTACCTATCTTCCTGCCTGCCTCATATCCATTGCATTTAAAGCATGAGAGGGTAGATTATTATTTACTTCTATGTGAATGATTATATTATCTAAATCTTCTAATAGCATGGCCAGTGAAAGGCAGAATAGCAACGTTTTTGTTTGAATGTAAACTACCATTAGGAAAATATATTTTACTGC
Source organism: Sorex araneus (assembly GCF_027595985.1). NCBI lineage: Eukaryota > Metazoa > Chordata > Mammalia > Eulipotyphla > Soricidae > Sorex > Sorex araneus. The sequence continues at coordinate 125,502,252 of NC_073313.1, forward strand.
TTTTTTGGGGGGTCACACTTGCCATTACTCAGGACTTACTCATTTCTCTGGGCTCAGGGCTCACTTCTGTGGGGTAAGGAGAAAAATGGGGTACCAGGGATCAAACCCAGGTAGGTTGTGCGTGTGCAAGGCAAATGACCCACTCTGGTCTAAAGCAAAAAAAAAAATAAGATATCTTAATCCAAGAGTATAAATTTTTGAAATCCAATATAGGCAAATTAGTGTCGTGTAGAATGAATTTTGTTGGAAGAAAAAAAAAACACAAATAGAGAAAGGAAATACTTTGAAATCCATCAAAATTTCCACTGCATAATGTTTTGTTTGACAATTTCAGAATAAAAGGTAATTAATGTATACCTTTTTGTCATACCAAGGAAATATTCCAAGGTAAGTTAAGTTGAAAGCTTGTGCTAGTTTGTTTCTGTTTTGGTAGTGGGTAAAGTTCATAGGGTGGTTTGTGTTAAGTGCACAGGAGAGGTAGTAACGTTCAGAAGTAAATCTACCATTTCCCTCTTCACTCTACTCAGTCACCTGGAGAGCTGCCTCAGAAACTTAGGACTGATGAAAATCTTGATGAAATCTTGCGTGGACACAGACATGCCCCTTTTAGCCATGAGGCAGTCATTAAGCCATTCCTGAATTCCACTCATTCTGCACAGCATGGGGGAACACCCTGTCAAGAGATTTTTTGGGAGTCATAGACTTAGGCTCTGTGAGAAATTGTTATTTGGAGGAAAAGAAAGTCCTAAATCTTACTCAGATCTTTAGGCTCTGTTTCCTTTCCCTCACAGAAAATAATTTCTGGAGATGAGTAGTGAAGCAAAACAAGATTATTGGGGAAATAAAGGGAATAAAGAAGAGAGGTATATTTAGATATGTGTTCAAGAGAAACTGAGATTCTCCAGAAAGGAAAAAGTAAAATACACATACTAACCATGGATGTGCAGGTTATTCCACCGGAATGGACAAATGTGACCTAAAGTATGAAATTGCTCATCTCAAAAGAGAGGATGTTGGTAGCACTTATGTGGCCTCTTCTGCAAAGTTTATATGCAGTTTTCCCAAACTGCTGCCATCTTCCTCACTTTCTTGCAATGTTTGAGTAGTTGCCAGAGAGAAGAACTTGGATTAGTTGATGGTCTTCTTTTGATGTTCTTTTACGGCCTTTATTTAGGGATTGAGTCTTTCCTCCCAGTGTTGTCTTTCTTTTTAAGATTTTAATTTATTTTCCTTTTCTCTTTTCTTTCTTTTTTTAATAAATCACCATGAGATACAGTTACAGACTTACAAACTTTTGTGATTACGTTTCAGAAATACAATGATCGCATACCCATCCTTCCACCAGTGCCCATTCTCCACCACCAATGTTCCCAGTATCCCTCCAGCTACCTCCCACCCCCACTGCCTCTGTGGCAGGCACAAAAACTAGAAATTGAGCTCCCATTTGAACCAGCAATACCACTTCTGGGAATATATCCCGGAGATACAAAAAATACAGTAGAAATTACATCTGCACTTGTATGTTTATTGCAGCACTATTTACAATAGCCAGAATCTGAAAAAATAATCCTCCCAGTGATTTCTGCCAGCAACTCTTTCAGGAATATATCCCTGTACTTGGAGTCTGCATTTCAATGGTTTTCTTGGTTTTTAGAAAGGATTTTGTGTCAAGGTCTTCATGCCTTTGGGTTAGTTTATGTTGCAGACAATGTATGTTGAGACATTACCAAGAACCCTCCCCCCGACCAGCTCCCTGATTTTAACATTTCATTTGGCAAAATAAAACTGTACTAAATTGCATGTAAAGAAAAGCAAAAGTATCAAAGTGATGTGATGGTAAGAAGTAGATTGTCCCATGCTGGTGTGTTCTTGAGAATTATATCAAAAATTTACATACAAAACTTCGAAGGTTAAGAAGTTGAGATTATTGTAAAGTAGATGGATTTGGGTTCCTTCTAAAATGTCCAGACTACGCCTTTACCCATGAATGACTTTACTTGTCCTGTCCCTGCCATTGCCATGTCTGTTGTATGAACTCCCTGTCTTATCCCATGAACTCTCTTGCCTCAAGTGAATGATGGCCAGGTCCTGTCCCTGCATCACTTCCATGTGCACTTTCCCATGTGTACTCTATGCATGTGGGTGAGATCTGTGTGCTCTGTAACTGACGTCATGCCTTTCCATTGTAATCTGGCAGTTCCTGTCATTGAGTCTCAGTTTTCATGGTCTCCAGTCACAGCGTCATGTGTTTAGTATTTGTTCCTGCCTGGGCACCCAAGCCCTGCTTGAATATGAGCATTTCTGACACCTGAGCCTTGCCCATATTCTGTCCTATTGGCCCTATGAAACCTACCTGTACTCAGACATCTGTCCGAGCCAGGGAACCCTACCCCATCCTGAAGTTTGCTGGACAGGTGCAAATATAGAGTGAATCTGAACTGAAATGTCCAGAGAGAGTGAGTCCAGAGAGAGAGTGTCAGGAGAGAGAGTGAGACTGGAGAGATAGTGGGTCTAAAGAGAGAGTTGGTTTAGAGAAAGAGAGAGCGAGGCTGAGAACCTCCTATATTCTGCTGCCATATCCCACCCACAGCTATACCCTTATCTGTTTTGATTTGCTACCTGTCTAATAGGCTACCTGTTCCCTGGGCAAGATTTAAAGTTACCAATAAAATTCATTGATGTTACAACCTTTCATTCCTTCTGTATCAGTGACATTCTTAAAATTTTTCAGGCCAAGAAATAAGAAGCATGCGGCCACTTATAGCCTACTTCTCCCTCTGGGAGAACCTGGAAAACTATCGAGAGTTTCTTACCCACATGGGAGAGCCTTGCAAAGTCCCCATGGTGTATTAATATGCCAAAACCAGTAACAAGCTGGGTCTCATTCCCCTGACCCTGAAAGAGCCTCCAATGTGGCATCGTTGGGAAGGACGAGTAGAGAGAGGCTTCTAAAATCCATTCATTCAGGGCTAGAATGAATGCAGATGTTACGGAGACCGCTCAAGAAATTTGCTGATCAAAGGGATGATGATGATGATGATGATGATGATGATGATATACAGTAAATGAAAGAAATGATTTGAGCAAAAGTATGAAATAATAAATAAACAAACAGCCACATGTAGGAGAGATTCAAGTCTACATATAGTTACATGATTAGAATTGTGTTAGTTACTTCCCTAAAATAATGCTTTCACATACTTCACTTAAGATACGAATTTCTCTAATTTGTAATTCATATTTATGGACAGTGTGTTTTTATATTATGAAGACAATGCATTTTTTCCAGTGGGTCTTTTATGATTATGCAAATATATCTGTGGAAAACTAACATGAAAACACACTGAATTTCCATTGTATTGATACAGTTGGAGTGGAAGAGTGGAATACTGAACAAACTAGTTCATTTATTTGGCCACTTTAAATATTACACACCTGAAAATGCATTCAACCAAAATAAATAATGAAATTATTAGGGGTGGATGATGACAACAGAAAAAAGGAAACCTCCAGCCACGTTCTTTCTCTATTCCTACACTCATCAGTGCCCAGAGAGATAGGAGTATCAGGTAGGGCTCTATGACAAGACAGAAGGCAGAATAAAGAATGAGGAAGGAATAATATGCTTGGACAGAAGTCAGAATGAGGCAGGCCTAATATGCACAGGCAGATAGTAGGACAACATGGATACTTCTCATAAGCACATGGCTGAGTACAGGGACAGAGGCTATGGAAAATGAAATCATCAGGAAACCACTGGGGTACAGTCTGAGAAAGGACTAGCAATAGGTAAATAGCACAGTGACACTTCCCATAAGCATGCGGTCCTGGACAGAGACAAAAGAAAGCTGAGATGACAGACACAGAAAGATTGCATTCATATGTGGAATATAAAGCAGCAGAGAGGTACGAGCTAGAAATGATACAACCTCTGGCAGAAAGCCTTCTGGACTCAGTCACTAAAATACTAAAATACAGAAATCTAGAACCTCGCGGCCGCTACTGTGGCCACACGACCTCATATCTCTTCATTCTCAGCAATGGAAAACAAATTATCAAATGCTTCCTTTCCAGCAGATCCGACTCTGGCGGGGGGAAAACTCCAAACAATAATAGTGAGTTTTTTTGTTTGTATTTAATCAAAGTAAAGAGAAAGTAAAGTGAAATTTATCAGCTACACAGGCGGGGTGGGGTGCTGGGGGGTGGGGGCCGGGGGGGAGGTTTACCGTGGTTCTTGGTGGTGGAATATGTGCACTGGTGAAAGGATGGGTGTTCTAGTATTGTGAAAGTGAGACTTATTAAGCCTGAAAGCTTTGTAGCTTTCCACATGGTGATTCAATAAAAAAATGTAATAAAATAATATTACACCACTAAAAAAAAAAGAAAGCTGAGATGATAAGGAATGGCTTAAGTACAGACCTAATGAAACCCAGTGACAAGATTTCAGACTAGGAATGTATACACTGGATAGAGAAATGTGTGGAGACAAGACCAGATCATCATAACTGGATGAAGGACAAGATTCAGGTCATAGTACACTGGGCTGGGCACTAAGTGACACGATGAATGATGTATATGGTAAAAGTTGAGTCCTGGGCAGTTAGCAGGAACCCAGAACCATCTACTTGAAATTTAACTTCTTAAGCTTCTGAGTATTGTGTGTAAATCTTTCTTATCTTTTTTTTTTGCTTGTTGGGTCACATCGAGGGTTTTCATGACTTACTCCTAACTCTATGTTCAGGGATTACTCCTGTTGATGCTTGGGGTCTATATGGGATGCTAGAGACTGAATCCATGTCAACCTAAGTGAAAAGCAAGTGCCTTCCTAACCATACTATCGCTTGGCCCCTGTATGCATAATACAGTTTTCAAAGAATCCACTAGTGTAGGAAAAATCCAAAAAAGTCCTGAAAGACACTGCATGATGATATGATTCTAGGGAAGATTTTTGGAATAATAGCAACTTAGACTTTTAAATTTTAGTTTAAGTAATGAATTTATTTTAATTAATTAATTAATTCTATTTTATTTAATTTTATTGAATCACCATGAGATATAGTTACAAGCTTTCATGTTTGAGTTACAATCACACAGTGATCAAACACCCATCCCTCCACCAGTGCACATACCCCACCACCAATATCCCCAGTATACTGCCACTTTCCCACCCTTCCCCTGCCTCCATGGCAGACAATATTCCCCATACTCTCTCTACTTTTGGGCATTATGGTTTGCAATACAGATACTGAGAGGTCATCATGTTTGGTCCTTTATCTACTTTCAGCATGCATCTCCCATTCCATCCAATTCCTCCAACTCTAAGTTTCTTAATGATCCTTTTTCTATTCCAGCTGCCATCTCCTCCTCACCCCTCCACTCATGAGGCAGGCTTCCAATTATGGAGCAATCTTCCTGGCCCATATATCTATTGTCCTTGGTTGTCAGCCTCTTGTTATGTAATTCTATACTGCACACGTGAGTGCAGTCCTTCCATATCTGACCCTTCATTTCTGACTCATTTCATTTAGCATGATACTTTCCATGTCTATCCACGTATAAGCACATTTTATGACTTCATCTCCCCTAACAGCTGCGTAGTATTCCATTGCGTAGATGTAACAAAGTTTCTTTAACCAGTTGCCTGTTTACAGGAGCTTGAGTTGTTTCCAGATTTTGGCTATTGTGAACAGTGCTGCAATGAACATATAGGTACAGATGTCATTTTACTGTGCTTTTTTGAACCCTTAGGATATATTCCCAGAAATGGTAGTTTAATTAATTTTTAAAGAAAATACAATATACTTAAACATGATGTTCTGAAGGACATAAAGTATCAAAAAGAGGAAAAGTGGAGCAGAAACAGAAGTTTATATATAGGACATGAAAGACCATTCTGTCGTATTCCTAAGTCCAAATCTCATTTAGGGACAATTTGAGTTGAAGAATACATGACAAAACAATTCCAGAAAGGAATTAAAGAACCGTTAATTAAATTACTCATGCCACATGTGACTGACATGGAAAATGCAAGACTGCTATTTTAACACACTCCCTCATATTGAAGAAGCTATTTCAAAGTTCATAAATTCAGAAATTATCACTATATTTCATCCTACATCCTGCTCCCTTAGCAAATATAAATTTTCTTCATGTTGATAGTTAGGCTAGATAAGAGGGGCTAACAAGAGAGGAAGAGAAAAGGGGAATTTGTTGGAACTTCATTAATAGAAGCTGGCTGACAAGGTAAGAAAGCTGACCATTTTTCAGACATTGGCAGAGTCTGGCAAAGACAGTAGAAGAGAAAGGAGGCTTGTCAGTGACACAAGAAATGTATAAGCACAAACTAATCTAAAACAATATCTAGCACTGCTTGTGGTTTAAAGTTTCTCTCTTTGTGGTCCCTGAGAGAATTGATCTCAACTGGTTAGTAAGGTAAATTCTCTAGTGTCCGCAATGGCCCAAAAGGCCATCTGGGGAAACTCATCATACTCCATTTAAATAAGTTTGCATATCATTAATGGTGTATTTCATCTCATATGGACAATACAAGAGAATTGTAGGAGTTCAGCAGGTAAAGAAGCAACTTGCTTGGCTATAAGAAAACTCCACCTTTTTCCAATAAAATTTTATACTTATGTGATTAAAGTGGCAGACTCAAAACAATAAGTAAGATTAGATCTCATAAAAGAGGATGCAAAAATCAACAGTGATTTATCTCAGATAACCACCCTAATGCAGTGCCTGTGTGCACTTTGACTTTCGCAATAAGTGCTGAGTTTACTTGCCTTCATGCATGTTCCTTGTGAATTCTTTCCTGGGGAATACAGAAACTGGACAGCTCTCTATCATGACTAAGTAATTTTAGTGTATTGAAATTAGAATCTCAAACTTATTAGTGAATTTTAGCTCACTTTTTAAATTTAATTAACTTTTCCATATCATCTTGCTTTTAGCATCATTAATGCTGATGAATCATAACATGCTAACATTTTCCAAGATAATTAATGGCACATGATAACTTTGTAGTACAGGTAATATAGGTATACAGGTAATTGCAGTGTTAAATTATATAAAATGAAACTAAAAAAACAAGGATAATTTAGAAATCATTTAATAAATTAAATAGTCACTGCAATCAAGAAGTGTACAGGCTCATTGTCAAGTATAACACAGCATTTCACATTTAAAATATCTAATAATTTATTTTTAATAATTGTGAATTTTCAGGTTTACAAACAAGTTGTGATGTTCCTTGACTTTTTATAATTTGACACCATTACAAATGCTTAATATGCAGAATTTTCGATTGTGAGATGCTCACAAAATATTTCATTTCTGCTGTCATCTACTTATATAATTGGCAAAAGTAAACTTGTGAGAATCAAATGTAAAGAATTCAAATCGAGTGAACTGAAGCGAAAGACATATCTGCAATAACACATTTTATTAATATTTTAAGCTTTTCAAAGTATGTGGCTGCTTTTGGTAAATAATTTTTAATGTAAATGTCAGGGTGATTTTCCTCTTGTATGAAGATAATAATTTCATATTTATTCTCCTACTGATGGGATGCAAATTGTTTAGGTGACATCAGTCAAATGAGGAGAGCAGCATAATTAAACACATAGTTTGACTATAACGAATGTATGAGTGTATAGATCTCTTATTGTACTCAGAGTTGCTGCTCCAAAAACCGAAGATAGAGTAGACTAAGGATTATTCCTTCTGATGAAAGAACAAAGCTGAAGCAGACTGGTTTTTAATTAGGATTATACATACATTTATGAATAATATATTATTATCATATTTTATTAATATAAAATGCATTAAAATTGAAGCCATGTCAAGAGTGTGTGCAAATGAATGCAGTTATAAGACCTTAAATCTGTGACTGCTGAGATGCTGATAAATGCACCTCTGAGCATAGCCAGTAGTGAGCCCTAAGGTGAGAGTCAGGAGTAAGGCTTGTGCACTGCCAGGTGTGTCCCCAAAACAAACAAAAAATATTTAAAATGTGAGGAGGGCTGAAAAGTCTCTACAGTAGGTAAAGTGATTGTCTTGCATGTGGTTGAACCAGATTTGATTCCCGGAACTACATATGTGCCCCCAAGCCATTTAGGATTGTTTCCTGAAGGAGAGCCAGGAGTAAGACATAAGCAAATCCAGGTAAGGCCCATAAAGGTAAAATTAAATTAAAAATTAAGGAGTGAAAAGTACTTCAAAAGTCATCATGCAACAATCTCACAGAACTATAGGAAGAAGTACATTTGATAATATCTGAGATATATGTACGATATATTTATTTATATATATGAAACCTACATACCACATTAAAATTGCATGAATGTTTTCTATCTGTTCCCTGTACAACTGATTTTTAATCATTATTCAAGATTTATAATTACACTGGCTATAATTTGGTAATGTTAAACTTGTCAAAATGTTTTTTAAATCTTAAATTTTTTTTTTGGTTGAGATAGTATGGTTTTATTAGTTTGAATCTTCATGATTTAGGTATAAAAAGTTATTGCACTTCCACCATTATCAAAGTGCCAAGTACCTTGCAACACTGAAGAATCGGTTTCATCTGTTTTCTAAAACGCATGCATTATTTTTACAATAGTACTAGTAGTAATATTAAACACTTGTAGTGCTGTTATAGTATTCCACCCACCCAAATACCTAGATCTGTGCACTATTGTGCCTAGGGACCTTTCCAAGCTTAACATACCCAGATTATAGTTCTTTTTTAAAAATCTTTGGTTCACACCCAGTGATGCACAGGGGTTACTCCTGGCTGTGCACTCGGGAATTACTCCTGGAGGTGCTTGGGGGACCATATGGGATTCTGGGAATCAAACCCGGGTCAGCTGTGTGCAAGGCAAACACCCTACCTGCTGTGCTATCACTCCAGCCCCTATAGTTCTATATAAAGAAAAAATATTTGTTTTGAAAGGACAATGCTAATTGATGAATATACAATTAATTCCATGTCAGTCATTCATTAGTCTAGGTAAAAGCCTATTAGCCTTCATGAAGTTTAACATTTTGTAACTTCTAGGTATTTATATCTAAAATTATTCTTATTATGAGCTGGAGCAATAGCACAGCAGGTAGGGTGTTTGCCTTGCACGCAGCCGACCCGGGTTCGATTCCTCTGCCCCTCTCAGAGAGCCTTGGCAAGCTATTGAGCGTATCTTGCCTGCACGGCAGAGCCTGACAAGCCATCCATGTTGTAGTCGATATGCCAAAATAGTAACAACAAGTCTCACAATTTAGATGTTACTGGTACCTGTTCAAACAAATCTATGAGCAACAGGACAGTGACAATGATTCTTATTATATTATGACCTTCTTATAGTTGATTCCCTTATACATGTTAAACCAACACTTTACTTATCTACCTATTGTCTTAAATAACAACAGTACACTTGCTATTTTATATGCTTCCTTAATTTTTCTAGAAAAAGTGGTTGAAAATATCATTCAACAATAATATTTTCCACAGCGTTTAAGAATTCAAACACTCCTCGCCCTCGGCTCAGATAAATCCGGAGCCGCTGAGCGCAAATCGGACCCTCTCGCCTAAAGACTTTGATTCCAAAGATGTAACACATTGAGGCATCCAGCGCAGCACCCAAGAGCGATGCACTGGGACACCAAACTGGGCTACAACTCTGTGCTGCCGGGGGTGGATTTTTTTTTTTCCTCCCCACCCTGTCTTCCTGCACGGAAAGCAGCGGGCTGGCAGCACCCATGTGGCAGGCGCCATCTTCTGTGACTCCAGACCCACAGGTATTCGGATTTTACTTTGGGGGCTCCCAGGAACTCATGGGAAGGGGGCGTAACCGGCACACCCTCGGCCCAGATAAACCCGGAGCCGCTGAGCGCAAATCGGACCCTCTCGCCTAAATAATTTGAATTCAGAGACTTCTTACAGCAATGCACTGGGACTGTGAGCTGGGCTATGTAATTTCTGGCAGAATTTTCCCTGGACTTTATACAGAAATCCAAAACCGCGTGGACGCGGCAGCGTCCGCGTGACTTAACATTTATAATTGTCAGCAATGTAAAATGGTTCCATTTGAACAGGTCTGACTTGGGGGGGGGGGAACTCCAAATAATAACAGTAAGTTTTTGTAGAAATATTGAAGGTTTTTAATGTAGCAGTCACCTCTGGACTGTGAACTAAGCAAAAGCCCCACGCTGGCTGATGCGGCATGGCGTACACCATACTATGAGGCGCGGGAAGGGGGACAAGGGGGAAAAAGGAAAAAAAAAAGGGAAAAGGAAAAAGAAAAAAAGAGAGAGAGAGAGAGTTATGTCAACTATAGTGAGTTTTGTGTTGAATTATGGAATGTAATCAAGGTAAAGAAAAAATGAAGTGAAATTCATTAGTTATACAGTAGGGGGTAGGGGATGGGGGCGGGGGGTATACTGGGGTTTCTGGTGGTGGAATATGGGCACTGGTGAAGGGATGGGTGTTTGAATATTGTATAACTGACATATAAACCTGAGAACTTTGTAACTTTCCACATGGTGATTTAATAAAAATTTAAAAAAAAAGAAAAAAAAAGAATTCAAACACTCCTTGGCTTTGTGCAAAATTATTTCACTCAATGGCAAACTGGTTAATGCTAAACACCTGCTTTATCAATGCTTTTGTAAAAGGTGCTGAACACTGTCAAAGAAAATAAGCCATTCTGATTTGGTTTATCTTATTTGTTGTTGAACAATTCTTTCTCTTATCTTTGTTTAATAACATCCTGTAATCTTTGTGATCATTACTCTAAATCATTTGTGTTCCCTTTAACCTTCCAGTTACAATGGTAATTCCTAATTCAGTAAAGACTACTGAGAATAAGACCGCCAATGTTGTGGGGCCAGATATGCAGTACTATGGGGTGGGGTGCTTGCAGTCCTTGATCCTATTTGGTTTCTTGTATCAATGTATATCATATATGTTTGTCTGTAATGTTCTTTTATAGTAGTAGTCCTATCTGTTTTACATGTAAGAATGGTAGTGACTCCATAGAAAATAATAAGGACAATCTCTGTTTATTCAATATTTTGGAAGAGCTTGAAAAATATAGCACCAAGTCTTCTCTCAGGATTTAGTAACACTCACAGGTGAATCCATCAGTACATGAACTTTTTGTTCTTGGGGCAATTTTTAATTGTTGTTTAAAATTTCTTTTACAGATTTTACAGATTTGTCAATTCATGTTTTCTGTCTTGTCTTAGTTTAATCTTGGGAGTTCGTATATTTCTAAGAATCAATCCACTCCTGTTAGGTCCTTGAGCTTGGTGGAAAAAAAAAGTTCATAGTAACCTCTTAAGGCCTTTTGTGTTTCTGAAATGTCTATTGTGATTTCTATCCTGTCATCTTTAATCCTATTTTTTTAAATTTTGATTGTTTCTTTTTTTTTTTTTTTTTGAGGAGGGAGTTGTTGGGCCACTTCCAGTATGCTCAGGGTTTACTCCTGAATCTGCACTCAGGAATTACTCCTGGTGCATTCAGGTAGACTATATATGATGCCAAGGATTAAACTTGAATTGGCCACATGCAAAGCAAATGCCCTATTCACTGTATTATTTCTCCAGTCCTTGATCCTATTTGGTTTCTTTTATCTTCTTTTTTTAGTGCTTCTAGCTAAGGATTTGTCAAATCTTTTTGTATTGTTTTTATTTATATGTTGTTGATTTCCACTCTATTTTTTAAATTATCTCTCACTTTCTATTTGCTGTGAGATTCATTTGTTTTCTTCTAGTTTCTCTAGCTGACAAGTTAGACTTTTGTTCTGAGCATTTTCTCTCTTGCTGATATGTGCTTGAAGAGTTATAATTTTTCCACTCAATGCTGCTTTAGCTGTGTCCTATAGAGTCTGTAAAACTATACCTTAATTTAAATTTATTTTGAGGATTCTTTTGGTTTCTTTTAAAAATAAATTCCTATTTCATCCAGTTATTATTTAGCAGTGCTATTTGGTTTCCAGGTACTAAGACTTTTTGCTGCGTTCTTTTTATGTTTGATTTCTACTTTTGAGTCTTTGTGGTCTGAGAAAACACTTGGCATGACATATTTTTGTTATTTTTATGGATGTTGGAGTTGTGTCCCAGCATGTGGTTATCCTAAAGAATGACCTATGTAATATGTAGAAGAGTGTGCATTCAGTTATTTTTTCCTTTTTGGAAGGGGTATATTGGAGGGTCCTGAATGTGTGTTTAGACTCACTTCTACCAGTTTCTCATTTAGGGCTTTTGCTTCTTTATCAATGTCTTACCTGGATAATCTGTCTAATGATGAGAGTAGAGTAAGTCTCCATTATTGTGATGCCATCAATATATTTCTTCAAATATCTCATATTTTCTTCTATATTGAATCACTGTGAGATACACAGTTCCAAAGTTTTCATGATTGAGTTTCATCATGAAATGTTTCAACATCTGTCCCTTCACCAATACACATTTCCCACTTCCAATGTTCCCAGTTTCCCTCCAACCACCACCTCCACCTTCATCTGCACCAAACTTTCTCTCTCTTTCTCTCTCTGGGTATTATGGTTTGCATCACAGGTACAGAAAGGTTATCATGTATAAACAAAATGAACAGAAACTTTCTCCAAAAAGAAATATAAACGGCCAAAAGCCACATAAAAATGTTCTGCAGCACTAATCATCAGCACATACAAATTAAAAGAACAATGGGTTATCATCTTACAGCACAGAGACTGGCACACATCAAAAAGAACAAGAATAACCAGTGTTGGCATGGATATGGGAGAAAGGGACTCTCATTCATTATTGTTGAAAATACCAACTGGTCCAGCCTTTTCGAAAAACACTATGGTCATTCCTCATAGAACTAAAAACTGAACCTCCTCTTGACCCAGGAATACCTGTCTTGGGACTCAGACCTTAGGGGATACAAACACAATATCTTAGGGGCTGAATAATGCAATGCAATCTTCCCTTTCATATTCATTGCAGCACTATTCACGATAGTCAGTATCTGGAAACAACCTGAGAACCCTAGAACATATGACTGGTATGGAAAAAGAAACCATAGTACATCTACAAAATGGAACACACACATTGGTATGGAAAAAGAAACCATAGTACATCTATAAAACGGAACACATACATTTCTTTAAGTCTATTAGAAGATGCTTTATAAACTTTGCTCTTTCATTTGGTGCATATATGTTGATTATTCTTTCTCATCTTTATCATCTTTTGGGCATGACCTCCAGGGTCCCATAGGGACTAGGGAATGCAAAGGACTGGCGCATCCCTATCCTATGAGGCCTGGAGTTTGCCATTCCTAATCCGGAGTACCTGGACTTTTACTTGGGTTTTGGAGGTTGGCAGCTGATGGGATTCCTAGAGGGCATGTAGAGGGACTACACCTGCTCCCATTTGAGGCACCCGGTGAAATGAACTTGGCCCAAAGTCCGGAGGCATCTCTGAAGCAAGCTGCTCAGTTCCAAGATTCTTTTGTGTATCTCTCTTCACTTCTTTTTTTTTTAAATCTCTTTTCTTTTTCTTCTTCTTTAGGTGTAACTGCTTATGATATCTTTCAGTGTACTAACTGGCATTTTGGCTTCACCCATATTGCTTCTATGACTTCCTAACTGCATTTTTAATTCAATTGTTTTCTTCGATTTGCATGATATTTTTCATTTTTACCAGCAAATGTTCTTCAAGTTTGTTGGTTCTTTAATGAACATTGTGTTCAGATCATTTAGTATTCTTATGGTTAGTGTCCTGAAGGCTTCCTTGGGCAAATTGCAGAAGTCTGATAGCACCCATGGTTCGCCTGGGTTTTTATTTTTCCATTATCTTAGAGGGTTTGAATGGATGGGATATTTTTAATGATGCTGTTAATGTCCAGAGGGTGTTTCTCATTTCTTTATTAGCTCAGTGTTTTGTGGGGGCCACACCAGGTGGTGCTTTGGGCTTACTCCTAGATCTGTGCTCAGTGAAGACTTCTGAAGAGCTCAAGGGACCAAATGGGGTTCTATGGGATTCCAGGGATGCAGCCTACATTGGTCTCCTACAAGGCAAGCACCAACTACCTGTACTATTGCTACAGTCCCTGTTCTTCATTTTTTAACCTGGGAGTATATAGATAGATGTCTTGAAGATCCTGGTACCTTCATTCCCACAGCAGGTGTGCTTAGGTTTTTAATTTATTTTTAAAAAATTTTTTATTAGTGAATCAACATGAGGTACAGTCATAAACTTATGAACTTTTATGTTTGCATTTCAGTCATACAGTGATTATTTACATCCCTCCACCAGTGCCCATTCTCCTCTACCAATGTTCCCAGTATCCCTCCCACCACCCTCACCCCAACCCTCACAACCCCACCATGCCTCTGCAGCAGGGCATTCCCTTTTGTTCTCTCTCATTTTGGGTGTTGTAGTTTGCAATAGAGGTATTGAGTGACCATCATGTTCGGTCTATAGTCTACTCTCGGCACACATCTTTCAACTTGAGTGGGTCCTCCCAACATCCTCTAGTAGGTGTTCCCTTCTCTATCTCAGCTGCCTTTCCCCCCAATGCTTAGGTCTTTTAATACTGTATTTGCAGTGTAGTTCTTAAGTTGCTTCATAGGTCGCCATGTGGAAATGGGTCTGGGTGTTTCCTTATTCCTGACACCTGCTGGGACAGGAGAGCCTTTTGCCCAGTTAAGCCACAAAAAGTCAAATTGGTTAGGGTTGGGGGTGTGGTGGTGTGCTTGTCTTAACACCACTTATTTTTTTTTCTGAGCTGTTTGAGGTGAAGCCTTGGGGTCTTAGAACACCTTGGGTTTGTGTTCTTCACCCACTTGAGCAGGTTACCGTGGAAATATTTTCCCAGTGTCTTTGGGGGCAAAATAATTTTAAAGCCACCACTGAAGCACATCTTCCTCATCAACAGAAAGGAAACTGCGGTACCACAGAGCACATGTGCTGGATCAGACCAGCGCCTCTTCCCAGCCTGGCTCAGCTATTTCTTTGCTCTTTGGCCAGGCCACACCTCCAATTCTCTTTTTCATGTTTAGTATACTCTGGTTTCCACAAATGAACTCTGGTCTAAGAAAAATCAAAAAAGGAAAAAATAAAAATAATCATACAAAAATTTCCCTTATCAGCTGATGGTATTCACTGCAACTTACAGCATATATTAACTTTCTACCAATAACCACCTCCAATATATAATACTAATTATCATTATCTATTTTTTAACTACTTACAATAAAAATGTACTTTGCCATCCTTTGTTGAAACTAGATTTTGAAGGTCAATAAACTTCTGTCCTACTCTGCTTGACTTCCCCATAATATTTAGTCAAGTATATTTCATTAAATTAAAGGATCAAGATGTGGAGGGACTCTACTGGACAATGGTTGGAAATATTAGTACATTGGTGATAGATATGGTTTGATAACATATATTTTGAAAAATTGTAGGTGTATACTCCTGAAACATGCGGTGTTACAGTATGGTAAACTCACATTTATATAAAATACAATCTGCCTCTCATTCTTTTCCTCAATTTTTCATTTTTTATTTTCATTCTAACAAAATATCCTAGTACTATACATCTAAATTTATACAAATATGGTAGTTATCTGACTTCCAATGTGTTCATAATCTAATATTTTCAGAATCGTACAAGTGAGATATCTGCCTCATTGCTTACACTATAAAATCTAATGGGTATTCTCCTTAATGAATTAAGTTCAAATTCCTTATGTTACTTATGCATGTTTGCATCTTCTAATTTTCCACAAATTCACCCTTGCATACATCATAGGCAGTATTTAAATTTTTTTTTCTGGTCATGTTTTCTCTTATGACATAGTTCCCTTCTGTAGGATAACATTGGGTTTGTCTTTTTAGTCTTGCCACAGTGAACTTAGTTTACCTTAAAGCAATGTCCTTTCTGTATGGACGCAAGAAGACAGTTAATATTATGCTATGTAACATGGGAGTTGATTGACTCCAATAATATTTACTCCTGAGCATCTGCTTTCTCAACTCTGTTGCCCTTAGTTCCTAGCACCCCAAAAGCAGGGTTGTGACGAAGGACAGAATGGACGCAGGGCAAGCTGTGAGCTACCTTGGCATCAAAATGGGCCAGGCCAAAGAGCCACAATACTCAACTATAAGTTGAGAGCATGGTCATAGACAAGTGTTGTCATGATCCAAAAGTAACGATGAGACTAGGACTCTGCTGGGGTTAGGAAGACTAAACTGACCTGAGGACTGTGGTCTAGAAAATATAGTGAGATGTCCTCAGGAAGAACCAAACTTTAAGTCTGATATATCTCTTACTGTGCTCATACAGAATGACATTGCTAGAAATATTAGAAGTAGATTTACTACAACTACTTAAGTGGATTACTAGCTGAGGAAGGAAGAAAGGGACACACCCTGACACACCCTTGTTTGGACCCCACCCTTGAGCAGATCTCCTAGTAATCTGGAGTAATCTCTTTAGATGAGATTTTTGTTAGTCTCCTGGAGAAATGGTATTACCCCTCTTTGTTGATTTGTCAATGTTCAACCCACCTTTGTGTTACCACCCTATGTGATTGCTATATAAACTAAGACTGGGGGGAAGAATGGGAGACAGCAGAGACAGAAGAAGAGGCAGCAGGAGAGGGAGAAGACAAAGAAGCAAGAGAGAAGACACAGAAGCAGAGACAGAGAGGTTGGAAGAGACCAGAGGAGAGACTACAGAGACAGAGACAGAGATAGAGAGACAGAAGAAGAGAGCACAGCGGCACACACAGAAGCAGAGCACAAGGAGGAGCCATCCAGATCCGGCCCATACACAGCGGCTCGGGAACACCAAAAGTGAGCAGTGTGTGCGAGAGAGAACCAGAGAGAACCAACCCAAGAGCCTGTGAACAACAGAACACAACACACACATCATCGCACCCTCCCTCATGTGTGTCTTTGAATTTTTTACACCCTTCCTCTCCTACCAGTTTCTCCCTTAATTTTATGTTGGTTTTACCTGTGGTCACTTTGGAACATCCTGTGGGCAGCCCATATAAGTTAAAGATCCCTATATAAGGAAAGGTTCTCTATACAATAACCAAACTAGACTATTTTATATTCTAGCACAAAGTTTGACCTTGGTACTTTATTCTGTGGAAAGATCCTTTTTGTTTTTGTTTCTTCTTTTTAGATTATAGGTAAGCTTAGTCTTTTCCATTTTCTCCCTGGTGGGGATCACTGTTACTTTTCTAGTATCCTATACAGTTATTTTGTTTCTCATGTTTTATATGCTCCATATTGTTCAAATAAAATTTTCTTACATGTGAATAGTTCTGTTATTCAATCATTCTTGCAATGCAGAAATTTACTCTTAGTCATTTTTGTTACACATTATCAACAAATAGTACTATATAAACTATTAACAGGCCAAATATATTTTAAACAGGTGATTATGAATAGTTTATTTAAATTTAGAAGACATTTTCTATGCTGATACCCAACATTTTTTGGGCATTATTTTACATCTTGAAAACACTCTTGGTAACAAATAGACAGTTGCCATTATCCTTTGAAGTACTGAATATAAAACAGTTTAGTAGAATTGGCAGCTAAGTTACAAATCCTAGGTGCTTGACTACTATAAAAGTATTCTTTATCTTCAACTATGTTTGCTGTAAAATTAAATAATTTAGATTAACTTAAAGGTAAAATTCCCATCTCCTTTGTTTGTCTAGCACATTATTCTGGAAGTATTGCACCTAGGATTCCAAATTGCTTCACTTCTTGCTCTGCTATCTATCCACTGACAGTTTCACTCCTCCTTGTCACTTGTGTGAAAGTACACTTTGATTGAAATTCTTTTCCCTGGTTGTTTGTGCTTTGATGTGCTAGCAATAAGTAAGCTTGTTCAGCCCCTTTCCCCTTCCCTCCCCTCTGTTCCTTTCCCTCCCCTCCCTCCACTTTCCTCCCCTTCCCTCTCTCTCCTCCCATTTCTTCCCCTTTTTTCCTTCCCTTCATTTCCCTTCCCTTTTCTTCCCTTCCCTTCCATTCCTTTCCCTTCCCTTTCCTTTCCTTCTCCATGGTCATTCTTCAATTTAAGTGACGCTATTCACACTAAATTTCATATGCCATCTGCTCCTGTCATGCTGGAGGGAAGAAAACGGCTGCAACTAAAGGGAGGAGAAGGGAGGATAATGACTATTTTCTGCAGAATATATGAGATATTTTTAAAGATGTCATTTCCTTTTATATAAAAAAGTTGTGAGACTCCCTTTTATGGGTTTTATTATCCAAGGTCATAGAAAGAGTAAAAGGAAGTAATTTTGTATGATGAAAATTAAACATGAGCTGTCATGCATCTTTTCGGCATAAAGATCCAGAAGTACTTTACTAACCACTAGTGTAACCAAGATGTCCATGGGCTCAATTATGATAAATATTCTACTATAGCAGCACAATATATCAACTTTAGATATATCAGTAAAAAATATAAATTGAATAAAGGTAGCCATTTTTAAATGCCCAGCATTCTTCAGAGTATTGCTCCGTCTATCTATTAATAATGATTAGATATATTTTATGTGTAAGTGCATTTAAGACACATTTTTCAACAGATGAGCACTGGATTATGTGATTCATTTGAATCATAATAAACTGAAAAGAAAATAATATAGAAGATATTATTTATTTTGTTTGCTTGACATCAAATAGCTAGGTTGACTGTTATGAATTTTTTCTTGATTTGATTGCTTTGAGGATAAAACTTGAAATCCTACTAGTTCTAGTGAATTTTAAAATATCAGGATTCCTCTTTTTTCCACAAAAAACAGCTAATCACACTCAACCTACGTATACCTCAATTCAAAAATCTAAACCTTGAAGTCAGACAGGAAAGTTTTCTGTTAGAGGACTCCTATTTAATTCTCACTACTGTGTGTGGGAACTACACATTATACATTTTAAATGAAATGTAACTGTATTCTGTCTATAATGCTCTGCACTTCTGCCTGAATCCAATAAATTGTCTTGTATAACTAGTAATCAGTAATGTCCTAACATGTAAAATATCCTTTTGGTAATAGTAGATTATTGAAATGCATGAACAGGACAACATAAAATTAATCTAAAATGGAAGCTGGAACAATAAAAGTGGGTAGGTAGGGCGTTTTCCTTGTATGTGGATGACTCAGGTTCAATCCCTGCTATAATATATGGTCCCCAGAGCCCCACCAGAGTGATCTCTGAGCGCAAAGCCAGGAGTAAGTCCTAAGGAGCACTGAGTGTGATACAAAAGCAAATAAATTTTTTTAAATATTTGATGATATACTACACATACAACATAAATCATGAAATAAGTTTTATGTGGATAATAATGTAAATGTACGTACACACACTTGAATGAGTTGATTTGGGTATCACTTGTAGTCCCGTTGATCTTCAATTTGCTTGAGCGGGCGCCAGTAATATCTCCATTTGTCCCTGTCATGAGCTAGTGTAGCCCAATGATACATGCTCGCTCCAGGAACAGAAAGAGCCTCAAATCGTTCATTCAGAAATTTGAAGAAGAAATCTGACCATCTAGTTGGAGGGCGGCCACGAGGTCTTCTGACTTCCTGTGGAATCCAGTCTGTAACAGCTCTAGTCCAACGGTCATCTCTGAATCGCATTACATGACCAGCCCATCTGATTTTTGATGCCTTGGCAAACGAGACAGCATCCCTGATTTTTGACCGTCAATGGAGGTCAGAACTCCAGATTCCTTCTCTCACTTGAGTGAGACATGATATTCCCAGCATAGCTCTTTCGATTCCTCTTTGAGATACCCTAATAGCATTCTCATCCTGCTTGCGTAGGGCCCAGGTCTCTGAGGCATATGTTAGTGCAGGAAGAACGGTGGAATCGAAAAGATGTGCCCGGAGTCAGAGGTTCTTTGTTCTCTTAACCACCTCTTCGACGCTCTTGAATGCATTCCACGCTACTCTCTTCCTCCTGCGCAGTTCTGGCACCAAGTCATTCCTCATGTTGATTTCTTGACCCAGGTACACATAGCTGCTGCATTCAGATATCTTCATTCCATTAAGAGCAAATGGTGCTTCAGGGACCAGTTCGTTTTTCATGAACATCGTCTTGTTGAGATTCAGCTGCAATAAGACCTTTCCACACTCGAGGTCAAAGTTGGCCAGCATTTGTGCCGCTTGGCTAATGTTTGGCATTATGAGAACGATGTCATCAGCGAAGCGGAGGTAGTGTAATTGTCCACCATCTATCTTCACTCCTTTTCCTTCCCATTCCAGTCGACGCATGATGTTCTCAAGGGCTGCACTGGAGAGTTCTGGTGAAATGGTATCACCTTGCCGCACCCCTCTCTTTACATCAATTATCACTTCCTTGTAGAATGGTGAGATCCTGGTCCACAATACAGCTCTCAGAGGATTTTGATATACTGAGTTTGAACGCCCTGTTTGGCCAGGGCTTCGATGACCACCTCAGTCTCAACAGAATCGAAGGCCTTCTTTAAGTAAATGAACGTTAGACAGAGTGACATCTTGAACTCTCGCGAAACTTCAATGAGTTTGGTCACTGTGTGGATATGGTTGATCATGCTGAATCCTCTTGGGAACCTGGCTTGCACGCATGGTTGTCCTTCTTCTAGTGTTCTGCCTATTCTATTCAGGATGACACGAGTGAACAACTTGTAGAGGACAGACAGCAGGCAGATTGGGCGATAGTTGCCGATGTCGTGGATGTCTCCCTTCTTGTACAACAGAACGGTCCTACTGGTTTTCCACTGGGATGGAACCTTGCATGCAGACAGGTAGCGTGTGAAGAGTTGGGCCAGTGTATTAATGAGTACTGGCCGCAGATTCTTCAGGTGTTCGGATCTGACCTTGTCCAGACCAGGTGCTGTTCATGTCTTTACCAGCAAAACTGCATGTCGGATTTCAGAAGGGAGAACGTTGGGTATATCTAACATTAATATTATACATAATATATAATATATAATATTGACTATAAATATTACATATTGACATATTTGGTAACTCTTAATTTTAGTAAATCAACAATAAGTAAATCCTAGAAAAGATAAAGTTGAAATTATACTAATCACAGGTCATGTCATTGGTAACAAGGAGTGAAAAGTTAATTGGAAACATTGTTTCTCTTATAAATTTTGATTTACTAAACACAATCACTATGCAAATTTAGCAATTAGTGAAAGTATCTGGCCTCATAAGTAACTCAAAGATTTTCTTTTAATGAGTTATTTTCACTTGATAGGTTGAAAAGTGCAATGATTTCCCATATATGTTTTTTATTTTTCTTTACTTTCTTAAACCTCTTGATAGAGAATTACTTAGTTCTATGCTTAGGGCTCAATCCTGGTGATGCTTAGGGGACTTTACACTGTGCTGGTGATTGAATTGATTGTTGGCTGTGTGCAAGGCAAGCACTTTAACCATTGGACTACCTGGACAATTTTACAGAATACTGTAACTCATTTTGTCATGAACTTGAGAGTTCAATAACTCATTTTTTTGTTTGGAATAATGACCTTATTGTACCTATAAGATAATATCTTATTCATAGAAACTATCAGATCCTAAATATGCTATCTTTAAATAATTTGGGACAGTGATATAATGGGGCATTGTATCTATAACAAGTAAATGAATTCTAACAAATAGTATTTATGCTTTACAAACAAAATTCCTAGGAAACAAAATGTGTTTCTTGGTAATATATTCAGGAAGTTATTAATGTTTGCACATATGATGGTTTTTCTTTACTCATATTTTGCTAGTGTTATAAACATTCATATATAGAAATTCAGTAATAATAGAGTAATGCAGTCAGCAATCATAAATCTTTGAGAAAAGAACATTTGTTAGTGTTTACGCCAACATTCCATTTCTGTAAAATATAGACTGTTTCTACAAGACACAAAAACATCTGGATGCGAAGTTAAAAAAATATAGTCAAACTCTTGAAGCTTCTCAATATCCAGATGTTTTATTTTGGGTAGATAAGGATCCCAGCTGATTCACTGAAGTGGTCACCCTCAGAGTTAACAATAATATATTACTCCCTCTGGAATTCTGCAAGAGAAGACAGATATAAGAGAGACATAGAGGTAGCATGAGACCTCAGAGAGGATTAATCAGAGTATTCTTATAATATCATTTTTATATATATTTAAATTTTACTGAATCACCATGAGATAGTTACAAGCTTTCATGTTTGGGTTACAATCACACAATGATCAAACACCTATCCCTCCACCAGTGCACATTCCCCACCACCAATATACCCGGTATACCCCTCCTTTCCCACCCTCCCCCTGCATCCATGGCAGACAATATTTCCCATACTGTCTCAAATTTGGGGCATTATGGCTTGCAACATATATGTTCATTAAAGCACTGTTCATAATAGCCCAAATCTGGAAACAACCCAAGTGCCCTAGAACAGATGACTGGTTAAATAAACTTTGGTATAATATCATTTATATGCAATTAAAATGGGCACTCCGTATGTTCTCCAAAGCATACTAGGAGTGATTGATAAGCGTAGAGTCGGGAACAAAACCTGAGCAATCCAGGTGTGGCTTAAAAATCAAAAATAGATGTCTTTTAAGTAGGAGGTCAGATAAATAGTACAGTGGTTAAATCACCTGTCTTGCATATGTCTGGCCAAAGTTCAATCCCCAGCACCCCATGTGGCCCCTCCAAGCATGCCAGAAATGATCGTGGCAATGTAAATCAGGGAGTAAAACCTTAGCACTGCTATGATTGGTCCAAAACATAAACCAAACATTTTTTTTATTTAGTTACTGTGATTTACATACTGTGATATAATAGTCATTCAGAGACTCAAGCTAACAGTGTTCCAACTCCACAAACACCACTAATGTCAGTGTCTATCCACTGATTCTAGGTACCCTTTCCATTCCCACCTATTTGTAAAACTTGTTTTTTAATGATAATTGTTGGAGTCATATACTAATGTTTATGGTTTTGATATACCTATTTTCCTCACCTTCCACTACCAGTGTCCAAGACCCTTAGAAAATGTCCTTATTTTACCTCCAGTCTGCACTGAAATTCCCATTATGGACATACCTCTCTATTTGGCTTTCAGTTTTGTAACCCACGGGCAGGTTTTTGCAATAATTTGATGCATTGCATGTTATTATTTTGCTTATCTATATACTATGGATGAATGACATCATCTGATATTTTTCCATTTTACTCTGATTTACTTTGGTTAAACATGCTAGCATATACATCCAGGTTGTAGCCAACTGAGTTATTTCAACATTTCTTAAGAATATTACATAATATTCAATTTTGTATGCATGTGATATGTTAATATCTGTTAATCTGCTGTTAGAAATGTGTGTTGTTTTCCTATTCTGGCTATTGTAAAAAGTGCTGTAATGAACATAAGTTTGCCTGATTTCCACTTTATGCATCTAGCTCCTTTGTCATAGATTGACTATCTGCAAATCTTAGGGTTTTTCACTGAACTCTCAATTCTATACCACATTGGCCTGGGTTTTGATAACAACAAAGTTTTGATTATTATAGTTTCAAAGTATAATTTATTACTATTATCACCATCATCCCATTGATCCTCGATTTGCTCAAGTGGGTCCAGTAACGTCTCCATTCATCCTAGCCCTGAGATTTTTTAGCAGCCTCTCTTTACTCCTCCTTCCCAATGGTGCTGCATTAGACTCTTTAAAGATCAAGAGAATGAGACATGAGACCGATCATTGTTACTGTATTTGACATATGAATACACCACAGGGAGCTTGCCAGGCTCTCCTGTGCAGGCAGGAAAACTCTCTATAGCTTGCCACATTCTCCAAGAGGGAGAACTAGGCTATCAGATGTCGCGTGGCCACGCATCTACTCCGGGAGCTTGGTATTAGAGTCTCTGGATATTGGCCATTGATGGGACTACATGATACCGGGGACAGTTTCTGGGTGTGACCGCCTAGCTACTGGAAAATGGAGGATCTAGGCGGAAGAGGCTTAGTCCCAATCATAGCAGGCTTTGGAGATCTCAGCCCCAGGTCCTGCATACCTGGTTTCCTCTGCCAGTTCCTTCATGCGTGAGGCTCATCCGAATGTGTGGAGAGGGGCCTTGAGCATGGCTGTGGCTAGGTTCTGGAGGTTTCCAGCTGCCGTAGTTCTGCTCCGGGCAGGGAGGGAAACTCAAGCTAACCCCTCCGAAGGACCCCGGTGAAGACAGCCAAGCGCTGGGGCAAGAGACTCTAAAAGTATAGAGTCAGAAAATATTGTACCCTTAACATTTTGTTCTCAGAATGACGTTGGGTATTTAATAATTCTGGAAATGTAATGATTCCATAAAACTTTAGTGGTTAGTTCTAAGTCCTTGAAAATATCATTGAAATATTGATAGACATTACTTAGAATATGTATATTGGTTTCCAAAACCCAGCCATAGCCATGTTCAAGGCCACTCTCCACACGCTCCGGGGCTGTCTGAGTTGCAGCAGCACCCTGCAGATCGGGTTCCCTGCATCATTGCCCAGCCTTAGCCTGGGACTCAGAAGCATCTTCTCCGTCTATGGGGAGCTGGTGCTTCTGAAGATTTGACGGGAGTTCAAGATGGCACTGATGCCGCCTGGACCCCTTGAGCTCTCCCTAACCCAACTCACCATCTCGCCTTAGACAGCACACAGCTCAGCACTCCAGGCATGGAATTCTATATGTGATTCCTGCTGGACATCGCCGGCTGTTTTGAAAGATTCAGAGAGAGTGGCTGGAGTGATTGCACAGCGGTTAGGGCGTTTACCTTGCATGTGGCTGACCTGGGTTCGATTCCCAGCATCCCATATGGTCCCCCAAGCACTGCCACGAGTTATTCCTGAGTGTAGAGCTAGGAGTCACCCCTGTGCATTACCAGGTGTGACCCAAAAAGCAAAAATAAACAAACAAATAAATAAATAAATTAATTAATTAAAAAAAACAAAAAAGATTCAGACAGAATGGCATTGGTGGCGTGCAGAGAAACTGTGGTGGTAGCAGCAGTGAAGCCGCCTGCCTCGGCTGGACCAATTTGCAGCACCATCAGGCATAGAGCAATGGCAGCAGTGCGCACAGTGGCTCATCCACTGTAGGGTGCTACCCGCCAACCACTGGGTGACCTGGGACTCTGTGCAGGTGTTCGACCTGGCACAGACCCTGGCACAGACCCTCCGTGATGGGGTCCTGCTCTGCCAGCTGCTCAACAAACTCCGGGCGCACTCCATCAACCTCAAAGAGATCAACCTGATGTTGCAGATGTCCCAGGTGCTGCCCAGAGATGCAGGTGCGTGTTTATCAGTGTGCAGATCATTATAACATGCTAATATAACAAAAGCTTGCATTCAATAGACTGGAAACACCTGTTAAGGTGATTAGAGGCCACCCCAAAAGCCTCTGTCCCTCTTGGAGAGCCCGACAAGTTATTGAAGGTATCGTGCCTGCAAGACAGAGCCTGCCAAGCTACCTGTGATGCATTTGATATGCCAAAAACAGTAACAATAATGGGTCTCATTCCCCTAACCCTGAAAGAGCCCAAATACAGAAGCTTTGGAAAGGATGAGGAAGAAGAGGCTGCTAAAATCACAGAGCCAAACTAGGCTGCCAAAACAAAGAAGGACTAAAATGACTGTCAGTACTTTCACACACATATGCTGGCATCAGAAGCATTTATCGAGGACCCGATGGTGCAAGTGCAGAAGATCAAGTACGACATCATTGGACTGACCGGGACGAGACCACCAGATGTCAAAAGAATGCTTGGCCACCCACCTACGAGATGGTCAGACTTCTTCATCAATATCCTGAATGAATGGCTTGATGCTCTTCATGTTCCTGGAGTGAGCAGACACCACTGGGCTACGCTAGCACACGACAGGGAAAAATAGAAACATTACTGGTGCGTGCTTGAGCAAATCGGTGAGCAAAAAATGACAGTAATACAGTGATACAGTGACAGTGTATATTGGTTTAGGTACAATGGTCATTTTGACTTTGATAATTCTTCCAGTCTGGTAACTAGAGTGATAAAACCCTAGGTAAGGCACTGCCTTGCATGCCCTGACTTTGGGTTATATCCCCTGTAGGTCATAGAATCTTCTGAACCCTGCCAAAAGTGATCCCAAAATACAAAGACAGAGTAAGCCTTAAACTTCTCTGGTTGTGGCCCCAAACCACCCTTTTCTCATAGTTTTGCTCTAGCAGGCACCAGTAATGTCTCCGTTCATCCCTGTTGCATGATAGTGTAGCCCAATGGCATCTGCTCATTCCAGTAGCACAAAGAGCATCAAACCATTTATTCAGGGTCTTGAGAAAAAATTCAAACCATCTTGCAGTTAGGCGGCCAGGCATTCTTTTGATAACCTGTGGAATCCATTTGCTAACAGCTCTAGTCCAGCGGTCATTTCCAAATCACATCATGTGTCCAACCCATTTGATTTTCCAAGCTGGCTGTGGCAAACGAGGCAGCGTCTCTGACTCTTGATCGTTGATGGAAGCCAGAACTCTGGATTCCTTCTCTCACTTCAGTGAAACATGATACTCCAAGCATAGCTCTTTTGATTCCTCTGTGGGAAACTCAAATAACATTCTCATCCTGTTTTTGTAGGACCCAGGTCTCTGAGGAGTATGTTAATGCAGGAAGAATTGTGGAGTCAAAAAGATGTGCCTGGAGCCAGAGGTTCTTTGTCCTCTTAACAACTTCTTTGAAGCTCTTGAAGGCCTTCCATGCTGCCCTCTTCCTTCTGTGCAGCTCTGGTGCCAAGTCATTCATCATGTTTAGTTCTTGACCTAGGTACACACAACCGCTACATTTGGAGATGTTTGTTCCATTGAGAGCAACTGGAACATCAGGAACTAATCTGTTTCTCAGGATCATTGTCTTCATGAGATTCAGCTGCAGTTTAACCTTTCCACATTCATGAAGTCGGCCAGCATTTGTGCTGCTTGGCTAATGTTTGGTGTAATTAGAATGATGTCATCAGCAAAGCAGAGGTGGTGTAGTTGCCGACCGTCTATCTTCACTCCCATTCCTTCCCATTCCAGTCATTGCATAACATTCTCGAGGGTGGCACTGAAGAGTTCAGTGAAATGGTATCACCCCGCCAAACCTCTCTTTTTACGTCAATGATCACTTCCTTGCATTCAGACAGGTAGCCTGTGAAGAGCTGAGCCAGTGTATTGACGAGAACTGGCAGCAGATTCTTCAGGTGTTCGAGTCTGACCTTGTCTGGACTGGGTGCTGTATGCTTTTTTTACTGACAAAATGGCATGTGGGATTTCGGAAGGGAGAACGCTGGGAACAACATATCCATCCTGCGCCCCAAACCAAAACAAAATTATTCCAATTGTGACTGTGGGCTATTTTTGATAGTTTGGTGTTTTCTTCTACCTCTGATAGTTAGTGATTTGTGATTTAAATATATTTAATCTTTTGTAATTTTTCAATTAGTCTATTTTACAAATTATCATGAACTAGATATTAAGTCGGTAAGTAGTGAGAAGTCACTGTCTACATTAAGCACCTATATGTTTTAAAACAGTATGTATTTATAAAAATTTTGAATGACACTTTTTCTACTCATTAAGACAGAGCAAAAGCATTAAAATATACTTCGTCATTTTCTTTGGTAAACAATGGACCATGCTGTGTGGCAGATATTATCAATAGGACTAGAATTCAATGATAAATCACATTTTTCCTTCAAACAATTTGCACCCTACACTATGGATTATTGAAATGGTTACAGATAATAACAAAATGAGTTACATGCCCAAAAAGCTATGTAAAAAGTATAAAGGAAACATTAATTGTGGAATCACTGGTATGACTAGAGTGGAGAAAGTCACATGGTAGTGCATGGTTAATAGAAGAATTGAGGCATGTGAAAAACCCTTAAGAAATGAAGAAATAAAATGATCATGTTAAAAAGAAAAAAAAATCAATGTATCAGAGATACCAATTAAGGTAAAATAAATAAATAAAATATTACTCTATAGATATTAAACTTTTATATTTTCATTGCCCTTGTGAAATTTGATAATTTATGGTGGCATGTGGGCTGGAGCGATAGCACAGCGGTTGGGCTTTCTCCTTTCACACAGCCAACCCGTGTTTGATTCCTCCACCCCTCCTGGAGAGCCCGGCAAGCTACTGAGAGTATGGAGCCCACATGGCAGAGCCTGGCAAGCTACCTGTGCATATTGGATATGCCAAAAACAGTAACAATAAGTCTCTCAATGAGAGACGTTACTGGTGCCTGCTCGAGCAAATCGATGAGTAACGGGATGGTGGCATGTGTATTAAAGTGGATAAGCTAGTAAACCTATGTAAAAGTGACTCATAAAAGTTACACAGGTGCAAAACTTTTTTGGCAGTGCCATTAACTGAATATTTAAAAAATGAGGTTTATAGTCATCAAAGAAACCAATCACCAGCACACTTTCCACTTGAAACATCAACTATATTGTAAGTAGTTCAGTCATATGTGGAGAAACCTAGTGAATGAGATATAGATGGTAAGCAGGGTGATTACTATTTGATCAGCAATTCAGAACCTCTCAGAGCCACACAGTCTAAAGGATTTTCAATATAAAATAGTTTATGTAATTGTGGGACTTGATATAAAACTATGAAAGTCTGATACATTAAAATCAAATGAGGGGAGACTGTAATTCATTAGAACTAACTGAAACCTAAGCCCAGAACCTACTTATCTTATTGCCACATTTTTCTTCTTTCTTTCTTTCTTTCTTTCTTTCTTTCTTTCTTTCTTTCTTTCTTTCTTTCTTTCTTTCTTTCTTTCTTTCTTTCTTTCTTTCTTTCTTTCTTTCTTTCTTTCTTTCTTCCTTCCTTCCTTCCTTCCTTCCTTCCTTCCTTCCTTCCTTTCTTTCTTTCTTTCTTTCTTTCTTTCTTTCTTTCTTTCTTTCTTTCTTTCTTTCTTTCTTTCTTTCTTTCTTTCTTCCTTCCTTTCTGTCTGTCTTTCTATCTTTCTGTCTTTCTTTCTGTATTTCTTTCCTTTTTTCTTTGTTTCTTTGTTTATTTCCTTCTTTCTTTCTTTTTTTTATTTGAAGTAAAACGGATTTTATTTGAAGTTTTTGAAGGGGAGGAGGGAGAGAAAGTTTGAGTGAGAGAGAGAGAGTAACCTGCTCAAGAGAGAGTGTGGGCTTTCACAAAAGCAGAAAAGCCTTGATCACTGCAATTTTTAACTTCATTAACACATCTTTCAGATGGGGTAGTAAGCTTTTGTCCTGGATTTAAGCATGTGTCAATCCAAGGATTCAGGAAAGGGGAAGATCAGTTAGATGACTGAAAACCCATGTCTGTGACTTCTGTTCTAAGGTGTGGCCCAAAACTATTTTAAAAGACTAATTGAGTTAGGTAGATCTGTTGATTAGCTCACATCCCACTTTCTTTTAGATATCTTAATATTCATTCTTGCTTAATACACCATAAGGGAAAGGCAGTGTATGGGTATTTTTGTGACTCATGGAATTACATATGAGTCACAACTTTACTTTATTTTCACAACTTGATGTAATTAACAAACGTACTACACTATTTACTGAATAACCCTTTATGATAACATATTTCAATGTGGGTTCTCCAAAGACTCATTCTGTAATAGCATTGCCATCATTCATAATGACATTAAAATGTCATAATAGTATAATTTTATATAGATTCTTAAGCATTTTTTATTATAATATCTTATAATAATGACCTCATAACTGTGTCCCTGTAGAATTACCACTTATGTTATTATGAGATATTTAACATCATGGAAACTCCAGATTAAATTGCACAAAAAAATAGGTATTGTAATGAAACAAATGAAACACTGCTAAGAAGTTGCTTATTTTTAGTTATCATTTCATTTAAACCTATCTCATTTTCTTCCCATTCCCAATCTTCCTCCACCTATTTTCAAAATATCCCCGAAGATAGTATTGCGCATTAAAAATCTAACTTCTTAGCAACCAGGAAAATTTTATTCTTTGTATTTGGGCCAATTTTCAGTAAAACTTTGGCAAAACTTCCAAAAACTTAGCTTCTAATTTAATAACTGTGAAATAATATGACACTTTTCATTTTATTTTTATTTTTAAATTGCTGGTGCCCAGAGTAGCTAAATTACAACGATATTCCAAATGCCAAAGTTTTATTTGAAACTGCACATCGAAAAATCTTAGTGTTCACTCTGCATATGTGCAATCTGAGAAGAATCTATGGAATAAAGTTGTTTCAAACTACTCAACAACTAAAAGGGAAAATTTTTGTTTATGAATAAATAAATCATAGATATAAGTAAGTATGTGTTACTAATTTAAGGAGCCACCACAATCAGTGTTGTGGAGTTAACATTGTCAGTATTGTTTATAACACTGCTTCATGTGAACCAATGCATATAATTCAATGGATATCAATAGATTTGCTGTGTTTCCTGTTTTCTAAAATATGTACTTTAATTGATGGAAAAATCAAATACTTTGAAGTCTTGAAATAATTATAAGACTGCCTTTGTAAAGACATTATGGACATGTGATTAATACACTAATGTTGGAGAAAAAGTGACAAAGGGAACAAGTTTGTTGGTTTTAATTTTTTACTGTAACAAATTACTACAGATTTTGTGATTATATTACATAAACACATTATCTTACAATTCTTTTCTGGAAAATTTATTAAAGGTATAATTCCCGTGCCTTTTACGCTTTCTTAGAGAAGAATGATAATTTCTTGACTAATGACTCCTCTCTCCATCATCAAAGTCAGCCATGTTGTAAATAAATCTTTTATAGTTACATCTTCCTTTGCATGATCTTCACTTCCACTTATAAGGAAGCTTAAATCTCATATGAACACACTAGTAATGCAATATAATATTTTATATTATTTAATTTATGAATTTTGGGTCACAACAGAATAGAAAGTGTGAAAGGCAAGCTTCTTACCTACTGTACTATCTCTTCGAACACCTGAGCTGTTAAGTTTAATCTCATCTCAGTAGCATCCTTAATAATTATCAAAGTACAACACTACTTCCTCTTTCTCATCATGGAGGAATTATCTGTTTATAACAGAAACAAATCATTTTGTTTATTTACAGGTAGGGTGCTACCCTTGCACGCGGCCACCTGGGTTCGATTCCTCTATCCCTCTCGGAGAGCCCAGCAAGCTACCGAGAGTATCTTGCCCACACAGCAGAGACTAGCAAGCTACCAGTGGCATATTCGATATGCCAAAAACACTAACAAGTCTCACAATGGAAAAGTTACTGGTGCCCGCTCAAGCGAATCGATGAACAATGGGACAACAGTGCTATTTTGAATAAAATGGAAGCCCTTAAGTGTAGAAGAGAATGTTTCCTTTTTTTCAGTAAATCTTCAATTACTTTAAGACAACACTGTGAGTTATAACAAATTTCAAAAATTTTCTTTTACTGACTTAGTTTTTCTCTTTTTACACTTTTTACATTTTTTTGTGTCAGACATTCAACATATTAACTCCAATCCCACTACCATTGCACCTGCCCACCACCATCGACTTCAATTTTTCCAACCCACCTCTTAAACAGCAGACCTTCAGCAGTGCATTTTACATTGTTTGTTATAAATAATTTGTGTAAATAATGATAAAAATGTTTCCTTAGAAGAAATTTAAAGATTGCTGTATCTCACCATGCAGCCATTAAGCCCTTGTATAAGAGATTACTATGTTATCATAACAGGTTTAAACTTCTTTGTTTACATTTTGTTAATTGAGATTGCCTCCAACATTACATCACATAAAATCTGGTGTGTTATTCCTGCTTTATCAGTGTTATAGAGATAGAGATGTCATGCAGTCCTGAATGTTACTTCACACTCCAGTTTGTCCAGAATTTTTAATGGGGTGATACACCTAGAGTTTTAGCTGGGGGGTGACCTTGGGGCATGCGCATGATTACCTGGGCTTCCAGAAGTACAGGAAGATTGGGGGAGGTAGCCCATCTCTGGCTCCAGGAAAGCCTAGAGACTTCAGTCACAAGAACTGCATATCTGGGTTTTTTAACAGATTATGTCTAAATGAGGCTCATCCTGAGCAGTGCAGTGCGGCCAGTAATATCATGGCAATTGTTGATTGTGGTGGTTTTAGGCTAAAGTTCAATTTGTGTGGGTGCTGGATCACCAACTCCCTCCCATATGCCCCAGCGGCTCATCCTTGCTCTGAGTCCAGGAGCATCTCTGTGACTTGTTGGTTTGTTTTGAAATTTATATATGAGTCTCTGAATCATGGCTGCTGAATGAGCTTAGTTGTTGCCAGAGGTGCATCATGGATGTGACTGCCTGGCTTTGGGAAACACAAGAAGATTGGTGGGGGCAGTCCATCCCTGACTCAGTGAAAGCCTGGCAATTTCAGTCACAAAATCCACATACCAGAGTTTTTCAATAGATTTAATTCTGGATAAGGCTCATCCTGAGCAGTGGAGTCTGGCTGGGAACATGCTAGTGATTGTGGATTGCGGAGATTTTTGAAAATCATTTTGTAATGGAAGACTAGAAAAGACCTCCCAGAAAAGGTGAAAATTAAATGGGTGTTTTTGAGAAATGAAAATATCGAAAATATTTAGATTGGGATGTGAAAGAGTAAATAATTGCATTTTTTTTTCTGTAAGCAGTCTCCAAATATGACAATGTAGATGTTTGGAATACTGACTTTGCTATTAGTCAGACTTAGTTTCAAGTCCCAGCTCTACCAGGAACAACTTCGTGACTCGGAAAAAGTTACAAAAATTAAATTTGAACCTTAACTGATTATCTCCGAAATGATATGAAATGCATTTCTTAATGTTGAGCATTATAATGAATCTTGAAAGAAAAAGTATGGCACTTTAAGAAACCTTGAAGTTGCCATTTAATCTTATTAAAAAACTGGAAAATATGAAAAAGGAACTACTTAAATTTGTTAGAGAAGTGATAAATTGTTCCCAAAAATAAATACAACAAAATAAAAGAGGGAATCACAAATTTAGAGAAACCCCAAAGCAGCAATCTTTGGGGACACAATTATGGAGTAGAAAAATCTGGACTGTTAGAAGTTCAATATTGAAAGTTCTGAAAAGTAATAATCTCTAGAAAGTCACTCATAAAAAACCACCTCAATTTAGTGAAGTTTATCTCTATAAATCCAACCAGTTTATCACAATGAAAATCTCAGAAAGCACACAGATGCTTTCAGCGGGTAAGGGGTAAAGACAATATCTTGAAATATTCCAACCCATATTGCTATTCTTAGCAACTTTTACAACCATGGTAATCGTGTACCTTTCACCAAATATAGTGATTTTATTAGACTTTAACCAACTTGTCAAAAAGAAATAAAAAGTGCAACAATATTTAGCTGTCTACATGTGATAAAGTAGCAACTCTGCTCTATACCACTGTAGCTATTCTGTTCCACCTTAGTGAAAAGGACTTATAAAACCCTTTCAACCTTAACATTATACACCCAAAAGATTACCAACAAATTGAAATCTAATCGTAATACTTCGTAAAGTTCCCTCCCTTTTTGGTTTTGGAGTCACACCCAGCGATGCTCAGGGTTACTTCTTGCTTTGCACTCAGGAATTACTCCTGGCAGTGCTCAGGGACCCTGGGGACTAAATGTGGGTTAGCTGCATGCAAGGAAAATGCCCTACATGTCCTACTACTGCTCCAGTTCCAATGTTTCCTTTTCTTAAAAAATATAAATGCATTACAAAATAATTATTCAACAACTACATGTTTTTTTGCCAAGTACATCATACTCTCTTTCAGTCTCGAAAAAAAAAATACTAAAATGTGAAAGACATAGTTTGAATAAACAACAATATCAGAACCAGAGTCAGATATGGCAGTCTATTTGAGTTATAAAATACAACAATTAAAAAATCTCTATGATTAAATGTTGAGAGCTTTAATGATTAAAATCAACAATTAACAAGAATAAATGGTAATATATGGGGGAGATGGGTATCTTAAAAAATAAAACAATAAGAAATCTTACCATGACAAACATAACAAGAAAAAATAATGTGACAGAAAAGAATATTTCTACTTATCATATTGTTAAATTCTATGCAGCAGAGTGAAATATCTCTGATTTTGAGGAAATGTTAAAATAAAACTCAGAATTGTTTTAGTTTTCTATTTGAAAAGCAAACAGTTTTTAAAAACAAAGCAGATTATGCAAGGACTAAGGTATAAGCAGATTAGATAATATATACTATAATATACTCGGGCAAGTATGATATAAAAATAAAAAGCAACAATAATTGCTATTTCTCCAAATTTTTGTCAGATATTGAAAAGTGTTGGGTATTGGGGATCAAAGAACCAAGAATTCCGTCCCCTGAAAAATTGTCCTTCAAATGTAAAGGAGAGAAAAGACTCTTGAAAACCATAAAAATTGGTGGAATTTATTACTAGTATACCTGATTTAAAATCACTGTATCTCTGTATCACTGTCATCCTGTTGCTCATCGATATTGCTCAAGCAGGCACCAGTAACATCTCCATTGTGAGAATTGTTGTTACTGTTTTTGGCATATCAAATATGCCACGGGTAGCTTGCCAGGCTCTGCCGTGCGAGCGAGATACTCTCACTAGCTCTCAGGGCTCTCCGAGAGGGATAGAGGACTAGAACCCAGGTCAGCTGCATGCAAGTCAAACACCTTACCCACTGTGCTATCGCTCCAGCCCAATTTAAAATACATGTTAAAATAAATAAATTATAGATAAGAATAAGTATATATATATATATATGTGTATCAAAATTTGAATGTATCCAAAGATTATCTTAGGGTTAATAGAAAGATTATTTAAATTTTAATAGGTAAAGAAGAAATAGATCATTTGAAATAATAGATATATAAATACATTCAGTCATGCATATGTACATAACTTAAAATGTATGGCAGTAGAGAGAAAAGGCCGAGCTTTAGGATTGATCTCAGAGGTATCATACCAGGTCCAGTTTTCTGTAGCCGAAGTGGGATGGGGGCAGACCAAGCTCCCACCCTGCCAAAGACCCAGCACTCTATCCACACACATCTGGCTCCTGCCACAGCCAGGAAAAGATCCACCTTCACTAATGATCTCAGAGAGATGCCAGAGGGTCACCTACATCTGATTGTCCCAAATTCAGACTTTGAAGCATGCAATCACATATGTGACCACACAACATCTCCAAATTTTACAGAACTGACAGCATAGTAGAAGCACAGAAAATTAGACAGCAAAATTGAGTAGAGACCTACTAAGTTCAGTGAGTGAAATCAATAACATGAAATTTCAATTCACATCTAGCAGCTCAGTTAATCCTCAGGCTATTCCTTTAGCAATAACATTGCAAGATAGATATTGCAACAAGTAAATTATTTTGTACCTGCAAAGGGAGCAGGCTTGGGGTCTTGGGTGAGAAAATGGGAACATTGGTAGAGGGAAAGGCACATTGGTGATGGGACTGGTGTTGCAATATTGAATACCTTAAATAACTATCATGAACAACTTTGTGTATTAAATAAGTTTTCATTGAAGGCTAAAATGTATGGAAGTAACATTATAAATATAATGAACGGTAGAAAGCAATTATAAATACCTTGCTATTAAAATTTATTCATGGAAGCACCACAGTATTTTTTAAGTGAATTTAGGGTACATAACTGTAGTATAGCAGGCAGAGTTCTTGTCTTGCATGTGGATGGCATAGTTTTGATTCCTAGAACCACAAACTAGAACCCTGAAAACGGCCAGAAATAATAGTTGAGGACAACCTAGCACTGCCCTAACACTAAGCAAAAAAGAGAGATAAACTAATCTTAGATTAGTTTAAATGTGTTTTGCAAAATATAGGCCAACTACTAAAAATATGTAAGTAGAATTGAAGTGATAATATAGAAATTAGGGCGATGGTGATGCACTTGTTTGGCTCTGGTTTGATCTCCAGGATTTCATAGAGTCCCTTGATCCCGCTAGGAATGATTTCTGAGCATAAAACCATGAATGATTCCTAATCGATGTCAGGTTTGGATCAAATGCCAAACAAAACATAAAAGGTAAATGAATGGAATTAAATAAGAAAGGAAAGAAGATCAAATTATAAAAAGTGTTCATTTAAAAGCAAAAATTTAAACAGTAGAAAAAGAAAAAATAACAAGGGCAACATAAAGAAATTATTAATTAAAATGTTATATTTAATATTCCTGTATCAGCAGTCACTTTAAATGTCAATGTTCTGAATACAGCAATTAAAATACAAACTTGAACTGAGTGAATCATATCGTAAGACTCAACTGTATGTAATCTAAGAGAAACTTAAATTTAATATAAAGACATATTAAAATTCAAATTAAGAGCAAACAAATCAAAAGAATATGGGAATAGCTGTATGTATTTTATATGGTGTAGATTTCAAAACAATTAGATATGTCAAAAGAGCAATTACATGATGTTAAGATGTCAGTTCTGCAGAAGAATGTGTATCTGCCTAACAGCAGAATATATGAAATAAACTAATCAAGCAACCAGTTTGGCCTTCTTCCTTCTGTCACCTGCCCTCGACCGACAGCACACACAGCGGTTCCAGGGCACCGAACGCGGGCGGTGAGACAGCCGCCCGGAGAGCCCGCGAGTGCACGTGCCCCTTGGCGAGCTTTAGTTTTTACAGCTGGCGTCCCTGGAGCGGGCCTGAACTACCAACTAAAGGTAAGAATAGCGTTCGGTGCCCTGGAACAGCTGTGTGTGCTGTCGGTCAAGGGCAGGTGACAGAAGGAAGAAGGCCAAACTGGTTGCTTGATCAGTTTATTTCATTCTCTCTCTCTGCTTCTCTCCCGGCTCTAGGTCTCTCTCTGGATCTCTGGATCTGGCCCCCCTCTTTGACCCACAGTCTTAGTTTATATAGCAAATTACATAGGGCGGTAGCACAAAGGTGGGTTTAACATCAACAAATCAACAAAGAAGGGTAAGACCATTTCTTGAGGAGATTAATAAAATCTCATCTAAGGAAATCCCATCTAAGGAGATCTGCTCAAGGGAGTGATTCCAAACAAGGGTGTGTCAGGGTGTGAGCTAGTAATCTGCTTAAATAGTTACAGTAAATCTACTTCTAATATTTCTAATATTTCTAGCAATGTCATTCTGTATGAGCACAGTAAGAGATATAAAGTTTGGTTCTTCCTGAGGACATCTCACTATACAGTCCTCAGGCCAGGTTAGTCTTCCTAACCCCAGCAGGGTCCTAGTCTTGTCGTTACCTTTGGATCATGACAGCATTGTCCATGATCATGCCCTCAACATATAGTTGAGTATTGTGGCGCTTTGGCCTGACCTATCTCGATGCTAGGGT
Organism: Sorex araneus; assembly: GCF_027595985.1. Taxonomy (NCBI): domain Eukaryota; kingdom Metazoa; phylum Chordata; class Mammalia; order Eulipotyphla; family Soricidae; genus Sorex; species Sorex araneus. Next base: position 125,539,668 of record NC_073313.1, read on the forward strand.
AGCACATAGCTCATTGCTTGCCCTGGATCCATCCTGTCCCTCGTCGGGATCCTGCTTTTGGGGTGTTAGGAACTGAGGGCAACTGAGTTAAGAAAGCAGATGCCCAGGAGTAAATATTATTGGAGTCAATCAACTCCCAAGTTACAAGCACAATATTGTCTTCCTGTGTCCATACAGAAAGGACACTGCTTTAAGGTAAACTATGTTCCTTAAGGCAAGGATAAAAGGACAAACCCCATGTTATCCTACAATATTCAACAAAGCTTCACTCTTGGCTATCCTCATACAGGTTTACTTCCTAACTTAATGTGATCTTGGCCCACCAAGGCTCATGCTGAGTAGTTTAGAATTTAGGTTTTTCACATAATTCAGTTTTTTACTTGAACTCTTTGAGTCTAAAGGCTCTTAAAGCATCATGCTTTGATTCCTTGTACCACATGGTCCTACAAGCACCACTTGAAGAGACCTCTGTTTACACTTCTATGAGTAGGCCCTAATCTCTGTCAAATGTGCCAAAATCTACCACTGCATAAGAATATTAAAATATGCTTAACCCCCCAAAAAGTGCAATCACACTTGAGCTGGACAGGTAAAATCATTTCTCAGACTAAGCCCAACCTATAAAAGATCCTGGTAAAATAAAAATATTCTCCTGTAAATATAATAACCAACTGCTGAACAACTGATATTGGTTACACATGACCACAATCTGCAACTTCTCTGAAAATCAGTGGGGTCTAATGCAGCATCACCTGCCAGACACAGAAATTGTGAACCTTGAGCCAGAGTCAGTTAGACCTTGATGATATAGCATCTGTAACAAAAATGCACTACATATTTTCTGTTGTTATCCAAATTATAAAGCCAAAACACAGTTTGAGCATCTAAACCTTTAAAATATTCACTCAAAGTAATTGTGGCTCAGAGAAATCAATAATCACCATCACCAAGCTAGTTTTCTAGTGGGAGGGTCACTAGAAATAAACTGGACATAAACAGAAATAAACTAGACATAAACTGGGGATCATAATGCCATATTTTTAGCTGTCACCAAGTACCAGAAAAGACAAAAGAAAAGTAAACATAAATAAGTCGTGAAATAGAGATAGAAGCTCAGGGACATTATCTGGTATATAAGAACTTTCTGCACTGCCTGAGGATGACTTCAGAGCAACATTCCTTTTATGTTCACACCGTAGCAGAACTCAGCAGAAGGATGGCAGCAGTTAAAAATACAACCAGTAACCTCATAGATAATTTTACACAAATCATAAACAAAAAAATGAAAAGCATTTTAATGTAGACACTTTAAGACATAGATTTGACAATATAATTATTGACAAACTCCATCTCATAGTAATTCCAGAAAGAGAGGAAAAGAGTAAGAGAAAGATGACTTGTGAAGGCATAATAACTGAGAATTTACTCAATCTGAGAAAGGATACTAGTGCACTGATCCAGGAAACCCAAAGTGTGCCAAGCAAAATCAACTCAAACAGAATGGCAAGACACATTGTAATAAAAATGGCAAGGACCAAAGAAAGTAGATATGCTCCTTAAACCATCAATATGACAGTATTTATGAGGGGAAACAACACAATATTCACATCTTATTACCAAAATGAAACTATAAATACAAGGAGAAAATGGAATATTTTATCTGTAATACTGAGTGAAAGGAACCAAAAATAATCAACTTAGAATCTCTTCAAGATTAATAATCATATTTGGGGGAATAATAAAAACATAATCAGACTGTAGATGAAGATATCTGTTGCACCTAAACCATAGATACAAAACTATTGATGTTCTTTTTAAAAAGCAAGTATCAAATAAAAAAATAACCAAAATCAAAAATGGCCATGAAATCATTTATAAAATAATTTCTTTAGCTGTCAGTGAACTTAAGACTTCATGTTTTAAAAAGTCAGAGAGGTTAAATGGATCTTGACAGAGCATTAATTCTTCTGCTGCTTAAAAGGCACACATTTGAACTCTTACAACAAACACAAGTTTAGGAGGAAAGGATGGACAACAATAATACAGACTAATAGTCCAACAAAAAAGCTGGAATGGCCATACTAATATCAGATCAGACAAAATGGCAATCAAGTTACAGAAAGTAATGACATAAGGATTGACTTTACATATTTGTTAAGGGATCAGAAACCAAGACTACTTAATTCTCATAAATATAAATGCACCAAAGAAGGGATAGCAAAGATTATAAAACAATTATTAATATGCTGGAGAAGATAAATCAATTGTAGAAAAATAGTAAGGGGAGACATTAAATTCCACTACCATTATTGTACATATTCATCCTCTAGAACATGTATATTAAAACAAATACAAATCATAAATGAGGAACTGGAAAAACATGGACAGGTAGACATGTAAAGGACAATAAACTCACCAACCCAATAAACATTTTTCTCCACTGCACATTCTATACTCAATAGAATTTGCATGAAGGTAGAAATTAACTATAAAAGGAAAGTTTTGAAAACGTTGGTATTTGGAAGTTAGACAACATTCTTTCAGATAATTATGGGTCAAAGATTAAATTAAAGATTGTTACTTCATAATATGAGACTGACACCCAAGGGCAATAAAGACAAGGGCCAGGAATATTGCTCCATGCTTGGAAGCCTGCCTCATGAACTGTTGGAGAAGGCAGCTGGAATAGAAAAAGGATGAATTATGGTTGGAGGGAAGGTTTGGAATGAAGATGTGTGCTGAAAGTAGATCAAGGACCAAACTTGATAGTCTTTCAATATCTGTATTATAAACCATAATGCCCAAAAGTAAAGAGAGACTGTAGGCAAAATTGTCTGCTATAGAGGCAGTGGGAAGGTTAGGATGGAGGGGGGATACTGGGGACATTGGTGGTAGAAAATATGACTTGGTGGACTTATGGGTGTTTGATCAATGTATGGCATGAAAGCTTTGTAATTATATATCATGGTGATTCAATAAAAAATTTAAAAAGATTGTTATTTGTAGTTATTTAACTCCTCACAAGGCTGTTTTCACTTGGGATGCCCCAGAGCGGGGCAGGTGACAACCCTCCCTGCCCCAAGGGACACAGCCCTTGCAGCCAACCTCCACTACCCAACCGCTGCCATGCTCCAGGCCACTATCCAGACTGCTCAACCACGGAGACATTATGAGATACTTCCTACCCATTCCTACCCATTTTCCATAATTACCACACCATATTTGATGGAGTTCAGACAGTATGCAACAAATCATATATATATATATATATATATATATATATATATATATATACATATCTCTCAGAGAGCCTGGCAAGCTGCCGAGAGTATCTGGCCTGCACGAGCAGAGCTTGGCAAGCTACCCATAGCAAATTAGATATGCCAAAAACAGTAACAATAGGTCTCATTCCCCTGACCCTGAAAGACCCTCCAATCTTTGGGAAAGATGAGTAAGGAGAGGCTGCTAAAATCTCAGGGCTGGGAGGAATGGAGATGTTACTGGTGCCGGCTCGAGTAAATTGATGAACAACAGGATGACAGTGACAGTGCTAAAATGCAGTTTTTGAGAATAAAGAATAAACAATCAGAACCCAGGAGATTTAGCAAAAGTGGTACTAAATAGAAAGTTCATAGAAATACACACATCAAAAAATAATATGCATATCAAATGAAGAAATTTATTTGTTAAGGGATCAGGAACCAAGATGACTTAACTCTCATACATATATGGCATATATATATATAGTTAGTATATATATATATATATATATATGTGTGTATATATATATGCCAAAGAAGGGGTAGCAAAGGGATTGACAAATTAGAAAAAGAGCAACCAAGTAGAATGAGGAATTATTTAAATATGAACCACCATCAATTATGTAGAAATCAAGAAAATAATACAAATAAATATTAAATTAAAAGGGGATATACATTTCAAAGAATTAACACTGATAGATGTTTAGCAAGATTTGTGAGGGGAAAAATTATAACCCAAATTAATTTGACTGGATATGAAAGGGGTAAGTTGCAACACACACTACAGAAATGCAAAGATCATAAGAGGTTATATGGGCAACTCTAAGTCACTAAACTTGAGAAAAAAAGAAGAAATGAATGAATAATTTGAATTTCACAATCCCCTATTACAGATTCAGGAGGAAGTATACAAACTAATCAGACGAAAGATAAGTGAGAAAATTTAGACAGCACTTGAAAAATCTCCCGAAGAACGCAATCTCAGGTAGGATCATTAGTAAGTTTTGCTAAATCGTCAGAAACTGATGATCAGTATTCTTGAATCTCTTCTAAATTATCTAAGAAAGAGTAAACATTCCTAAATGCTTCTATGAAATCATCATTACCTTGATAATGAAAGGAGACTGATATATTAGAAAATAAAGGGTTGATATCAATGGTATAAAAGGCACTGGTTGAACTCTACAAGAAGAAAACCTCCAACCCCATCAGAAAATGGGGCAATGAAATGAACAGAGAATTTCTCAAGGAAGAAATACAAATGGCCAAAAGGCAAATGAAAAAATGTTCTGCATCACTAATCAGCAGGGAGATGCAGATCAAAACAACTATGAGATACCACCTCACACCACAGAGAATGGCACAGATCCAAAAGAACAAAAGCAACCGCTATTGGAGAGGATGTGGGGAGAAAAGGACGCTTCTATACTGCTGATTCAGCCCTTTTGGAAAACAATATGGACGATTCTCAAAAAATTATAAATTGAGCTTCCATTTGATCCAGCAATAACACTTCTGGGAATATATCCCAGAGAAACAAAAAGGTGTAGTCAAAATGACATCTGCACTTATATGTTCATCGCGGCACTGTTTACAATAGCCAGAATTTGGAAAAAAACCTGAGTATCCGAGAACAGATGACTGGTTAAAGAAACTTTGGTTCATCTATACAATGGAATACTATGCAGCTGTAAGAAAAGATGATGTCATGAATTTTGCATATAAGTGGATCAACATGGAAAGTATCATGCTAAGTGAAATGAGTCAGAAAGAGAGGGACAGACATAAAAAGATTGCACTCATCTGTGGAATATAAAATAACAGAGTAGGAGACTACCACCCAAGAATAGCAGTATATAATACAAGGAGGTTGACTCCATGGCTTGGAAGCTGGCCTCACATGCTGGGGGAAGCAGCCCAGATAGAGTAGGGAACACCAAGAAAAATGTGGTTGGGGGCCCCGTGTGAGAAGAGAGAAGCGTGCTGAAAGTAGACTAGAGACTGAACATGATGGCCACTCAATATCCCTATCGATTCTCCCTATCCATGAGCAAGGTATATGTTTCAATTTCCTCACAAAAATGTATAAATCTTTAACTGTACCCTCACAGAGATTCACTAATTAAAAAAATAAATAAATATAAAAAAAGTAAACTGATGGGACTGGAGCAATAACACAGCGGGTAGGGCGTTTGCCTTGCATGCGGCCAACCCAGGTTTGAATCCCAGCATCCCATATGGTCCCCTGAGCACTGCCAGGAGTAATTCCTGAGTGCAGAGCCAGGAGTAACCCCTGTGCATTGCCGGGTGTGATCCTCCCCCAAAAAAGTAAACTGAAATAATTTTACTGTCAGAACTATCTCCTAGAGTTGTGAGGACATGAACTACTTTGGTGATTTCATTATCTTCCAGCTAATACACATCCGTCGAAACATAATATAATGAAATTCACCGATATTTTTGTCAGACTTGAGAGCAGTGGCAGCATTCACTTCGACCAGATTTACTTCCAACACTTTACTACTCTTACTTTGTTCCCTTCTTCTATGAATTTGCTATATTCTGCTGTTCCAGTAAGAGCTTGAGATTTTGCCATTGTTGTATAATAAAGAGAACAAAAAGAGTGATCAGAGAAAGAAAAAGCTTGACTAGGTTATGACGGATGTGTGGGTCTTTTGTAATGTTAAATAAAATTTAAAGACTGTAAAAAAATACCCCTATCGAAAACCACAACACCTAAAAGGAGAGAGAACAAAATAGAATACCCTGCCACAGAGGCAGGGTGGGGTGGGGTTGGGGGACAGGAGTGGAGGGTGAGAGGGATACTGGGTTCATTGGTGGTGGTGAATAGAAACAGGTGGAGGGATCGGTTCTTGAACATTGTATGAGGGAAACACAAGGACGAAGATGGATAAATTTGTAACTCTACCCTCATGGTGACTCACTTATTAAAAATAAGTTTTAAAAAATGCTCTTCATCACTAATCATCAGAGAGATACAGATCAAAATAACTATGAGATACCACCTCACACCACAGAGACTGGCACACGTCCAAAAGAACAAAAGCAACCGCTGCTGGCGTAGATGTGGAGAGAAAGGGATCCTCCTACACTGCTGGTGGGAATGCTGACTAGTTCAGCCCTTTTGGAAAACTATATGGTCACTTCTCAAAAAAAATATAAATTGAGCTACCATTTGACCCAGCAATACCTCTTCTGGGAATATATCCTGGAGAGGCAAAAAAGTATAGTCGAAATGACATCTGCACCTGTATGTTCATTGCAGCACTGTTTACAATAGCCAAAATTTGTAAAAAACCTGAGTATCCGAGAACAGATGACTGGTTAAAGAAACCCTGGTACATATACACAATGGAATACTATACAGCTGTAAGAAAAGATTTAGTCATGAACTTTGCATATAAGTGGATCAACATGGAAAGTATCGTGCTAAGTGAAATGAGTCAGAAAGAGAGAGACAGACATAAAAGAATTGCACTCATATGCAGAATATAAAACAACAGAATGAGAGACTAACATCCAAGAATGGTAGAAATAAGTACCAGGAGGTTTGCCCCATGGTTTGGAAGCCAGCCTCACATGCTGGGGGAAAAGGCAGCTCAGATAGAGAAGGGAACACCAACTAAAATGTGGTTGGAGGACACACTTGGGATGGGATAGGTGTGCTGAAAGCAGACTATAGATTGAATACAATGGCCACCCAATTCCTCCATTGCAAACCACAACACCCAAAAGGAGAGAGAGAACAAAAGGGAATGCCCTGCCACAGAGGTGGGGGTGGGGAGGGGAGGGTTGCTGGGGTCATCGGTGGGGGAGAATGGGTACTGTTGGAGGGATGGGTACTTGAGCATTGTATGACTGAAACACAAGCACGAAAATAGTTAAATCTGTAACTGTACATGCACTGTGATTCATTAATAAAAAATAATAAATAAAAAATAAAAATAATAATTTGAGGAAAATGTAAACATAACTGTTTATGATATGGACCTCAGAAGAGTCTTCAATAATGAGTTCACTATTCAAGTACATAAAATTAAAGACCAATAGAATTACACACATTCATAAAAGTTTTGCATGGGAAAAGAAACTTAGGCAAAACTAAGACATCCTAGTGATTGGAGCAAGTATTGACACACTATACATTGGTCAAAGGGCTAATGACCAAGATATAAAGCATTTAAAGAGTTTATCAGCAACAACAAACCAATAAACAAATGAACAGATGAGGTGAGAAAATGAACAGTCACATATCCGATGAGGACATATGAATAGTCTGCACAATTTAAAAGGGTGTTTATAAGTACTTATTTGGAAATATGTTGAAAAGGAACCCTCTTTCTTTGTTGGTGGACATATTTTCTGGTTCAATTTCTGTAGAAAAGCATATGAAGATGTCTCAAAAAATAAAAAGTCAAACTTTTATGTGACCCAGTGTTTAAACAAAATAGAAAATATTCCAACTTAGTAATGAAAAAAATATTTTAAATGTAATCTATTGCTTTTTTTTGTGTCCCTGGGATATATTCCCAGAAGTGGCATACTGCTCAGACAAATTGGAACTCAACATCTAGTTATTTTAGAAATGGCTATGTTGTTTTCTTTAAAGGCTGGACTATTTCACATTTCTAACAATCATGAATGAGAGTCCCTTTCTTCCCACATTCATGCCAGCAGTGACCATCTGATGTCTGTTCATTTCAGAATTATTAACAAAAAGAAAAAGAATTATTAACAATAGCAAGAATCTGGAAACAACCTAAGTACCTGAGATCAGAAGACTAGATAAAGAAACTATGGTACATATATGCAATGGAATACTACACTGCCACCTGGAAAAATGAAGTCACAAAATATGCTTATAATGGATGCACTTGAGAGTATTATGCTAAATGAAATGAGTCAGAAGGAAAGGCACAGACATAGAATAATTACACTTATTTGCGAGATACAAGAAGAACATAGCATAAGACAAATACCCAAGGACCGTAGAAACAAGGTCTAGAAGTGTAAATCCATGGTTGAATGCCTGATTCAAGTGCTGGGGGAGAACACAATTGAGATAGAGAAGGAAGCACTATCATAATGATACAATGGTAGTTGGAAACGATCACTCTGGTTAAGAAGTGTGTGCTGAAATTAAGTAATGCAACACACGTGGTAACCTCTCAGCACTGGACTACAAACCATGATGCCCAAAGAGATAGAGAGAATAAAATTTTCTGTCATAGAGGCAGACTGATGGGGGGTGTCTGGAGGGAAATGGGGACATTGGTTGTGGGAAATGTACACTTGTGGAAGAATGAGTGTTGGAACACCGTTTGACTAAAACCCAGCCATGAACAGCTTTATAACTGCACTTCTCACAGCTGTTCAATTAAAACATAAATAACTAAATAAAAGTGTGTGAATATGTATATCATTTGCAGTGGAGAAACATGGAAACAACCCAAATTTCCAATAACAGAGGAACAGATAGAGGAACTGTTTTATATATGCACAATGACATACGATGGCATCAGATGAAGTCCTGCAGTTTCTTGCAACATAGATGGAACTGGAGGATAGCATATGAAGCAAAATAAGAGGGAGGAGAACAATACTTTATGATCTCATTAAGAAAATAGTTTAAGATGATAACCAAATTGGGGCCGGAGAGATAATACAGTGGGTAAGGAATTTGCTTTGTGCACAACTGACCCAAATTCGATCCCTGGAATCACATGTGGATCCCCAAGTTTTACAGGAGTGATTACTGAGTGCAGAGCCAGGAATAACCCCTGAGAACGACTGGGTGTGACCCCAAACAAACAATCAAACAAAGATGAAAAGAAATTTTTTGTTTGATTACAAACTTTAGATTATCAGAGATTGGGGTATCAGGTAGGGAGGAAGGAAGAAAGAGGTGCATTAGATGCAGCATAGGGATGGTGGTGGATGGTCTTATAAGCTTTGGGAATGGCTAACTTGCAATAATTTGGCACATGAAAGTATAAAAATTTGTGACTATAAAGATAGTAAGGGGATAAGTAACTTAAATGCACGTGGACAATTCTGGTTTGATCCCCAGCACTAGAGATAGTATACCAAGCACCATCAGGTTTAATCCTTGACCCCAGAGGGAGGAGCAAACCCTTAGCATCACCAGGTATGATTCTAAAGCCAGTACATATAGAAATAAACACTATTGTGTACATTACCTAAATAACAATACAAATTTTAAAAAATAATCTATTCTGTTTCTTCTATGTGTAGATTTTACAGTGAAATGTATTTTTTGCATTTATTTATATAATAATGTAATTTTTCTTCTGTAGCCTACTGGCATGATGAATTAATTTGTTATTAAATGGTAATCAGATTTGACATTCTTGGATAAATAACTTGATAATTGCATATAATTTACACATTTTTAAACTCAAAATGTTAATATTTTCTATCTAAAGTTTTATGTCTAAGGTTATGATTTATGGTATTGTATAGTTTTCTTATAATTTTTTTCTTGGTTTGGCTTTAGGGTAATTCCAAGATAGAATAACTTTAAAATTGTTTCCTATGCCTCTGTCTCCTAAAAGTCTCCGTGCATGACTGATAAATTTTTGCTTAATAGTCTTAATTCAGTAGTCAATTCATCTGATCCAGGTTTATTTCTGTTTCCTGTTCACAAGGTTGTTATAATTGATGGAATATTTTGACATATATATGTCTATTAATATTATCTATTATTTATATCTGAGTTTGGGCAGATTTTTTTCTTACAAGGAAAAGGTCAATGTTATGCAGAGAGTTGAGGTTGGGGCCGGGTTTTGTGTAGAATATTTATGTTTTTCGCCATTTCTGTATGTGATTTCTTCAATATCCCATATACATGACTAGTAGCTTCATTGGTGTGTCTAGATTGAGTTTCTTAAGGACTTTAGACTCTTTTCTTAAATTTTTAAAAATTTTATTGAATCACCGTGAGATAGTTACAAGCTTTCATGTTTGGGTTACAATTTCACAATGATCAAACCCCCATCCCTCCACCAGTGCACATTCCCCACCACCAATATCCCGGGTATACCCCCACTTTCACACCCACCCCCTGCCTCTATGGCAGACAATATTCCCCATACTCTCTCTCTACTTTGGGGCATTATGGCTTGCAACACAGACACTGAGAGGTCATCCTGTTTGGTCCATTATCTACTTTTGGCATGCATCTCCCATCCCAACTGGTTCCTCCAGCCATCATTTCCTTAGTGATCCCTTCTCTATTCCATCTGCCTTCTCCCCTCCGCTCATGAAGCAGTCGTCGAGCTATGGGGCAATCCCCCTGACCCTTGTATCTACTGAAGTACTTTAGACTCTTTACCCCTTTGTTTCACAGAAATTTATGTCCAAGTGCATCACTATAGAAAAATAAAATAGGCATATAAATAACTTACTGGTATTAAATCATAAAAAAAATATTTTAAAAGTTTTTCAGAGCCAGAAAGGACTGAGGGCCTTTCATGCAGCCAATCTTGGTTCAATCTCAGGCATCTCATAGGATCTTCTGAACAACAGAAGTTTTGTCAGTTACCCTCTGGTGTAAAAAACTGAACATACTAGTTTTTACGTTACTGTGAATATAAATCTCCAACATAAAACTCATATATCAATGAGGAAACTAAGGAACCCAACTACTGTGTCAGACAGAGAGAGAGAACAGGCAAGTACTCAAGCCTATAAAAACTGTCCACCCTGGTCCATGAAGACCTGAAATAAACACTGAAATTGGAATCACAAAAGTGTTCTATCTTTAGACATAAGACAGTCCTTGGTCATGAATCAATAGCAATAGGAACGAAATGTATAGCAACCCTCACATTCTCAGTATCTATAATTTTTACTAGAATTCAAATCTAGTTTTCCAAATAAAGTTAAACTATTACATAACAGTTCTCATTTTTGTATGCACCTTTAGTTAAGGTCTAGAGTATTAAATATACAATTTAAAATATGTCCCTTATTATATTGTGGAAATGAACCTATTTTTTTTACTTAGAGTGAAAACATAAAGCTTTACAAAAGATAACAGTGCAAGTTGACTTTTATAATTTATTTTATTATGTAAATTTGAAGGGTAATTATTAGAAACATAATGTTTTCTCACAATTGAGGAAATATAATTACAAAAATGGAAACTAAATATGAGGGAGAAGAGTTTTAAAATTGATTTCTTGACACTAAAATCTTTGTAGCATTATAAGAAAAAGTAAGTACTACATGGGCAAATCAGACTGCTTTATTGATAAAGTGGATAACTTAAGAGTTTCACTAATACTTTTGCTTAAAGAGAGAAGCAGAAAATAAATTTCACGATAAGATTTAAACATACCTTTTCAATATGAATTCTGCTACCGGTATTCATTTTAACATCATATTATCATTGATATTATCATCATCATCTCGTTGATCGTCAATTTTCTCGAGTGGTCTCAGTAATGTCTCCATTCATCCTAGCCCTGAGATTTTAGAAGCCTCTCTTTACTCATCCTTTCCAATGCTGCTGCATTGGAGGCTCATTCAGGGTCAGGGGAATGAGACCCATCTTTGTTACTGATTTTGGAATATGAATACGCGACCGGGAGTTTGCCAAGCTCTCACTTGCGGGCAGGAAACTTGGATAGCTTGCCAGGTTATTCAAGGGGGAGAACTAGGCTATAACATGTTGAGTGGCCACAAAGTGGCCGTGTGCTTCCAGGAGCTTGGTTTTATGATCTCTGGATGTAGGCTGTTGATGGGATTACATGGTGCCTGGGGGCAGTTTCTTGGTGTGACTGCCTATCTACTGGAAAATGGGGGATCTGGGCAGAGAAGGCAAGTCCCGATCAGAGCAGGCTTGGAGATCTCAACCCCGGGTCCTACATACCTGAGTCCCTCTGCTGGTTCCATCATGCGTGAGGCTTGTCTGAATGTGTGGAGAGGGGCTTTGATCATGGTTGTGGCTGGGTTCTGGAGGTCTTCAGCAAAGTCTCTTGCCCCCGCACCTGACTATCTTCACCGGGGCCCCTCAGAGAGGGTGGATTGAGTTTCCCTCCCCACCCCAAGCAGAGCCCCAGCAGCTAAAGGCCTCCAGAATCCATCCAGGGCCATGCTCAAGGCCCATCTCCACACATTCAAACAAACCTCATGTATGAAAGAGCCAGCAGAGGAACCCAGGTGTGCAGGACCTGGGCCTAAGATCTCCAAGCCTGCTCAGATTGGGACTGGGCCTTTCCACCCAGATCCCCCATTTTCCAGTAGCTAAGCGGTCACACCCAGAAACTGTCCCCGGCACCATGTAGTCCCATCAACAGCCAACATCCAGAAACTATAAAACTAAGCTCCCAGAAGAGAGCTACACAGAGTCTCTTGCCCCCGCACCTGGCTGTCTTCACCAGAGCCCCTCAGAGCGGGTGGGTGAGTGTCCCTCCCCACCCCAACCAGAGACCCAGCAGCTGAAGATTACTGATGTAGTTTTGTGAATCAGTATAGCATCTTGTATTCGAAAATTATTTCCATTTTAAAATAAAGAGTTCATTAGCATATGAAAATATTCATATGAATAAGTTAATATCCGGTAATGGATATTCAGGGAGAAATGCTTAGGTGAATTAGGAGAATATTTTAAGATTATTATCTGTTCGTCAATCATATTACTTAGTAGCTTTAACAAAAATTGTAAGTAAAAATAAAGAACCTGCATGTTCTTAAATCAGACAAGAGAGAAAGTCTGGGAAAGGCAGAGGACATCTTAGAATAAAACGTTTCTATAAAATGTTATATGCCCTGTCACCCTCATCCTTGACTCAGTCTCACTGTTTTGTTTCATTCTGAAAATTTGTATGCTTATGCAAATAAGAAAAACACAAGATAAAAAATGTACTATTTATGATATGGTGAAATATTAGTGCTTCATAAAATATTCAATATAATACTTAGATGTAAAACTTGAACATTCTCTAAAGAGATATTCTCTAAGCATAGTGAAAATAAATAACAATATAAATAACAATCTTCAGTTCTCTTTTGCTATGATTATATACCAGAAGTAAACTGTACATGGCATTAAATTTTGTATAGCATTCCAAATCCTGCCAAACCATTGCTGTCACCCCATATTGGGTTCCTTAGACCTTTCAGGAAGCCCCTTCCAGAACATTCTAGAACCCAAAACAGTGTGGACATGAAAATAGCATGCCACTTCATTCCACAAAATCAAGAGTTCATGTGTTTATATATATATATGTATATATATATATATATATACATATATATCACTTGTGTCACTTGTCATCAGTTGATCTTCGATTTTCTCAAGTGGGTGCCAGTAATGCTTCTATTCGTCCCTGTCACATGCTAGTATAGCCCAATGGTAGCTGATCGCTCCAGGAACATGAAGAGCCTCAAACCGTTCATTCAGGGTTTTGACGAAGAAGTCTGACAATCTCATAGGTGGGGAGCCAGGCTGTCTTTTGACGTCCCGTGGATCTAGTCAGTAATAGCTCTAGTCCAGCGGTCATCTCTAAATCGCATTATGTGTCCGGCCCATCTGATTTTTGACGCCTTGGCAAATGAGATAGCATCTGTGATTCTCGATCGTCCATGGAGGTCGGAACTCCGGATTCCTTCTCTCACTTGAGTGAAATGTGATATTCCAAGCATAGCTCTTTCAATTCCTCTATGGGATACCCAAATAGCGTTCTCATCCTGTTTTCGTAGGGCCCAGGTCTCTGAGGCATATGGTAATGCAGGAAGAATGGTGGAGTCAAAAATATGTGCCCTGAGCCAGAGGTTCTTCATCCTCTCAACAACTTCAATGCTCTTGAAGGTGTTCCATGCTGCTCTCTTCCTCCTGTGCAGTTCTGGCGCCAAGTTGTTCCTCATGTTGAGTTCTCGACCCAGGCTCACATAGCTGCTGCATTCGGAGATGTTTGTTCTGTTGAGAGCAAATGGAATGTCAGGTACTAGTTCATTTTTTATGAACATTCTTTTGGTGAGATTCAGCTGCAATATGATCTTTCCACACTCAGGGTCAAAGGTAGCTAGCATTTGTACAGCTTGTAAATGTTTGGTGTTATTAGAATGATGTCATCAGCGAAGTTGCCAACTGACTGTCATCACTCCTATTCCTTCCCATTCCAGTCATTGCATAACCTTCTCGAGGGTGGCATTGAACAGTTTCAGTGACATGGTATCACCCTGCCTAACCCCTTTCTTTAGGTTGATGATCACTTCCTTGTAGAATGGTGAGATCCTGGTGGTGAATACATAATACATCTCACAGAGGACTGAGTTTGAATGCCCTGTTTGGCTAAGGCTTCGATGACTACTTCAGTCTCAACAGAATCAAAGGACCTCTTTAAATTGATGAATGTTAGACAGAGCAGCATCTTGAACTCTCTTGAAACTTCAATGAGCTTGGCCACTGATTGGATATGGTCAATCATGCTGTATCCCTTTCAGAACCTGGCTGGCTGGCATGGTTATCCTTCATCTAGTGTTCTGTCTATCGTATTCAGGATGAATCGAATGAACAACTTGTAGACAATGGGCAACAGGCAGATTGGGCAATAGTTGCCGATGTCATGGATGTCTTCCTTTTTGTACAATAGAACGGTCCTGTTGGTTTTCCTTTGGGTCAGAACCTTGCATTCAGACAAGTAGCATGTGAAGAGCCGAGTCAGTGTATTGATGAGTACCGGCGGCAGACTCTTCAGGTTTTGGCCTTGTCTGGTCCAGGTGTTATACGCATATTTACTGATAAAATGGCATGTCAGATTTCGGAAAGGACGACACTGCAAATGACATATCCATCATGTGGAATTGGTATGTGGGCAGGTGGACATGGCTATAGAAGATATCCGAGCAGAACTCGTTAATAATCCTCTCCATTGCCCTCTGGAAGATGTGATAGATCCATCAGGATGTCGGAGGCCAGTCATCTTGGTCTTGTAGTTGTCGAAGGACAGGTGAGCATTGCATATACTTTTCCTGGCTTCTGCTGCATCAGCCAACACTGCTGCTCTTCTCTCTTCGAGGTCTTCCTTCATCGCTTCTTTGTACAGCTTTGCGAGCATGGACATAGCTTGTGATTGCCTGAGGCTCATGCCAAACCACATTGGTGAGTGAGCTCGAGAGTTTCCAAAGATGGGTGTCTGTTTGTAGCTTTCGTACTCTCACTATTCCTTGCACAGTCATGGAGGTGCTGAACCAGTCCATCGTATTCCTTGTTGATGTTGTCAATGATGGCATCTTCCCACGTTGCTGCAATAGTGCCAAAGAGCTCCAAGTTGGTGGTCATTCTGGGAGTTCTCTTTTTAAACTTAAACTTTGCAGACCTTTCTCCCCTCTCTGTGAAGTAGAACTTTGCATGAAGTTGACGGTGGTCCGATCCTGTTTGGAATTTTGGAACAATAGCGACATCAGTCAGGCAAAACCTTCCATTGAATATGATGTGGTCAATTTCGTTGTGGGACTGTCCACCAGGAGATTCCCATGTCCAACGTTTAGATTCAGCCTTCTGTAACTGTGAGTTACCATGGATGGTCTTGATGAATGAACTCAAACAGTCTCTCACCCTGCTCATTCCATTTTAGACCATGGGTCCCAAATGTGCAGTTCTTCGGAGACCTTCTCGGTCCTATCATGGCATTAAAATCACCAACAATGATCTTGTAGAAGGTGTGTTCTTCTTTATAGAACTTCTCCAACTCCATGAAGAACTTCTTAATTTCTTCTTCATTGTAGTTGGATATTGGTGCGTAGCCGACGAAGATAGAAACTGCTGGCAGTGAGCCACATCTATTCAAGTGTAATTGTCCGATTCGGGTTGTTGGGCATTCGAATGAATCAATGCTCATGGCCAAGTTCGTATTGACAAGGACACCGATACCACCGACGCCTCTATTTTCGCATGTTCCGTGAACAGTTCTTGTCCAATGTCGATAATGGCATGATGTGATCCCAAATTAACTAGTATATTGTCAGAGTAACACATAATAAAGAGTACTGCTTGCTGAAAAAAATAGCAAATTAGGTCAAACCTCATATATCTGGCATTCTAAGTTCAAATATTTTAGTACCCAAAAATCTTTGGGAACAATGGTGTAACAAAAGTTTTCACCTGTTCTGTCAGATAGGGATGTAAGTCCTTGCAAAACATGGAGCTGAAATAAATCCTCAAGCCTTTTTGATAAGGAACTCAAATAAATGTGCTATACAATGGACATTGAACTAAAGCAAATACTGGAAGAACAATTTCACCAACATAAAGAGAAACTGATTCCAGGTATCAAACAGTTTATACATATGGAATTGAAAGGGTTAATAAAATACAATAGCATGTCACAGGAACAGAGTTTAGCATTCAAAGGAGTGTAGCAATGATATTGAGACAAAATAGTAGCCATACCAAATAATAAAATAGTAGATAAATAGAAGAGAATATAAGATTCTTGAAAAATAATAGCATTAAAATAATCTTTGAGTCATAGGAATAACAGAAAGAGAAGAAAAAGAAAAGGAAAAAGAAAAGGGTGGAACCAGCTGGTTAAATAAATAATAACTGAGGACTTTCCAAGATCTGGAGAGAGGCTCTTGCACATACTTAAGAAGCCCAAAAATATCAAACAAAGTAGTCTTAAACTACAGAATGCCAAAAATGATGCCTTTTCTTCTGGTCAGACCAATTCATATTGATACATTGTCAGAAGAACAAAGCATTAGCAATGGATAGATATATTTGTCCTTTTCCATTCAACTTTAATTATATGTATATATATATATACTCATATACATTATGATTAACTTAGAGTATTGGGGATTAAAATAGTGTTTAAATTTCTGGTATTAATGTACAAATGTATTTCCCATTCATGCCATCAAGTGTGCATTATCATTTAGTCCTATCCCAATAGCCAATCTGCTACAACATTCCGTCACTCTCACCCACTTTGTTTGTTCACAGAATTTTTCTATTTTGGTGCATACTGTTACTCCACTTAGTCCCACCCATATGCCAAAGACCTCACACTTATGTTCCAGTGTTACTTCTTGGCTACCATTTTATTTCTCTCACCACTTTCCACAAAATCGAGTTCTCCCATGTGCATATTATGGTTCCCAAAGCTTATTTTGGATTGTTATTTCTGTACCATTTATCTGTGTCTAAATGTAGCTTACAATGCTATCTAAATTAATATTCAGTACTCATTCTTGTCCCTTAATCTCCTAATAAAAAACTTAAATAACATATATTTTCCTTTCATAGCTTCCAAATTAATGGCAAAAGTAATATTGCTCTTGGTCTAGAACATGCAGCAGTTTTTTTTTAATTAAATAATTTTGGTTTACACAGAGACTGGCACACATCCAAAAGAACAAAAGCAACTGCTATTGGAGAGGATGTGGGGAGGAAGGGACCCTTCTACACTGCTGGTGGGAATGCTGACTTGTTCAGCCCTTTTGGAAAACAATATAGACGCTTCTCAAAAAATTAGAAATTGAGCTCTCATTTGACACAGCAATACCAGTACTGGGAATATACCCCGAGAAGCAAAAAAGTATAGTCGAAATGACATCTGCACCTATATGTTCATCATAGCACTGTTTACAATAGCCAGAATCTGGATAAAACCTAAGTACCCGAGAACAGATGACTGGTTAAAGAAACTCTGGCACATCTATACAATGGAATACTCTGCGGCTGTTAGAAAAAATGAAGTCATGACCTTTGCATATCAATGGATCAATATGGAAAGTATCATGCTAAGTGAAATGAGTCAGAAAGAGAGAGACAGAAATAGAAAGATTGCACTCATCTGTGGAATATAAAATAACAGAGTAGGAGACTAATATCCAAGAATAGTAGAAATAAGTACCAGGTGGTTGGCTCCATGGCTTGGAAGCTGGTCTCACATGCTGGGGAAAAAGGCAGCTCAGACAGAGAAGGGAACACCAAGTAAAATGTGCTTGGAGATCCCGCGAGAGAAGGGTGATGCGTGCTGAAAGTAGACTAGAGTCTGAATACAATGGCCACTCAATATCCCTATTGCAAACCACAATACCCCAATTGGAGAGAGAGATCAAAAGGGAATACCTTGCCACAGAGGCAGGGTGGGGTGGGTGGGAGATGGGATTGGGGGGTGGGAGGGATACTGTATTTATTGGTGATGGAGAATGGGCACTAGTGGAGGGATGTGTTTTTGAACATTGTGTGAGGGCAAAACAAGATAAAAAATGTGTAAATCTGTATCTGTACCCTCATGGTGACTCACTAATTAAAGAAGAAAAAAATAAAAAAACAACAAACAAATAATTTTGGTTTAAAGAATAATTGAAATTTAGGGACTGGAGATAAAGTACAGCAGATAGGGTCTTGCAATACACATAGCAAACACAAGTTTGACCCTCAGCATCCCATATGGTCCTCTGAGCACCAAAAGTAATTCCTGAGTGCAGAGCTAGGAGAAACCCCCGGAAATCTCTGGGTATGCCCCCCAAACAACAAAAGAATTATTAAAATTTCTCATCTATATTTTTAGATTTTTTTACATTGAACCAATATCATTCTCTATAGCTGAGTTTTATGACCATGAATTTGCCTCAAATTAAATAAGTACAGGGCTAAGGACTGAATGAATTGCTTTAGACAAAACTTCTGAGGTTATCTAGAGCAATAGTACAGTATATAAGGCTTTTGCCTTGCACGTGGCCAACCTAGATTCAATCCCCAGCATCCTATATGTTATCCTGAGCACTACCAGGAGTACTTCTTGAGTACAGAGCCAGGAGTAATCCCTAAGCATCACCTGGTGTGACCCAAATCTCCTAAAAAGCAAGCAAACAAACAACAAAACTCTTCTGGGTCACATATTGCAAAACTATTCCCATTCATCATCAGATTACTCATGGAAATATCCATAAATATGGTTGGCTATATATGAGCCTATAGTTACATAATGTGTCTAGAATGACTTTGGGGAAATTAAAATCCTGGAATGCCTAGGAATGGAAAAGTAACATTTTCATAGCATATTTATTATCATTCCTGGAAAATACAAAAAAATTAAATAAACATATGACTTGAATATTATTTTTCAAACCAAAAATATGTAAAACAAAACTTAGGTGAATAATTATTGGTCTTCAGCATCTGAGATGTATTTGGAAACTCAACTCAAAAGGCAGGGAAATGAAAGAATAAACAAATGAGACGGTATTAAATTAAAATGCTGGTACTCATCAAAATAAATTACCAAGAAACAGAAGGCAATCTAGCAATTGAGAAAATATATTCACGTTCACATTTGTTATCTGTAGGCAATTCATAAAAAACTCTATAAAAACCTCATACAACTCTTTACATATATTTATGTTACCTTAATATAGGTTTATATATATGATAACTATTTTAGAAATTTTGTGAGATATTCATACTGAGCTATCTTCAAAGATCCCAATGGTGAAAATTTTATCTCACCTTTATATGTAATCTGTTAAGCCTTTAATAGCAAGAACAAATTGTAGAAATTACATCAGACATATTTTTTAATAATTCAGACTTGCAGAAAAGTTTAACATACCAATGGTCAATGATAAACACTTAAAAAGCCTATAACACAAATTTACAGGAAAATAAGGAAATTTTACACACAATCTTCTTTCCCTATTGTTTAGGTTTTACGTATTGCAAAATAAGCCAAAGAAGACATATATGAAAAGTACTTGTTTTAGTTTTGTCATTGTAAGTGCAATTTTAAATTTTGTCACAGAAGAATTTAAGTCTAGAGATGCAACATTAAAAGCTGTATAATCATGAATTTAAGTAGTCATAAATAAAAGTATAGATTTTACTATTGTAATGGTGGAATTTTATGTTCTGCAAGTTGTTAACATTTTACTTTTTCAATATATCAAAGTATGTTACATATTATTAGGGCATGTTTTTATTTGTATTCCTTTTATGTGCTTTTCTTTCTAACATGTATCAAGAGTAGTATAATGTATTACCATCTAGCTCCTCTGTCACTTTTATAAATACAAATTGCTTTTCAAAAGAAAAATAAATATATCATTAAGTCTATTTTTGTAATCTTCAGCAATTTTATTGAACAACAAATGTTATTAGTATGCACTGATATGAAGGCAATCTTATTGACAACTCCCAAAGTATTTCCTCTTTCATAAAAATATTGTTTATGTTTGAAACATAATAAAACTGAGTATTACAATAAAGACAAAATATCAGAAAATGTGCATAGGTTTTATAAAAATAAGTGCCAAGACTTTGTATTGATGGGCAGAGAATAATAAGATATTCACATACACCATGTTTGTCAGTTAGATTTAGCTGATTCTACTTGTAGAAAAAAAAATGACTCTCATGCCTTTTTAAAAAAATGTAGCTTAAAATGGATTTTTAAAAATTTTCTTAGAGTATACTGTTCATTTAATCAAAAGGAAAATGCTGTGACATAAAACATGATACGTTGTTTTAAGTGTTTATTTTACCAATGCCATGGCATTCTGATAAAAGTGAGAAAAATTCACTAATCATTAATACTTTTCACTATTTGATATCACATTCAAATGTTCAAAATAAACAGAATTTTGGTATCATAAAAAACGAATAGAAAGAATTCTTGTTTCTGACACAGAATTCATCTAAATATCATTTATCTTGTTTATAGTTATTTTACTCCTTTAATATGCAATGTTTCATTAGTTGTTGCAAATTAATTATAATTGTATAACTGTAAGAAATGTGTTAAATTATTTCAAAATAATATGGTAGAAATAAGGCCATGATAGTATAGCTGGTAGAGTGTTTGCCTTGCAGGCGAACCATTCAGGTTCAATCCCTGGCATCCCATATAGTTCAGCAAGCCCACCCAGAGTGATCCCTAAGTTTAGAGTCAGGAGAAAGCCCTGAATATCACCTGGTGTGGTCTATAAATAAACAAAAATAATAGAACAGAAAGGATGTAGAAAAGGCAAATCTGAATCTAGGTTTTAAGAGAATACAAGGCTCTTCCCCAAGATGCAACCCGGGTGGCCGTGCGTGTGTGCTGCCACTCTGCTCCTGATTGACCACGATCCAGAGGCCAGTTAGACTACTTTTGGTACCAGCAACTTCTTGCAGAAATGTCTCTAGACTGTGAACTTAGCCATAGCCCCACGCCAGCCAAGGAGAGGAAAGGTCTTTCTGTCTCAGCTTTTTTTTCCCTTTTCAGGGAAAGACGGCGTGGTGTCTGCCATCTTATAAGGACCATTAAGGAGCTATGAACTTGGAGGCACCAGAAGAAAAAGAAAAAAGAGGTACGAACTTGCAACAGCGGGACTTGCGGGTGATCTTGGGATGGGGGTAATACTGGTGCGCTCTCTGCCGAGATGCAACCCGGGTGGCCGCGCATATGTGTGGCCGCTCTGCTGCTGATCAACCATGATCCGGAGGCCAGCTAGACTACTTTTGATACCAGCAACAGCTTCCACCAATGTCTCTAGACTGTGAACTAAGCCATAGCCCCACGCCAGCCAAGGAGGGGAAAGATCTTTCTTATTTTTTTTTCCCTTTTCGGGGAAAAGCGGTGTGGTGTCCACCATATTATGAGGACCGTTAAGCAGGTATGAACTTGGCGGTGTGGGAAGAAAAAAAAAGAGGTTTGAACTTGAAACAGCGGGACACATGGGTAATCTGGGGCCGGGGCGATACAGGTGCGCACTCCGCCGAGATGCGACTCGGGTGGCCACACATTTGTGCAGCCGCTCTGCTGCTGATCAACCATGATCCAGAGGCCAGCTAGACTACTTTGGGTAACAGCAACTGCTTCCAGCAATGTCTCTAGACTGTGAACTAAGCCATAGCCCCATGCTGCCCCAGGAAGGGAAATGATGTGAGTTCTAACATAAATCTTCCTGGACTAAATTACTAAAATACTAAAATACAGAAATCCTAAAGTTCATATCTCTTCATTTTCAGCAATGGAATACTAATTATCAAATGCTTCCTTGTCAGCAGGGCTGTATTTTTTGGGGAAACTCCAACAACAATAGTGATTTTTGTGTTTAAATATGGAATGTAATCAAGGTAAAGAGAAAATGAAGTGAAATGTATCAGCTATGCAGGCAGGGGTCAGGGGTGTGGGGGTGGGAGGTATACTGGGGTTTTTGGTGGTGGAATATGGGCACTGGTGAAGGGGCAGGTGTTCGAGCATTGTATAACTGAGACATAAGCCTGAAAACTTTGTAACTTTCCACATGGTGATTTAATAAAATAAATAATTTTTTTCAAAAAAGAAGATATGAACTTGGAGGCACGGGTAGAAAATAAAAAGAGGTACGAACTTGCAACAGCGAGATGTGTGGGTGATCTCGGGCAGGGGGCAATACTGGCTCGCTCTCTGCCGAGATTAGACCCAGGTGGCCACGCATGTGTGCAGCCATTCTGCTGCTGATCTACCACAATCTGGAGGCCAGCTAGACTACTTTTGGTACCAGCAGCTTCTTGCAGAAATGTCTCTAGACTGTGAACTAAACCATAGCCCCATGCTGCCCCAGGAAGGGAAATGATGCAATTTCTGACATAAACCTCCCTGGACTTAGTTACTAAAATACTAAGTACAGAAATCCGAAACCACGAGGACATGGCTATATCTCTTCATTCTCAGCAATGGAAAACTAATTATCAAATGCTTCCTTTTTAGCAGGGCTGTTTTTTTGGGGAAACTCCAACAACAATAGTGAATTTTGTGTTGAAATATTGAATGTAATCAAGGTAAAGTGAAAGTGAAGTGAAATTTATCAGCTACACAGGTGGGGTGGGGGGTGGGGGATGGGAGATATACTGGGGTTTTTGGTGGTGGAATATGTGCACTGGTGAAGGAACGGGTGTCGAGCATTGTATAACTGAGACATAAGCCTGAAAGCTTTGTAACTTTCCGCATGGTGATTCAATAAAATAAATAAATTTAAAAAAAGAGAATACGATTGTCAGGAACAGTAATAAATAAGATAGCTTTCCAACTTTAATGAGTGATATAGTGCTTACTTTGAAATTTGAAGGGCTGGATAGTAATTTTTTATTTACTCACAGAAAATGAAATAATTAGATAAGTAAAGAAAACTGTGCAAGCCTTCATAGTGTTTGTAATCAGCAGGAATGGTGTTAGATAAAACTGGGAATGTAAGTTTGATTTATAAACAAAATGAATTTGAATCTATAGTTTACATTTCAAGTTATAACATTAAATACTTGTAAATACTGAAAAAGTGTTTTATGAGTATACTGGAGCAATAGCACAGCAGATAGGGTGTTTGTCTTGCACGCAATTGACCTGGGTTCGATTCCTCCATCCTTTTCGGAGAGCCTGGCAATTTACTGAGAGTATCCCGCCCCCACAGCAGAGCCTGACAAGCTACCCGTGGTGTATTCGATATGCCAAAAACAGTAACAAGTCTCAAAATGGAGACGTTACTGGTGCCCACTCGAGCAAATCTCAAATGGATGAACAATAGTGGACAGAGTACACATTATTTACTCAATTAATTAATGTACTGAAATTTTTCTATGTGAAAAATAAGAAAATAGATGGATATCTCTCAGATTATTTCAGGCTCTTTAAAAGAATGAAAATGATGTTGAGGGGTTCGCTAGAAGGGCGTGGGTGAGACCCTTCCGCACCCCATGGGATCCAGCCCGGGCAGTCGGAAAACTCCAGAACTCAACCGCTGCCTTGCTCACAGCCGCTCTCCACATGCTTGGGCCGAGCCTCATCCTCAAGTGAACCTTTTTCAGCCACATTTGCAGCCACACAACACTGCAATACATAGAACACACCCTACCCATCCTCCAAGAGTACTGTACCACATTTGATGGGATTCAAGGTAGGAGGCAACCAAATTTAGAGGGAAATATTATATTATTTCGGTTCTGCTTTAGGGCAGGGATTGAGGTTAGGGATGAAAACATCCAAAATATGGTGATGGGAAGATGTAATGGTAGTGGAATTGGTGTTTGAATATTAAATATAATCAAATATTGTGAAGTACTTTATAAAATAAAAATAAATCAATAAAATGATGTAGATTTGAGTAGCATCATAATTCCATACAAGGTTTGTGAACATAAGAATAATACAATTACTGCACTACTCTAAGAAGTAACATGCTATTGATACACAGAATGCACTGAATTACAAAAGTTTGAATACAGAAAGTTAGATTGAGTGAGTTTTTTAGGTTGTTTGCAGAGAATGATATAGAATGATGAGATAAATGGTAAGAAATAAAAATAAATGACTAGTGTAGAGTTGAAGCATGTATGTTAAATGTGTACTTTATGTGTATTTTCAACCGGTTTCAGATAAACAATGAACTTATTTTATACTTGTGATGCTAATTATATAGAGTACGATTCATACTTTCTATAGTCATATGGAAATGTCTAGGTGATGCTCTTTCTGACTCTGTCTCCAAGACACACAATGGCTTAATAACAAAGAATTGTAACTTTCCAAATTTTTCTGACATTTATATTGTCCAATACGTATTTACATGAAAACTCAACATCCTCTTTCATTCCCATAAAATAAATAAAAGTACATTTTGAACTAAATATGACAAAACACCTTCTCAATATTTTTTTAAATTTTATTTGAAGATAGAGGGTCAGCAAGTACACCACCTCTGCTTCCCTGATGACATCGTTATAACACCAAACATTAGCCAAGCAGCACAAATGCTAGACAACTTCGACCGTGAGTGTGGAAAGGTTGGGCTGCAGCTGAATCTCACCAAGACAATGTTCATGAAAAACGAACTAGTCCCTGATGTTCCATTTGCTCTCAACAGAATGAACATCTCCGAATGCAGCAGCTATGTGTACCTGGGTCGAGAACTCAACATGAGGAACAACTTGGCGCCAGAACTGTGCAGGAGGAAGAAAGCAGCAGGCGATGCCTTCAAGAGCGATGAAGAAGTGGTTAAGAGGACGAAGAACCTTCAGCTCTGGGCACATTTTTTCAACTCCACCATTCTTCCTGCACTAATATATATCTCAGAGACCGGGGCCCTATGAAAACAGGATGAGAACGCTATTCAGGTATCCAAAAGAGGAATCGAAGGAGTTATGCTTGGAATATCACATTCACTCAAGTGAAAGAAGGAATCTGGAGTTCCGACCTCTGTCATTGATCAAGAATCAGGCACGCTGTCTCGTCTGCCAAGGTGTCAAAAATCAGATGGGCCAGACACATAATGCGATTTAGAGACGATCTGTGGACTAGAACTATTACCGACTGGATTCCACGGGATGTCAAAAGAACGCTTGGCCGCCCACCTGCAAGATGTTTGGACTTCTTTGTTAAATCTCTGAATGAACGGTTTGAGGCTCTTTGTGTTCCTGGAGCGAGCAGATACCATTAATCTACACAAGCACGTGACAGGGACAAATGGAGATGTTACTGGCGCCTGCTTGAGCAAATTGAAGATCAACGGATGACAAGTGATACAAGTGATATTTTAAGAAGATATGGAAATAAAACGGACATAATAGATCAATTAATAATGAAGTATTTTATATATTTAAAACCGATATATTGCACACTCACCTATTTCCAGTAGAACCCCCTTGTGATATTTCAAATTCCAAATAAATGCAAAAAAAAAACAGTGAATGGAGAAGGGAAGGAAGAAAGGGATAAAGAAAGATTCTCTTTATAAGTAAGATAGACAATATTCTCTCTTTTTCAGTGTGACATTATATTTAAAACATTTAATTCAGTCACTTTTATTTACAATATTATCAATAATCAAGATTCATATACAAAATGTTCCAACACATTACTCTCCACCACATGATCTAGATCTGGCCTGATTTCTTCCAGTATTGTCTGAAGTTACTCTCTGAATGCTTCTGCCATGTGGTACTATCTTTCTACAATAATAAACCCAGGTTATTATTATTTCTTAAACAGTTCTTATTTTATCATGTCCCATAGGTTCTGGTAACTCTTGTCTTCATTCTCATTCATTTCCAAGAATCTTTTTATTTCCTCTTTGATTTCTTTCTAAGCCACTCGTTGTTCCGTAGTGAGCTGTTTAATTTCCAAGTACTTGGTTTGAATTTCTGTTTCTGGATGTGCTTCACTTCAATTTTCAGTGCATCATGGTCTGAAAAGTTCATTGATACAATTTCTATCCTCTTAATTTTATGGAGGTATGTTTTGTGTTCCAACGTGTGGTCTATCTTGGAGAATGTCCCCTTTGCACTTGACAAGAATGTGTATTCAGCCTTGGGGATGAAATGTCATATATATATATATATATATATATATATATGTGTGTGTGTGTGTGTGTGTGTGTCTCTCTCTCTCTATATATATATGTAATATATATACTAAACCTCTGTATTATATTTCTTCCCTCAGATAAAGTACATCTTTGCTGAGCTTGAGTCTGGTTGATCTATGGAGAGGTGATAAAGTGGTGTTAAATTCTACAACTATTATTGTAGTACTATCAATGTTTTCTTCAATTCTATGAGCTGTTGTTTTAAGTATTTTGCTGGTTTCTCATTAGGTGCATATATATTGAGGAGTGTGAGTAATTCCTGGTGTACAGAACCTTTCATCATTAAGAAATGATCTTCACTGGGACTGGAGCAATAGCACAGCGGGTAGGGCGTTTGCTTTCCACGCGGCTGACCCGGGTTTGAATCCCAGCATCCCATATGGTCCCCCCAGGCACTGCCAGGAGTAATTCCTGAGTGCATAAGTCAGGAGTAACCCCTGTGCATGCCTGAGTGTGGCCCAAAAAGAAAAAAAAAAACACAAAAAACAAAAAAACAAGAAATGACCTTCACTGTCTCTTGTAAACTTCTTCAGTCTGAAGTCTATGTGATCTGATATTAGTATGGCTACTCCAGCTTTTTTGAGGGAGTTGTTTGCTTGTAGAATTATTTTCGATCCTTTCAAAGAGAGTCTGTATTTGTTCTGACTCTTCTGATTTATTTCTAAGAGGCAGCAGAAAGTTGGTTCAGTTTTTGGATCCATCCTATCACTCTGTGTCTTTTAATTGGTGCATTTACCCCATTGAAATAATCTTGAAAGAGATTATTATTGTGGGTTTTGTCCCATCTTTCTACCAAAATTTGTTATATTTAAGGGGCTTGTCTTTTCTTAAAGTAGCCCATTACTTGCTCTTGTAGCCATGGTTTTGAGGCTATGAAGTTGCTCGGTTATTGTTTGTCTGTGAAACTCTGTGTTGTTCCATCTAATATGAATCAGAGTATAGCAGGGTAAAGTATTCTAGGTGAGGCATTTATTTCATTGTGTTTGTTCACTATATCTTAACACTGTTCTTAGGCCCTTAGGGTTTCATGGGATAAACCTGCTGTGAATCTTAAAGATGCTCATTTACAAGCAACTTCTTTCTTTGATCTTGCTGTTTTCAGAATTTTATCTCTATGGTTTTTGTCATTCTGATTTGATGTACCTTTGGGTATTTTTATTTGGATTTCCTTTAGCTGGTACCCTTCAGGTCTCCTGAATCTGATCTCATGTATTCTTAGCTCTGGGAACGTCTTAACAATAAAATCTTTGACAATTTCTTCTTTGTCAGGGCTTCTTCCTGTCCCTCTGGGACTCCAATGACTTTTATGTTATTTCTCTTGGCTTCATCCTGATTTTCTCTTAACAACTGTTGGTTTATTTTGAGGCTCGTTTTAATTTTCTGCTGTTTGGGGATTCTCTGCACTTCCTCTTGGAGCTCACTGATTCTGTCCTCAGCAGCTGTTACCCTGTTGCTGAGGTCTTCCACTGAGATTTTCACTTTACCTACCAATATTTTTAGGTCTGTCATTTCTGCTTGTAGTTTTGCATTTTCCTCACCTCTACTTTCATATCCTCTTGTATTTTATCAACAGTGTGTCCCACTGCTTCTTTGAGCTTCTTATGCATCCTTAAAAGCTCTGTTCTAAATTCTTTATTTGAGAGGTTATAGAGTTCATAATTATTGTTTGATTAATCTGGGCTAGCAACTTTAATTATTAGGTTTGGTGAGTTTCTGTGTTATTTTGTCATATTGACCTTTGCACTTTGGAGTTTTTTCTCCTGTTGTTGTATGTTTTTGTGCCTATTCTTGGGCTATCTTTGTGTTGCTGTGGCTTATTTATAGGTATATGTGAAACCTGGGTAAACTTGTACCTCAAATGTGGTGTGCAGACAAAATAACTTCTTTGTGTGGATGTGCTAGTATCCACGTGATTTGGTGGTTTGGGGTTTAAAAGGTATGTAAGGTAGGTAGATCTGGGGGTGAGGGCAGCACTAGGGGTCCACACACCTGGTAGAAGATTTAAGTTCGGCGCTGGAGGGGTGGTGGCTCGCAGGGGTCATGGGTACTGGCAAGATGTATTACTTATTTTTAGTGAAATGTAAACCAAAACAATGAGATAGTACCTCATACCAATCAAGATGACACACATAAACACAAACACACATAAACATATAGTTACACACACCCAAAACAGTGTTGGTATAGATGTACACATAAAGGAACCCTAATCCTTTGCTGGTGTGAATGTTTACTAGTTCATCCATTTTAGAAAACAATAAGGGTATTTTAAAAAATATATAGTGAGAGACCAGAGAGGCAATACAGCAGATACAGCAAGCACTTTTTTTACACTCAGTGAACCTGGGTTCTATACCAGGTACCATATACAGTTCTCAAAGTCCACCATGATTGATTCCTGAGCAAAAGCTAAGAGTAAGCCTTCATCACACATGGGTGTGGTCAAAATAAATAATCAAGGAAACAAACATAATAACCTAATAAGGACTTCATTATGACTCAGCAATTCCCTTTCTTTGTATATGCTCCAATTTTCCCCAATCTTTATTCGAAAAAGATATTTGCATTATCAAGATGCTTGGGACTGGAGCGATAGCACAGCGAGTAGGGAATTTGCCTTGCATGCGGCCAACCCAGGTTCGAGTCCTCCATTCCTCTCGGAGAGCCTGGCAATCTACCAAGAGAATCCCACCCGCACAGCAGTGCCTGGCAAGCTACCCGTGGCGTATGTGCCAAAAACAGTAACAACAATTCTCACAGTAGAGATGCTACTGGTGCCTGCTTGAGCAAATTGATGAACAATGGGATGACAGTGCTACAGTGCTATCATGATGATTGCATCATTGTTAACAAAAGACAAAATCTGAAAACAATTCTCGTCCAAGAACAAATGGCCTGATAAAGAATCTTGATCTGTGTGTATTATACACACAATGTAATAGTACTTGCATAAAGGAAAATATAAAATCATGCAATTTACAGATAAATGAATAAGTTTGAGGGTATAATATTGAAAAATGTCAGCAAAGTAAAAGGACATATTAGGCATATTGAATATAATTTTATAAAAAAACATACGGTTATGTTTACATATAAATATAAAGTTGCCAAGACTGTAAACAAGTTCATAGTTTCTGTTGCTTTCATAGAATCTGTGAACTGCTCCAGAAATGAGCTTGCTCTTATGCAGAAACAGGGGCAGAGTATGGGGAGGGTGGTAGAGGTCGAATCTTGAGACAATCGTAGAAGAAAACAGACACTCAAGAATTGGAGGCAACTGGGATGCTGTATGAATAAACTCTATCATTGACACTACTATAAATCAATATGACTGAAATATTTTTATAAAATCATATCATATTTAAGTAAAATACTTACTATTTATTCCATTCAATGAATATGAATTTTAAATTATTACATTTTCAATCACTATTTTAAGGATACCCATTACTGTAATGGAGTGAGAAGACATTATTTTTAGTTACTTCTCTTATAGAAAAAACTCCCAGTCTTCAATTACAATGGTCGATATAGAAGCACTTTCCAAGTTATGGAAACTCCACTTCATATTTAGTTTGTTTAGTGTCAGACAATTTTTAAGTTTGGTGTGCTTTGATTGATTGATTCAGCTATGGGAAATAATTTCTGCTATTTTGTATTTCACTTTCTGGTTCTGTATTTTTGGTGTTTATTTTTCCAAGGGGTTTCTAGTTTCTACTTGCCATTTTATTAAATAATTTTGCCTAATGATTCTTTTGTGTGTCTCGGGACTAGATTTTTGTTTCTTGCTTACCTTGAGGTTCAAGGTTTGACTCCATGTTTGTGAACATGATATGGGTGTGTATGAACACACAGACACTCATTGTCTTTAGAGTAGACAGATTCTGTATTATTCTTCATCCCCTTTGATCTTTTGTTGCCTCTTTTTATTCCTGTTGAAATTACTAATTGTTTTACTATTTATCATATACTCAATAGTCTATGCCTTTAGCTTTCTCATTCCCTCCTAAAGAACTCTGACATTTATTGAAGGACAGTTCTAATGTTGGTAAACTTTATTATCTTATGTTTATAAGGGAAACTCCTTATTTCTCTGTCATATTTCAAAAATAACTTTGCAGAGTATGTTTGGTTGGAACCTTTTATCTTTTCAAATTATTACGATTTAATTCCACTCTCTCCTTGCAAGTACTGAGGTTTTTTGATTTTGTGGGTTTTAGGGTGCATGATTTACAACATTATAGGATTAATGACAGGATTCTATTCATAACACAGTATAGCACCACATCCTCCACCAGAATACCCACCTCTTTCCACCACTGCTCCAGTGTCCTACCTACTCATTTCTTTCCCCTGCCCTCTGTCACCTGTGGTAAGCTTCCATAGTGAAAACCAGTTCCCAGTCTGTTGTTTGGGGGCATTGTTATAAGCCTATTTTGTTTCTTTATATGCCACATATGAGAGAGATCATTCTGTATCCGTTCCTCTCTTGTTGAATGACTTAAAGTAACATGATACTTGGCTATAAGAAAAGATGAAATTAAATTTTCTGTAACATGAATGGACTTGGAAAATATCAGTCTTGCAGTCTTAAAATAAATTACTAACCAAAACTTATAGGAGTTTATGGGCATGAGTTATTTGTATGCAGTAGTTATTTTAAGAGATATACTAGCCTCATAAAATGAATTGTTCCACTCTACTAAGCCTCACAAAATGAATTGTTCCACTCTTCTATTATCTGGAAGAAAAAATCTAGCCTTGTTATTTTCTCTTTAAGAATTTTGTAGATATTTTCAGTGAAACCATTAGACTAAATTTTTTCTTTAAATAAAGATTAACAACCAATTAAATAAACTTAATAATCATACTACTATGTAGATGATTTATTCATTCTTGCATTAGTTTAGGTATCACTGTATCACTGTCATCTCATTGTCCATTGATTTACTCGAGCGGGCACCAGTAACGTCTCTATTACACTCAGCGCTGAGATTTTAGCAGCCTCTTCTTACTCGTCTCTCCCAACAATTGGAGGCTCTTTCAAGGTCAAGGGAATGAGAACTATCATTACTGTTTTTGACATATCAAAAGCCACAGGTAGCTTGCCAGGCTCTGCCATGTGGGCGGGATATTCTCGGTACCTTGCCAGGCTCTGCAAAAGTTATCTATAATATCTGTTACTGTATTTTGGATATGAATATGCCACGGGGTGCTTGTCTGGCTCTCCTGAATGGGCAATAGACTCTCGATAGCTTGTCAGGTTATCTTAGAGGGAGAACTAGGCTATTAGATGTCACACAGTCGCATCCCTGGTTTTGTAGTCTCTGGATATTGGCCGTTGATGAGATTACACAGAACCAGGGCAGTTTCTGGGTATGACTGCCTAGCTACTGGAAAATGGGGGATACGGGTGGAAGAGGCCCAGTCCCCATCCGAGCAGCCTTAGAGATCTTGGCCCCGGGTCCCACACACATGGGTTCCTCTGCTGGTTCCTTCATGCATGAGGCTTGTCCGAACATGTGGAGAGTGGCCCTGAGCATGACTGTTGCTGAATTATGTAGTCTATACTTATGAAAATTCTATATGAACTTAAAAAGAATATATTACTCCCCTAGGATAGAGATCCTAGAGATCCTTACAGTAGTCAAACTTACAAAGAAAAAAATTCAAAATAAAGTTTTTCTCTCTGTTCTACATTAAAAAGGCTCAGTTCTTATCTTTTAGAATTTTACAACTTATTGAAGACATCATAAACTTAAAAACTAAAAGTAGCTAATAAAAGCAAATAGAACATTAGTTCACTAAGTAAATTTTTTACCTTATAAAAACTTCAATCATATTTAATATGCAGCACCAGTGTTTTTAATATTCTTGCTGATATTTTTTGTAAATGTGTTTTATTTGCAGTTATAATATCTATAGTTAAATCAATCCATTAAGAATAGAGTCATGGATCTCCCTGATGATTAGTGATGTAGAACATTTTTTCATGTGCCTTTTGTCCATTTGAATTTCTTTATTGAGAAGTTTCTGTTCATTTCGTCTCCCTATTTTTAATGGGCTTGGATGTTTTTTCTTGTAAAATTCTAGGTGTGTCCTATATAACTTTGATATTAATCCTTTATCAGAAAGTAGGTATAGAGATATACCTGATAACCTTTCATTATCTGTATTGCACACCATAAAATCCAAAAGAAGAGATAGACAGAGAGAGAGAGAGATGAGAATGACAGAATAAAAGTGTTTGCCATAGTGGCAGTGGAGTTGGGGTTGGGGAAAAGGGAAACAGGGACCGTTGGTGGTCGGAAAAGTTCACTGGTGAAGGGAATGGGTGTTGGAACATAACTGAAATGCAATCATGAATAACTTTGTAAATGTGTTTATCACTGTGATTCAATTAAAAAATTTAAAAAATCATAGTCATAGTATGTGGCTTCCTGAGTGGCACAATAAAGGCAGCAGCAGAAAGGCACCACTGCAGCCATAGATGCCCAGAACAGTGCATGGGAGAGAGGGGAAATGCTCATTTTTAGAAGTGGATACATCAAAAATGGGACTCAATGTATAATTTCAGGATCAGTACTAATGCATGATCCCTTCCCCAGAAGTAGATCAGCAGTGGAGCTGGGGCTTCCCAACCACAGCTACTCATCAGGCTGCCACTTAATTTTTCCTTCCATATTGCTTTGGATTTACTCTTTACCTTTTACACTGAACACTCATGAAGACATCCTGAATAGCCCAACACATTAGGCCAATATTCCATTAGCCATTACACCAATCAATATGCTCCAAACTAAAAAAAAAAAAATGGGGAATGCCAAAATCAATACAACCCAAATCTAAAAGTAATAGTAAGTTCAGTCAAAGGAACACTTCACCTGACTCAGCACAAGAAACCCTGCACAAGTCGCACAGGAGCACCAAAGAAGAAGGTAATAACCTTGAAGGGAAAGAAGAGACCACCACCGAACGGAACTCCCCCAGAGTCTCCCTGGCACTGAGAGGGGGATACTGATATTGTCCTGGAAGGATCCACATAGAGACTACCACAGGAATTCAGGAATTGTGAGGAAACCTCACAGGCCCCCACTACAAGGAGTGGATGAAGATCAGAGCTTCAAAGTCTCAACAGGGAATACCCAGAAAGATAATCTCTCTGATAAACAATTCAGAGACAAAACGGTGAGGTTGTTTAATGAGTTAAAGGAAACAGTGGAATGGATATCCAATAAAATGCTGCATCTATGAGAGAAACAGTTAAATGGACAGAAAATAAAACACAGGAGGAAATAAGAGCAGAAATAAGGAAACTACAAACAGAAGTGTCATTAGTAAAAGAATTTGATAGATGAAATGAAAAACTCAGTGGGTGCCCTCAAATGTAGAGTAAGAATAGCTGAAACAGCATCAGTGAGCTTCAAGAAGAGCTGCAGAAAACTTCCAGGCAAAAGCAGAATATGTAGAAAAGACCTCAAACTAGTTCAAGAGTGAAGAAAAGAACTATGGGATGAATTTAAGAGGAACAACCCAATATTCATCGGAGTCCCAGGAGAGGGAGGCAACCCCAATGTGGTAGTAACAGTTAAAGTCATCATTGCTGAAAAGTTCCCAGACCTGGAGAACTCAGTCATCCAGATCTAAGAAACCTGAAGGGTACCAGCTAAAAGAGACCCTAATAACAAAGAAAGAGACGTCCAAGTAATATCCTAATCAGAGCCATTTATGCTATAGATAATGACAAAATAATACAGGTAGCAAGATCAAAGTTGGAAATTACATACAAAGAAACGTCCCTTAGATTTACAGCAGACTTATCAAGAAGAAATGCTACTCACCCAAAGACAATGGTGGGATATGGTGAAATTAAAACTCAATTTTTAATTGAGCATCTCAATACAAAAACTTTACCCAGCTAGACTCTCATTTAAATTTGATGTAACGATACACAACTTCATGGATAAACAACAGCTCAGAAAACTCATAGGTTCAAAAAATAACTTTAAAAGAGGCAATAAAAGGGCTTATGTAAGACAAGAAAGAACCCACAAACACACACGAAAAAGCATATACAAAAAGATGGTACAAAACCCAATGACAAAAATCTTTCTCCATGTCAGTAGGCAGCCATCTTACAGAGCTTGGCTCTTATCGTCTAGTCAAGTGGAGGCTGCTTGGGATTCCTGTGATCTTATCATTTCACCATTTGTCTCACTAGCCAATGGCCATGCCTGATCAACATTTTACTATTGATCCTAAGGGAGTCCAAGCATGCATACCACCCCCTCCCACCAAGAGGTATAAGTATTGTAACTGCAGTAGAATAAACTCTCTCTTTCTCTCCTCCTCCTTCTGGCTCTGCGTCTGTTCATTGGGCTGCGTCCCCTCCTTAGCCCCAAGAAGGGTCCTCCCTGCAGGACAGGATGACGCCCGCAGGATGGGACCCCACACATGTCAATGGTATAAATGCAGCAATTACAAGATACAGAATAGCAAAATGGATTAAAAAACTGAATTCAACATTTTGGTGCCTACAAGAAATACATTTGTATGGGCAGAGCAAACCCAGACTCAAAGTCAAAGCTGGAAAACAATTTTTCAAGCAAAGAACTGTGTTAAAAAGGCAGGGGTGACCATTCTGGTATCCTATGACATAGATTTCAGCTTTAAAAATGTTAGATGGGATGAGTCCATTTTTAATAATCAATGGAGATATACATCAGGAGATATACATTCCCAATGAGGGGCCAACAAATCACTGTATCACTGTCATCCCGTTGATCATCGATTTGCTACAGTGGGAGCCAGTAACATCTCCATTCGTCCTAGCCCTGAGATTTTAGCAGCCTCTCTTTACTTGTTCTTCCCAGCGGTGCCATATTGGAGGTTCTTTCAGGGTAAGGTGAATGAGACCCATTATCGTTACTGTATTTGACATATTGAATACACCACAGAGAGTTTGCCAGGCTCTGCCATGCAGGCAGGATGCTCTTGGTACCTTGCCAGGTTCTCTGAGAGGGAGAACTAGGCTATAAGAGGTCTGGGAGCTTTGTTTTATAGTCTCTGGATCTTGGCCATTGATGGGATTACACGGCGCCGGGGGCAGTTTGTGGGTGTGGCTGCCAAGCTACTGGAAACTGGGGGGTCTGAGAGGAGGAGGCCCAGTCCCAATCCAAGCAGGCTTGGAGATCTCAGCCCTGGGTCCCGCACACCTGGGTTCCTCTGCCGGTTCCTTCATGCATGAGGCTCATCTAAACATGTGGAGAGTAGCCTTGAGCATGGCTGTGGCTGAGTTCCGAAGGTCTTTGGCTGCCGGAACTCTGTTTGCAGTAGGGAGGAAAACTCGACCTGACCCCCTCCGAGGGGTCCTGATAAAGACAGCCAGGTGCAGGGGCAAGAGACTCTTAATAATCAATGGATATGTAAATCAGGAAGAAATTAAACTACTAAACATATACACTCCCAATGAGGGGTTAACAAAATACTTAAAAAAATACTGCTAGTAGACTTCAAGAAGGACATTGGTAACACCACAGTAGCAATTGGAGACTTCAACATCACCTTGTCACCTCTTGAATAGATCACTGAGACTAAAATTAAGCAAGGAAATACTGCCTTTAAAGAAAGAAATGGAAGAGAGATATATTCAGGGCTTTTCATCCCCCAAATGCTGAATTCTTCTCCAATGCATATGGATCATTCTCTAAGATAGACCACATATTAGGACAGATAACATACCTCCAAAATATCAAGAAGACAGAAATTGCATCAGCTATCTTTCTAGAGCATAATACATTGAAAATAAATGTCAATCACGCACAGAAACAAGAAGCAAATGAAACACTTGGAAATTAAATATATCACTACCTAACAAGCAGTGGGTTAGAGAGAAAATCAAAGAAGAAAATAAAAAATTTCTGGAAACAAGAATGAGGATATAAGCTACCAGAATTTGTGGGGGAGAGCAAAAGCATTGTTAAGAGGAAAGTTTATAGATTTCCAAGTGCTCATCAGGAAGGAAGAAAGAGCCCATATAAATAACCTGACTTCATAGCTTGAGATATTAGTAAATGACCAACAAAATGAGCCAAAGTGGCAGGAGGAAGGAAATAAATAAAACTTAGGAAATTAATAAAGTAGAATTACCCCCTCCCCCCCAAAAAATTCAAAAGATCAATGAAACTAAGAGCTGGTTCTTTAAAAAAAAATAAACCACTAACAAGAATCACAATGAAAGAGAGAATGAGAACCCTAAAAAACTGAATCAGAAATGGAAAAGGAGACATTTCAATAGAAACTTTAGAGATTCAAAAGATAATCAGACATTACTTTGAATATATGTATGCCACAAAACAGAAGAATCTAGAAGAAATGAATAAATTCCTGGATTCCTATAACGTCCCAAGGTTAAGCCAAGAAGACTTATAATACCTAAACAGACCTATCACTATCGAGAAAATTGGTAATGAAAAATCTTCGCCCAAACAAAAGCCCTGATGGAGAATGATTCACTAGTGAATTCTCCCAAACCCTTAAATAGGACTTACTATCAATCCTTTTCAAACTTTCCCAGGAAATTAAAGAAGCAGAAATATGCCCAAACAGGTTCTGTGAGGCAAATATCACCGTGATATCAAAAGCAGACAGAGACACCCCAAGAAAAGAAAATTACAAGCCGATGTCAATGATGAGCACGGATACAAAGATCCTCAACAAAATATTAGTAAGTGAAATCGAATGACTCATCAAAAAGATAGGATTCAATCTGGGGATTAAAGGATGATTTAACATTAGCAAGTCAATCAACATAATAAAGAATATCAATAAAAGAAAAAATATGATCATATAAATAGATGCAGAGAAAGTATTTGATAAGATCCAGCAGCTGTTCATGACAAAAACTTTGAACAAAATGGGAGTATAAGGAAATTTCCTCAATATATTCAAAACCACCTAGCACAGGCACACAGTAGGCATTATCCTTAATGTGGGGGAAAAAAGCCCTTCCTTCTAAGATTAGGCTCAAGAAAACGTTGCCCACTCTTAACAGTTCTATTCAATATACTACTTGCTATAGCAGTTAAGGAAGAAAAATATATGATGGTCATACAGATAGGAAAGAAAGAAGTCAAGCTCTCATAATTTGCAGATGACATCATCCTGATACTAAGAGATCCCTAAAGTCTCTACCAAAATGCTCCTAGAAACAAGAGATTTGTAAAATAGAGTGGCAGATTAGAAAATCAATACCGAAAAGTCCATGGGTTTCCTATTGCAAATAATGAAAGAGAAGAAAGTTGTATTAAAATTACAATACCCTCCTTTCCAGGTATCCGCCTGGCAGTGGGGGTGATTCCTTAGGTTGTTGGACAGAGTCAACCCACGCACAGCCAGTTTTTAAGCCAGAACTGCAGGGGACGGGAACAAACACGGAGCACATCAATAGTAGCCAATTCTGCAGGAAACACCTCTCCTCCCACTATCCAGGTACTGGTGGTGCTTCCTGGAGCTATGGCCACTAACTCGGCCACAGGTTATTCTCCCCCTCCATTTCCCATAAGAACCGTAAGTTAGGGGCTGGAGTGATAGCATAGCGGGTAGGGTGTTTGCCTTCCACGTGGTCAACCCGGGTTCAATTCCCAGCATCCCATATGGTCTCTTGAGCACTGACATGAGTTATTGCTGAGTGCAAAACCAGGAGTAACCCCTAAGCATTGCCAGGTGTGACCCAAAGAGCAAAAAAATAATTTTTTTTAAAAGAACGTATATTTAAAAAAAAAAAAGAGCCATAAGTTAGCCTCTTAGGTTAAACTTTCACTAGGGCAGCTTAATTACCAGAAACATATTAGGCCAATTAGTCATTTGCCCCACCTCAATTCATATTACACAAAAAACACAATAGTAACAGTCAGCATAATGGTCTAAACCACATAGGTTACAATGGTAAAGCAATGCAGAGACCCAACAAGCTTAGTAAAGAGACTAGCCCAGAAGAGCCTAACAGTAATGAAGCGCTAGACAACCACTCTGTCAAGGAATTTAGAAGGGAGCTACTGAGGATGCATAGGGAGCTAAAAGAAGTAATAGAACAAACTGCCAATAAAGTACAAGAGGATTTGAAAGTAGAAATATGGAAAATACAAACAAAATTATAAACGGAAATGACAGATCTGAAAAATCTAGTAGGTGAATTAAAAAACTCAGTGGAAGGGCTCAGCAGCAGAGTAACAGCTGCTGAGGACAGGGTCAGTGAGCTCCAAGATGAAGTTCAGAGACTCTCCAGAAAAAAGAGCAGTAAATGGAAAAGAGACTCACAATCAGTGACAGATCGTTTGTATCACATATCCTCGATTTGCTCAAGCAGGCACCAGTAATGTCTCCATTTGTCCCTGTCACGTGCTAGTGTAGCCCAATGATATCTGCTCACCCCAGGAACAGGAAGAGCCTCAAGTCGTTCATTCAGGGTTTTGACAAAGAAGTCTGACCATCTCATTGGTGGGTGGCCATGTGGTCTTTTGATGTCCCGGGGAATCCAGTCAGTAACAGTTCTAGTCCAGCGGTCATTTCTGAATCATATTACGTGTCTGGCCCATCTGATTTTCAATGCCTTGGCAAATGAGACAGCATCTCTGATTCTTGACCATAGACAGAGATCGGAACACCAGATTCCTTCTCTCACTTGGGTGAAAGGTAATACTCCTAGCATAGCTCTTTCGATTCCTTTTTGGGATATCTGAATAGCATTCTCATCCTGTTTTTGTAAGGCCCAGGTCTCTGAGGCGTATGTTAGTTCAGGAAGAATGGTGGAGTCGAAAACATCTGCCTGGAATAAGAGGTTCATCCTCTTAACCACTTCTTCGATGCCATTGAAGGTGCTCCATGCTGCTCTCTTCCTCCTGTGCAGTTCTGGCACCAAGTCATTCCTCATGTTGAGTTCTCGACCCAGGTACACATAGCTGTTACATTCAAGATATTCATTTCATTGAGAGCAAATGGAATGTCAGGGACTAGTTCATTTATTATGAACATTGTCTTTGTGAGATTTAGCTGTAGTCCGACTGTTTGACACTCACTGTCAGAGTCGGCCAGCATTTGTGCTGCTTGGCTGATGTTTGTTGTTATGACAACGACATCATCAGCAAAGTGGAGGTAGTGTACTTGCCGACCGTCTATCTTCACTCCCAATCCTTCCAATTCCAGTCATCGCATGATGTTCTCGAAGGTGGCACTGAAGTGTTTCGGTGAAATGGTATCACCCAGTTAAACCACTCTCTTTATGTCAATGATCACTTCCTGGTAGAATGGTGAGATTCTGGTGGTGAATTCCTAATACAGATCACGGAGGATTTTGATGTAATGAGTTTGAACGCTCTGTTTAGCTAGGGCTTCAATGACCGCTTCATTCTCAACAGAATTGAAAGCATTCTTTAAATCGTTGAACGTTAGACAAAGTGGCATCTTGAACTCTCACAGAACTTCAATGAGTTTGGTCGCCTTATGGATGTGGTCGATGATGCTGAATCCTTTTTGGAACCCGGCTTGCTTGCACAGTTGTCCTTTGTTTAGTGTTCTGCCTATTTTATTCAGGATGACTTGAGTGAACAACTTGCAGACGATGGATAACAGGCAGTTTGGGCGATAGTTGCCGATGTCATGGATGTCTCCCTTCTTGTACAACGGAATGGTCCTACTGGTTTTCTACTGGGACAGAACCTTGCATTCAGACAGGTAGTGTGTGAAGAGCAGAGCCAGTGTATTGACGAGTACTAGTGGCAGAATCTTCAGGTGTTCGGTCTGACCTTGTCTGAACCGGGTGCTGTTTGTATCTTTACCGATTAAATGGCATGATGGATTTTGGAAGGGAGGACGTTGGGAACAACATATCCATCCTGTGGAATTTGGTATATGGGCAGGTGGACGTGGCTGTCGAAGATATCTGAGTAGAGGTCGTGAATAATTCTCTCCATCGCCTTTCTGGAAGATGTTATAGATCCATCAGAATGTTGGAGGGCAGTCATCTTGTTTTTGTAGTTGGCAAAAGACAGGCGAGCGTTGTGAATACTTTTCCATGTTTCTGCTGCATCAGCCAACACTGCTGTTCTTCTCTCTTTGAGTTCTTTAATCGCTTCTCTGCACAGCTTTGTGAGCTTGGACGTTAGCTTGTGGTTTCCTGAGGCTCCTGCCAAACCACGTTGGCAAATGAGCTTGAGAGTTTCTGAAGACAGGTGTCTGTTTGGGGCTTTCCCACTCTTGGCATTTTTTGTGTAGACGTGGAGGTGCTGAACCAGTCCATTGTATTCCTCGTTGATGTTGTCAGTGACGGCATCTTTCCACATTGATATAATAGTGCCAATGAGCTCCCAGTTCGTGGTCATTCTTGGAGTTCTCTTCTTAAAATTAAACTTTGCAGATCTTTCTCCCCTCTCTGTGAAGTAGAATATTGCATGAAGGAGATGGTGGTCCGATCCCATTTGGAATTTTGGAACAATAGCGACATCAGTCAGGCAAAACCTTCGACTGAATATGATGTGGTCAATTTCATTGTGGAACTGTCCACTGGGAGACTCCCATGTCCAACATTTAGATTCAGCCTTCTGGAACTGTGAGTTACCATGGATGGTCTTCGTTGAAATGATAAACTCAGACAGTCTCTCACCCTGTTCGTTCCATTCCAGTCTATGGGATCCAATGTGGAGGTCTTCAGGTGACCTTCTCGGTCCTATATTAGTATTAAAATCACTGACAATGATCTTGTAGAAGGTGTGGCCTTCTTTATAGAACATCTCCAGCTCCATGTAGAACTTCTCAATTTCTCCTTCATTGTAGTTGGATGCTCGTGCGTAGACGACGAAGATAGAAAGTGCTGGCAGTGAGCCACATCTAAGCGTAAACATCCAATTCAGGTTGTTAGACATTCGAATGAATCAGTGCTCATGGCCAAGTTCATGTTGATAAGGACACCGACACCACTCCTGCCTCAGTTGTCGCATGTTCCAAAGAACAGTTCTTCTCCAGTGTCGAAAATGGCGTGATGTGATTGATGCCTTCTCGTTTTGGTCAGACCAATGATGCAGTACTTGATCTTCTGCGCTTGCACCATCAGGTCCTCGATGGATGCTTCTGATACCAGCATATGTATGTTGAATGTACAGACAGTCATTTTAGTCTTTCTTCATTTTGGCAGTCTAGTTAGTCCCTGAGATTTTATCAACCTCTCCTTGCTTATCCTTCTTAACACTGCTGCATTAGGGGCTCTTCAATTGTCAGGCAAATGATGTCCATTGTTGTTACTGTTGTTGGCATATTGAATAAGCCACAGGTATCTTGTCAGGCTGTGTCATGTGGGTGTGGTACTCTCGGTAGCTTGCCGGGCTTTCTGAGACTGATGGAGGCTTTTAGGGTGGCATCCAATTGCCCTTACTAGTGTTCCCATGTTTCAGACCATATTTGAAGCCCATCAATTATGGTGTGAAAATTATGGAAAATGGATATTAAGTGTTCTATGCTGTGTCGCGAGTCCTCGCAAAGCAGCCATGCGGTCCAGAAAGCATCCTGGTGGCTGGGTAATGGAGGTCATGGAGGTCTGCGGTGAGGTATTTATCTAGCTCTGGTACAGAGGGTCGTCTGGGTTTGACCCCTGTGGCGGGGCACCGGAGATTGTAGGAGTTTTCCCATCCTGTTGAGCCTGGTTCTGTAGGCTTCACTCATGTGTGAAGTTCAGCCGTGCATTCCAGAAAACATCCTGGAGCGTGGTGGTGGCTGTGTAGTGGAGGTAGTGGAGGTCTGCCAGTGAGGTATTATTTATCTGGCTCCAGTAGGGTAGTTCAGCGAACAGATGTCAAAAGAAAATCGGGAGGAAGCCAAGAGGAATAACATAAGAATTATTATAGTCCCAGAGGGACAGGAAGAAAACCCTGATGAAGAAGAAACTTTCAAACTCACCAATGCAACAACGTTCCCAGAGTTGAAGAACACATGCGACCACATTCAGGTGGCCCAAAGCATATCAGCGAGAAGAAATCCAAATAAAAATTCACCAAGACACATCCTGATCAAAATGATGAAAACCTTAGACAAAGACAAAATTCTGAAAGCAGCAAGATCAAAGAAAGAAACTCACCTCAAAAGAAACAGTGACGGGGCTGGAGCGATAGCACAGCGGGTAGGGTGTTTGCCTTGCACGCGGCTGACCCGGGTTCGAATCCCAGCATCCCATATGGTCCCCTGAGCACGGCCAGGGGAAATTCCGGAGTGCAGAGCCAGGAGTAACCCCTGTGCATTGCCAGGTGTGACCCAAAAAGAAAAAAAAAGAAACAGTGACCAAAATACAAAGATCTTCTACAGAATGGGAAAGTATATTCACCCAATAACCATCCAATAAGGGGGTGATAGCAAGGATATACAAAGCACTGGTTGAACAATACAAGATGAAAATCTCTAACTCCTCAGAAAATGGGGCTATGAAATT
Organism: Sorex araneus; assembly: GCF_027595985.1. Taxonomy (NCBI): domain Eukaryota; kingdom Metazoa; phylum Chordata; class Mammalia; order Eulipotyphla; family Soricidae; genus Sorex; species Sorex araneus. Next base: position 125,582,778 of record NC_073313.1, read on the forward strand.
AACAGTAACTTTCTCAAAGAAGAAGTACGAATGACCAAAAGGCACATGAGGAAAAGATCTACATCACTAATCATTAGAGAGATGCAGATCAAAACAACAATGAGATATCATCTCACACCACAGAGACTGGCTCACATCCAAAAGAACAAAAGCAACCAGTGTTGGCATGGATGGGGGGAGAAAGGGACTCTCCTTCACTGCTGGTGGGAATGCCAACTGGTTCAGCCTTTTAGAAACCAGTATGGATGATCCTCAAAAAATTAGAAATTGAGCTCCATTTGAACCAGAAATATCATTCCTGGGAATATATCCCGGAGAGGTGAAAAAGTATAGTAGAAATGACATCTGCATTTGCATGTTCGTTGCAGCACTGTTTACAATAGCCAAAATCTGGAAAAAACCTGAGTGCCCAAGAACAGATGATTGGATAAAGAAACTTTGGTATATTTACACAATGGAATACTATGCAGCTGTTAGAAAAGATGAAATCATCTAATTTGCATATAAGTGGATCAACATGGAAAGTACCATGTTAAGTGAAATGAGTCAGAAATAGAAGGACATACATAGAAAGAGAAGGACAGACATAGAAAGATTGCACTTATCTTTGGAATATAAAGTAACAGAATGGGAGACTAACATCCAAAAGTAGTAGACAGTCATTTTAGTCTTTCTTCGTTTTGGGAGTCTAGTTCGTCCCTGAGATTTTATCAGCCTCTCCTTGCTCATCCTTCTTAACGTTGCCGTTTTGGGGACTCTTTTGGTGTTAGGCAAATGAGACCCATTGTTGTTACTGTTTTTGGCATACCAAATATGCTATGGGTAGCTAGCCAGGCTCTGCCATGCGGGCAGGGACTCTCAGTAGCTTGCCGGACTCTCCGAGAGGGATGAAGGCTTTTAGGGTGGCCTCCAATTGCCCTTACAGGTGTTCCCATGATTCACATCATATTTGAAACCCAACAATTATTGTGCAAAAATTATGGAAAATGGGTATTAAGTGTCTTATGCTGTGTCTCATGGCTGCTTTGTGGCCTGGAGCGTGGCGGTGGCTGGGTACTGGGGGTAGTGGAGGTCTGCTGGTGTGGTATATATCTGGCTCCTGTAGGGTGTGTCGTCTAGGTTTGACCCCTGGGGCGGGGTGCTGGAGATTGGAGGAGGCCGGCAGAGGGTATAGTTTCCGGGTATTGTTGATTCTGGAGTCCGAGGTCGCATGGTTCTGTTTTACCTAATTCTGTGAGGCTTCACTCATGCATGAGGTTCGGCCCAAGTGTCCGTTAAGCAGCCTGGAGCAAGGCAGTGGCTGGGTAGTGGAGGTGATAGAAGGTAGTGTGCATTATTTCTATGTCTTTAAATTTATGAATGTTTAGAAGTGTCCTAATATGTGATATGTGCTGAAAAATATTCCATGTGCATTAAAGAGGAATGTATATTATTTCTTAGCGGGTGCACAGTCCTGTATACACCAAACAAATCCAGTTCTTTAGCAACACATTTAGAGCTCTTGTCTGTTTACTGATATTCTATCTAGTTAATGTGTGATGTGGAAAGAGTGGTGTGTTGAATTCCCCCACTACTATTTTGTTTCCACCAATGTGTTTCTTTCGGATGTGAACACAATTTTTATGCACTTTGCTGCACCTTCATTTGGTACATAAAATTTGATGACTGCTATTGTTTCCTCATCTACTGTTCCTTTGGCCAATATATCCTATCCTTCATTGTCTCTAATTACTTTCTTTATATTAAATGGAATTTGTGTGATATAAGTATGGCTGTCCCAGAAGTTTTATATTTTGTCTTCCATTGACTAGTATGATTGTTTTCCATCCTTTCTCTCTAAATTTGTATTTATACTAAGAGTTTAGGTGTGTTTTGTGTAGACAGTAAGTGAATGGACTTTCTCTCCTGATCTACTTTATGCATTTTCAAAGGGGGGAATTAGTTTATTAACATTCAGAGATATTATTGACATAAATGACAGTATTTTCATTTGTATTCTTTATACTCTTTATGTGTGTGTGGGGGTATGCTCATGATCCAGTTTTTGCAAGGGTCTATTTTTTTTAATAAACCAACTTTTAGTAATTCTTGCACAATTGGTTTAGTTCTTGCAAATGTTGCCAGCTCTTATTTATCTGAAAAGAATTTTTCCCTCCTTCAAGTCTAAATGATAGTTTTTCAGGGTGGTGAACTCTAGGCTGGGTGTTTTTTCAAGTACTTTTATTGTGTCACTCCATTCTATCCTGGCTTGTGTGATGTCATATACAAAATATGTTGTAATAATTTATTGTTTCAGTCATAGATTAGGTTTTACTTTTCTCTTGCTGTTTTAAGTAGTTTGTCATGTGATTTTTCCATTTTGATTCCCATGTGTCTTGGTGCTCTTTTGCTTGAGTCTATTTTGTTTGTACTCTTTGGGCCTTTTGATTCTGTACAGGAGCCTCTCAAGATTTCAGCAAAGTTCTCAGCTATTAATTCTTTAACATTTATTCTTCCCTTTCACATTTTTTACTCTCCATATGTTACTCCTTTGATTTAAAAATCATTTCTCTTTCTATTATCTTTCATAAATCTTACATTCTAATTCATCTTTTCTCTTTTTACCACTTAGTTATTGATGATGGCTGGCATTTTGTTTTCAGCATCATTGATACAGTCTTCTGCACATTGAGTTCTGTTGCTGTCAGTTTTTATTGTATTTTTGTCTATTACAATTCCAGTTATATGAACTTTTTGATGACTGATAAATTAGTTTTTAAATTGGGTGAATTTTTCTTCAAGTGATTGCTTTATTTCCATGGCCATTTATGGAGTTTCGGATTTCTAGTATCTGAAGTCTGATCTACCTTGTTATTTTCCAGAAAGCAGCACTCTTTATATTAATCTAAGAACATGTGAGCCCTTAGGACATTACTTTACTGTTCATGCATTTCAGTATCTAATATTTCCATTCATAAAGAAGGGTTAGACATATTTGAGGAAATATATAAGACCCAAGAACCCTTGAAATTTATGGGGATTAAAGTATGGTATTTTGTGTTCAAGAGGGGTTCAGAACCTTTTCCATTTCCATTCAGGGGACCTAGGAAGAGGTTGTAGATGGTAATGTGGACTGGTGCTCTTGAAGCACCTGGGTGATAAAAGAGACCAGCATCAACTTTATGGGTCCTTGGGTCCATATCCTGGATTGGATTGGTGTTTGGGAGTGGCTATTTCACTAAGCGGGACCCAGGGAGAGATAGCAGACTATGATGGAGTAATAGGCTCTATTAAGTATAATTTTTTTTCAAGATTGATGGAAGCAATAGACTTTTTAATGTTCCCTTTCAAACAGTTTATAATGGCTATTAAGAAATTAATGTAAAAGGCAATAGTCTTAATATTTGGTATCACTTTCATTACCACACTCATTTTAAGAGAGTAGTAAGCAGTTTTGCATGAATTTTAACATATTCGAACACAAATTTTATTATTATATATCAGGATATATATTTAGAATGGCAAGAAATCTATCCTTATTCTGCCAAACACCATATGTAGTTTGCATGTATTTTTTTTTCTGAAATTTTCCCAGTTGCTTAAAATTTACCCAGTTTATTATCTACAAGTTACTGCAGTCCACTTAAAAATTGATTAAGTAACCATTTAGTTCATTGCCTTAGGTGCTACACACATCATTTTATTACATTCATTAACCCATATCTTTCAAGTTAAAACTATTTTTGTCTATTGCAGATACTAGTATGGTACACTCTGTATACCGTTCACTTATGACTGATAGGTTAGCATTGCAAAGGAATTCGCTCAAACAGGTTACTGAAATTTAGGAGAAGTTCTGAGAATTTTCTAAGCCCAAGGAAACAGGTGAGTAACTTGGGCTATTACAAGCGTGTGCTGTTGACATTGGAAATAACAGGTTAAAGTTAAACAGAAAGTTTTAGTGTAAGTGTCAAGAAATGTGGTGTCTCTGAGATTTAATTAAACAGTGAAGTAGTTTGCCAGAAGAAATGGCAGACATTTACTATGCGAACTATTTGTATTTGTTCTAGACAAAGAAACAGGGAATATATAGAAGGGGAAAATCCTTAAAAGATTCACAAGGATTGCTGTAGCTTGCAATTGATCTTTTGCATTTATAGTTTTTGTTACCTCTATTTTAGCATTTTATTTAGCAATGCTATCTTCTATTTACAGTGATGACTCTGGTTAAAAGAACTTACAGCCACATTTTTTAAATAGTGATTTAAGTGTAATCACTTTATTTTATTAATCACAGGGCTATTCTTCCTTCATTTTATAATAATACAGAAAAAAACACTTTAAATTTTTTTCTAATTAGTACTCCTTATTTCTGATCTATTTGGAGGACTGGAATATTCTTCTATTTATTTATGTACTTATTATTACAATTTCCCTTTTTGAAATTTAACCAATTTTTTCAATATCTCATTTATTTTTAGATTCTTATACATATGTGACCCTAAAGAGATATATTTTTTCTTTGGTTATGTTTCAACGCCTTCTCTATATATCCATAAACATTTATTACTCTGGTGGCTTAGCAATTCTTTATTATTTATTTATTTATTTATTTTTGCTTTTTGGGTCACACCCAGCAATGCTCAGGGGTTACTCCTAGCTTTGCACTCAGGAATTGCTCCTGGCTTGGGGGAACATATGGGATGCCGGGGATCGAACCCAGGTCGGCCGCGTGCAAGGCAAACGCCCTACCCTCTGTGCTATCGCTCCGGCCCCGCAACTCTTTATTTTTTCCTATTCAATTACTAAGGAAAGTAGAAAGCAGAACTTGAAAATTGATATGATTCTAATCATAATAACTTTTAAAGCCAAATCACTTCTCTCTCTCTCTCTCTCTCTCTCTCTCTCTCTCTCTCTCTCTCTCTCTCTCTCTCTCTCTCTCTCTTTAGTGAACACGAGTGTGTTTCTTCAGGGAGAAAACTATACCCAATACTTTTTTTTTCTTTTTGGGTCACACCTGGCTCTGCACAGGGGTTACTCCTGGCTCTGCACTCAGGAATTACCCCTGGTGGTGCTCAGAGGACCATATGGGATGCTGGGAATCAAACCCGGGTCGGCCGCATGCAAGGCAAATGCCCTACCCGCTGTGCTATCACTCCAGCCCCTACCCAATACTTTTGACCAAACCCTACAACCTAGTTAGCACACACGAAGATGTACCTTGCAATTATAACTTACTTTGCACTTCTTGGTTTGTTTTTAACCATTGTGTATGTTATAAGAGTAGTTCTACACCAGATAAATCTTCTAATAATAGGTTAAATTGAAAAGTAGAAATAAATATACTAGACAATGCAATAGGTTTTTTCCATGGATTATTATATTGAAACATCAAAATACTTTGAGGCATTTTTATAATTAACCTACTTTTCAGGAAGGTAATTTGTCCAAGAACACATAATTAGAAATTGTTATAGTGATGTGTGAAATGCAGAAACTTTTACTCCATTGTAAGTTACCTGTGTCAAAATATCTCTGGACTGAAATGATGGAAATTACTGCAAATGAAAATAAGAAATCATGTACAATGTGAATCAGTGACTTTTCACAGATTCTAAGAATTATCAGTGAATTGTCTTAGGTATAATAATATATACTAAAATGATATGTGCAGATAAACAAAATGCAGGGCAGATATTTTAGCACGTTTTATTCAAAATCTATCTTTTGTTTTTTCACAGATATTATATTCAATATATGGAAGAGGTTCACATCAACTGTACATTTGATTGTAATTATTCACTTAATGTTAATATTAATTATTATTTGGAAATATTTGAGATTCTCTATAAGCATGTAAAAACTTACTGAGGGAAATGCTCTCTTGGTAAAAAAATTAAATCATATTATAATTCTACAAAATATATTCAGTTTATTTAAAAGTCAGCTCTTTTCAAACAAACAACCTTAATTCCCTTAAGCTGTCATTATATATCTTTGAATTATTTTAAAACAATAGGTATATATTATATTAAGGATAAGAATTGTTACAATGGTGGGGCTAAAGAGATGATACAGCAGTAGATCATTTACTTTAGAATCAGCCACCTTAAGTGTGAACTCTAGCACCACATATGTCCCCTAACACCCACCATGAGTGACTCCTGCGCATAGAGAAAGGAATAATCCCTGAGTACTGTCAGCTGTGGTACTCCCCCCAAAAAAAATAAAAGAAGAAAAAAAGTTGTTCTAATGGAACAGTATGACTATAAATAAATAAAGCTCAGCAAAGTACAACTAGGACTTTATAGGAAATAATCATATTTGCTGTTCTCTTCCTTAGTTCGATTATTTCATTTACTTACTATATTCAAATATATACATTTTATTGTTTAAAACATAAATATGAAGTTGAATTACTTAGATTACAATTATTTAAATTTAAAATGCTTGTTTCAAAATCTGCATTAATAATATATTCTGGTTACCATGGAAACATGTGAACATAAACATGAGACACTGGATGTTTCACACCCAAATTTGGTATTATTATGCAGTGAATTGTCTAAGCTCTTTTTAATCAGCAGAAAATGCTAGAAGTAATATCAATCTAATGGGAACAAACTAATTAGTGGCTGAGAACATATCTTAAATCTATTTTTATTTTGTCAATACTAAATAAACCAGTGGAATCAAATAAGAAAAGTAGCTCTGAGGCCTTGAATATTTTTTCATTGGAAGATACATTATTAAATGTTTATATTAGACAATAAATAATAAATGAAACATAATGAATAAATGCACATAAAAATCTGATTTTGATTACCTGTTCGTGATACCAGAAAATTTGAAAGGATTATCTTTAATAAGTTGCCAGCTTTAGAGTAAAAGATGTAAAAATGTGATATAAAACCCTAGCGTAAACTAAAGAATCACTGTACTTAATAATATCAATTGTTGGGAGACATAAATATTAAAATTGAACCCTCCATCATAAAAGAGAGTAGAATTTAAACAACCTGATAATAATAAAAGAGGAACATCAAGATGCAAAGGCTTTCCTTGTGACAAAACCCAGATTAAATTTGATATATGTAGCAGTCCCAGGCCAAGAAAATGTTTGGAAATTTATATAGATTTCTACCAAAAGCCATTCTCAGCTTTTATTCATTCTTGAGAAGACCAAGTTCTCTCTTGAACACACATTTCTCTCTTTACCATGATATTTTTCTAAGCAAAATTCTTTCAATAAAACTAGTTTGTGTCACAGAATAATTTTAAGTAGCATCTGTTCTATGTTATTCAAAATGCCATTAAAATATTTATTGGGATTGCATTAAACCTGTACAAAGCTTTGGGATACATAGTCATTTTTACAATGTTTTTTCTGTGAGCAATATTCATGGAATATGTTTCCATTTTCTTTTGTCCTTATCCTTTTCACATTTGAGTCTTCTACACTCTTTGTTTGGATGAATCCTAGTTCTCAATTTTTTACACGGTTTTATGTTTTACTCTTTTAGCTCATTGCTTGCATATGGAAATACAGTATATATTTAATATGTTGATTCTGTGGGTTACTGCATTGCTTTATTATTTCCAACATTTTTGTTGTGATCTGAGGGCCTTCTATGATATTATCATGTTATCTGCAAATAAACTAAAATTCTCCATTTACAATTTTAATCCCTGTGATTACTATTCCTTGCCTAATTTCTATTGCAAGGAATTTCATTACTTGGTTGAATAGTGGTGAAGTGAAAAACTTTCTTTTAACATAATATTAGGGGAAAGAGTTTTTTTTTTTTTTGCCATTGAGTATCTGTTAATTTGTTGTATAAAATCTTTATTAACTTGATGCTGGTTGCATATATACCAACATATGGATGTATGTACATATGTATACCAACATACATATTTTATTGGCAATTTTATTTTTAAAATATGGACCAAGGGACTGTTATTTCTCATAGAAACAAACTATAGGTCGTTTAGCCTCATAAAAATATATGGAGAAGGGAAACTGTGGACATTGGTAGTTTGAAATGTGCAATAGTCAGAGAACTGGTGTTGGAACAATATATGACTGAATACCAATAAGTAATAACTTTGTAATGGTGTATGTCACTGTGGTGCAGTTGAAAAAAAAAAGAAAAACATGTATTGCAGCTTCTGCTTCTGGACCTTCTTATCAAAATTCTAGCTCATTCTTAGAACAGAGACCCTCAAAGGCAAAGAGTGGTATTTTTTAAATTTTTGGTACAACTGTCTATGCAAATTTATCAAAGGTAAAGCAGAGCCAGGGAAGGTCTAGAAAAACAACACCTTACAATAATGGAACTTATGCTTGCATAATGTTATAACTAGGAAAGAACCTTGTTAAAACCCTTATGTGAGAACTCAAATCACAATTCGAAGGAGAGCAAAAAGGTAAAGAAAAGCTATGTTGAATCATATATCTACTTCTTGATAACTAACTGTATAAATTAGATCCACATGGAGTACAAGAGCTCATGCCGGTCTGAAACTACTATGAGTACGAAGGCTGAAGTCTGAATTTTTAAAATTTTAGAAAAGGGTAAAATTTTTACAGAGAAAACTTGGTAAATTATCTTACTTTTGACTCTAAATTAAAAATATCCACAACATTTTTATGCAATTCACTGTACTAATTAGAGTCTCAACTTCCAGTTAAATGTACTCTTAATGAGAAGATCTTAGTCTACTCTGCCAGAACTGGACACATGTGTAGATGGATTTCTCATGTTGACAAAATACAGGTTAAGTTTTCTCCTTTATCAAGAAAATAAGGAAAACTGGAAATCTCAAAACAATAAAAAGAAAACACTGGTATGCATTCAAACTTTGCATAAATAACTTTTAAACAATTTGTACAAATATTGTTGTATATAATCTAAACCAAATCAAACAGAAAAATGTAAAAACAGTGCAGTGCATGTGTGGCATGTGGTCCACTATGCTGTGACACCAAAAACTCCGGAGTTGCAAGGAATGAGGTGCCCAAACACCACCACCACACATTCTTTAAGCTCATGCTTAAATATGAACATTTCTTCAAAGTCTATCCTCTCCTACAATGGGAATGTCTTCTCGGTAAAGGCTGCCTTAGAAATGGTTCGGTAATGATTCCCAAAGACCAAAGGAAAATGTCCAACTTACTCAACCCCAAAAGGTGGTGCAATGGATTCTACCTTGCAAACACTTCCAAAATGGAAACACTCTATCGTCTGTCATTCCAAGTTCCACGTCAAAAATAAAAGCCCTAGTTTTAGTGAAGTGTTTTGTCCTCCCTGCCAGAACCCTCCTACAGTCCTATATTTACACACTTGTTTCTGGACTAAGTTTCTACAGGAGTTTTTCTTCCACTTGTCCAGACTGAATACTCACAGAAATGTTGGCTAGGAACTGCTCACAGCTTTCATTGGTAACTTGCTTGCGGTACCTGAAGTCATTATGACAAGTATTTCCTCAGCATTTGAAGGACAAGCACTGATTAGTAACCTTATTACAGTCTGACACGTTGATTTCAGTTAAGGAGTCTCCAGTGGTGGTGCTCACAGCAGCAAGCAGGTTGACGGAGTGGACAGCCATGTGGTTATAGTAGCTGAGTTGGAGCTTGGAGAGGAGGGGCATGTGGCAGATGATAATGAGCCACAACAAGACATCTGTGATGTCCACACCTGCCAACCACAGCTCCAGGATGTTCTGGAGCTAGCTCCTATTTTCCATCTGACCTGGCCGGTTATCAGTAGGCAGGGACAGAAGATTCTGCATCTGCATGTCCTTTAGCCCTTCCACTCACTGGACATCCAGGTTATATATCAGCTGACAACTGACACTATAGAGGGTGGAGATGGCAACACACAAGCAGCCTGACAGCACCAAATCTTGCAGCCTGGCCGCTGATTGATGAGCCAGCTCAGCTGCTTCTTGTAGATGCTGGTCCAGTTGAGAACCAGGAAGATGGGCTACTGCAGGATGATGCGACTCAGCCACAGTGGTGTGATGGACTTGAAGCAGTTCAGGTTGATTCGGGTCTACAACTGCTTATCACAGCACCAGCGGTTCCAGGTCCTGCAGTCCCGCATGCAGACACACAGGTCTTGGTGGCTGATGTAGATGGAAATGACTATCCACAACTCCCCGTGCATGATGTGTGAGGCTGCATTGCTTAGAGTCAGGAGCAGGGATGATGGGGAGCAGCCGGATCACATGTCGCTCCATCTGGATGCACTTGTGCAGGGTCGTAGAGGGAGGGGTCCTGGAGGTCACTCTGGGCTGGCTGCTCAGGTTTGGCCCCAGTATTCCGCAGCTCCTGGAAGATGGTGTGGAGACTCTTGCTGAAGCAGTGGGGACCCTGAACAGTGGCTGTGCAGCTGCGTGGGCTCCTTCTCATCTTTGGACTCTGACAAGACGGGCTTGTGATTCTCGTTGGCAATGCTGCTCTTCACCTTTGGATCTCCTGTTTCAGCTCTTTTCTCAGCTCCCTGTTGGGAAGTCTCTGTTTCCGGAGCATCTTCACTTTGTTTTTCTCCTCAGGGCCCTAGTCCTCCTCCGTGCTTGGTCCAGCGGGGGCGGAGCTGGAGCAGGAGTTTTTGGTCAACCTGGTCTTTCGAGGGCCTGGAGTGGCGGGGACTCAAGCAGATTGTCTTGTGCAACCTGCTTGAAGTTCCTGCTCTGCCTGCACAGGGCCATCTATCCTCAGTGTTCTTCCAGGATAGCTGCATTTTCTGCCTTTTTGCCAGCCTTTAGCTCCTGCTGGAAGTGAGACTGATTATCCACCGCTGCCTAGAGGAGGCCTCAGCGAGACGTGAGAAACCAGGGGATGTTGGAAGTGCCAAGGCTCGCTTGAGTCCACTGGGCTCTAAAGGCATCTCGTATTTCCGCTTCCTCCTCAGGTTCACATTGACAGACTTCTAGAGGAGCATGATGTCACGGAGCACCTTCTTGGGGTGCTCATCTGATGCCAAGGTGTACCCTCACATTCAATCCTGTGCTTTGATGGTTCCTGCCCTTCTTTGTTGATCTGATTCATTTTCTGCTCCTTGAGCAGGGAGCCCCAGAAGTTGGAGGTTCACTTAAACCAGGGCCATGCTTCTGTTTCCAGTCTTGCTGGCATAGTTACACTTCGGACACTCCCAGCAGTTGGGAAGCTCATCATTGCCCACACCCTCTGACTCCTAAATCTTAAGGCTGCCAGGGTGAATGATTTCATTGCTAATGGGGCACTCCATGAGCACGAGGTTGAACTTGTCTTACTCTTCCTACACTGTGTCCTCACCACACACTAGGCATGCAGAGGTGTGAGGCAGCTGGCACAATGCACTGCTGCATGATATAACTCTGCTTCATGCACCCTGGGCCCCCGAAATTCTTCATGTGCTTGCAGGAGTGGCAGTCTCTGCACTCCGACTGCAGGCAGCACTTGCAGCAGCACCCCTGGTTCCAGTGAGCTCCTAACATGATCCAGTTGGCAGCCAAGTTCACAGAGAGGCTGGGCCTATATTTCCCCCTGGCTGACCCACCTCATGGTTCTTTGGAGTCTTCATTGCCCAAATGACTACAGAGACCCCAGTGATGGCCATATCTGGGTCATCATCTGTGTCCTCCTCCAAGATATTCTTCATGCCACCAAGAGGATCTGGGATTCCTCAGTGCCCTTGGGGATGCACTTCTTGTTCCCTTTCAGCTTAGGCTTTATGAGGTGGGCCCAGCAGGAGGCCACCTCAGGCACTGGACAGCCAGTGGGCATCCTGGGGAAGTCGGTGCTGCCAGGGACCTCACTGTGTTCTCCAACTTGGTGGATCCAGTCCTCTTGAGGAACCACAGGGCCTGGATTTGGGCTTCTATGAAGGGGCCTCCTAGTCCTAAGAGGGGCTACTATAGGGGAGGCAGGCCATTAGCAGGAAGTTTGGGGACTGTCTCTGCTCCTTCCCACTCCTCTTGCTCCAGGTCCTCCTCCTCCTCTTGCTCTCAGGACACCTACTTCATCTCCAGCCAGGAATTTGGAAGAGAAGCTGTCTACACTGGCCTTTTGTAGGTCATCAAAAGCGATGGATCGTCTCTGGTACTTCTGAGTGAGGCAGGACCCCTGAATCACAGTACACGTATGGCTCCAAGACATACTAGCATATCTCATAGTAGAAGGGCTACCCTGCTTCTGTGTTCTGTCCTCAATCTCATAGATGTGCAGCTGAATCGGTATGTTGAAGCTATTTAAAGTTTCTGCAATATACCAGGATATCTAAAGGGATGTAGACCACATGGATCCCACCCGGGGGTGCTCAGGGCTGACCCCTGGCTCTGTGCTCAGGGGTCATTCTTGGAGGGCTCAGGGGACGATACAGGAAATTGATCCCAGGTCAGCCACATGCAAGTCAAGTCTCCTACCCACTGTCCTATCTCTCCCTTCTCTTCCAGATTCTTGAGGACTGACAGTGGGCTTCATGCAGGTCAATCTGGCTAAGACCCTAAGCTAATTGGCTGAAACTTTTTACACTAGTCTTAGACAGTTAAGGCACTTGGCTTGCTTGTGGTTGACCTAGATTGATCCCCAACACTACATGGTTCACCAAGTACCTCCAGAGCAGAACCTATTGGACACTTTAAAAATAATAAGTGACTATCAAATTTTATAAAATGATTTCTCTGCATCTATTGTACAATTTCTAACTTTCTTTTGTTGAGATGGTTTAGTCCATTATTTTCACTATATATAATGAATCTTCTTGCATTCCTATAATGAATTCCTATTGTTTGTAGTGTATGCTCCTTTTAATTTATTGTTGAATTTGGTTCACTAATAAATTGTTGAGGAATACTTTTCTGCAATTTTCTATTTTTCAAATTTAACATATATATGTTTCTTTTAATTGTTTTATCTTTATAATTTAGGCAACACTATTATAGTTGTGTTAATGTTTATGATTATTATGTACTGAACTTCACTACCAGCAAGGTGCCCAAGCCCTTCACCTCTGACCTTATGTTACTTCTGTTCTGTTTCTTCCTTTCCCCACAACCCATGCAATTTTATAGTTTATTTATATCACTGATTTTGGTAGTAGGTTAACATTAATCTTGTAGATGATGTTCAGAAGGATCCTAGTTCCTTTGATTTCCCAGAAGACATAGAGACTAAAAGTGCTAAATCTTCTTTGAAATTTTAACAGAATTGACTATTAAATCCATATGAACCTAGGTTTTTGTCTGTGTGAAATTTTTAAAATGTGTTCATGTTTTCTACATCCTCCTGATTCTGTAAGGGAGGTTGTAAGACTTGAAAGTCTACACTTTTTCAGTTATTCAGCTAATTGGCTAAAACGTTTTTATGTTAATCTTTTCTACGCTTGTCATTTTTGAGGCATCTTTGTAGATTTCTTCCCTTTCTCAGATCTATGATCTGATTTACTACTATCTTTAATTTTTTCGTCGTGAATCTAGCAAAACCAATTCCTAAATACACTTACCCTTGATTTGGTCTTATTGATTTTGTATCATTGATTTATGTTTTTACTTTCACTTTTCTTCACTCTACCTACCTTGGCATATATTTGTTGTTTTTTTTCTAGTTTCTTAAACTGTGAACTGAGTTTCATATTTGAGCTTGTTCTTAATTTCACATGTAAGCCTTTATTTCTCTGAACTTTCACCTTAGTGCTGTTATTTCTAAATGCCATAAGTGTTGATAGTTTGTCTTCATTATTTCAATATTATTTTTATTTTTTCTTTGATTTTCTGTTTGATCCAATGGTTGTATATCAGTGTAGGATAACATAACCTCAGGTAGTTTAGGTTTATTGGGTTACTCCCATTACAGTGCTCCTATTCCTCTTTGTTTATTTGTACCTTCTTTCTTAGTGTTCTGTTGACTTGTAAATAATGTTTTTCTCTTCTCCTTGAGTCCTTTGCATGGTTTATTCAGAGCAAGTCCTTTTTGTATGGACACAGGAAGACTTAACAAATGTTATGCTTTTGTAACCTGGGAGTCATTTGACTCTACATGATATTTTCCTCCAGGGCATCTGTTCTCTTGACCTAAGCCTCAGCTGCCCTTACTTCCTAGCATCCCCAAAGCAGGATCCCTACGTGGGACAAGAAGGACCCAGGGCAAGCAGTGAGTTGTGTGCTACCCTGGCATCGAGATGGGCCTGGCCAAAGTGCCTAATGCTTAACTATAAGTTAAGAGCTTGATCATGGACAAATGCTGTCATGATCCAAACAGTGATAACTAGATTTGGACCCTGCTAGGGTGAGGAATGATTAATCTGGCCTGAGTGCTGTGGTCTGAGCCTGTGGCAAGATGTTGCCAGGAGAGCTGCCTTGCAAGCTTCAATGTATCTCTTGCTATGTCCATACAAAAATAACTAGTATTAAGATGTTAATAAGTTCCTGGACAAGGAAAAGAAAAAAACCTTAACAGTGAGGAAGGGCTTTGGAATGCCCTGCCCTAGGAAGGGCTTTCTTATGTTGATTTTGCTACCTGGCTGGGTGTAGCCTAGAGGGCAAGGTGGGAGAGGGAAGTAGGAGGAGAGAAGAGGGAGAGGCAGCAGTTGATCCAGAGAGAGGCGGAAGCAGGGAGTGCTGGAGATGAGAAAGATGGAAGATTGAATAAACGGTAACTATTCAGCAACCAGATTGGTCCTCGTTCTTCCTTCGCCTGTCCTTGACCACCGGCTGTCCGATCCAGTCCACACACTGCGGTTCCAGGGCACCGAACATGGGCGGTGAGACAGAGCCGCCTGGAGAGCCCACAAGTGCACTCGCCCCTCGGCGAGCTTTAGTTTTTTACATACCAGTATGTTTTTAATTTTCCATGTTACTGCTTTTTTTCAGTTTTCTTTTTATAGCTAATTTCTACCTGCATGCCATTATGGTCAGAAAGGTACTTGATATTATTTCTATTTTGTGTTTATATTGTATATTCTGGAGTATGTTCCATATAAGTTGGAGGATAAAGTGTATTTGTCTTTTGGGGTGGTTCAGTGTCTTACCTTTTTTATTAATACCATTTTTTAATTTCTCATTTCTGACTCTTCTTTCACTATAGATTTTCTGTCTGGTTAATATGTCCTATGACAAGAGTAGCTTGGGAAATTCTTCCACTGTTTTGTGTTCCTCTTAGTGTGTATTTTTCCATGTCCATTATAAACATGTGCTTTATTAATTTTGCTTCCTTTATGTTTTATGCTTGTATGTTTTAAGCCCTTTACATCTACTGATCCCTTAACTAGTATATAATTTACAAACCTGTGTTTCACTACTTTTAGTTTGAATGATTTGGGCCTAATTTAGGTTGACCATTCTGGTTTGTGTTAGCTACAATTTGTCTTTTTGACTAATATTAAGCCTATTACTAAGTCTTTGCTTATCATGAAAGTCTATATGTGCCTTTTTGAAGGCATTCAAAGTTGAATTTTGTTTCTTGCTCCATTGACTTTTTCTTGCTTTCTCTGCTTATATTTTGATTCTGAACCATGGAATGATCTGATCCCGTTATCTCTTTCTTTATTTTGGTTGTTTTGTGTGTTTTCCTTTTAATGTTTATCTCTGAAGTGCTATCATCATTTTCTCCTTCAAGTTTAAGGAACTATTTCAGGACATGAGTAACTTACTGTGTCCCCTTATAAACTCTCCACTAGATAGATATCATATCTATTTAATGACGTTTATGAATCTTTCTGCTTCTGAATGTGGTGTTTTTCTTTTTTTTGTTTTAAACAGATGACCTTTCTGTATTCTTTGCAGAGCTGACTTAGAGGGAATAAATGCCCTCCGCAGTTGTTTGCCTGAGAACGATGTTTTAATTACTCCCTTTCAGAGTTGGAGATACTTAGTCAGAGATCCTTTTTTTTTTTGGTCTTTTATTATTTTCCTGTGTACTTTGATATATGACTGTCATGTAGTCATACAATTCCATTTTTCTTTTAAGTACTTTTATTTTGAAATCCCCATGAGATTTTTATTTTGAAGGCTAAGCTTATATCTATTAATTTTTGAACAATTAAGTCTCTCATTTATTATGAGAATACACTATTTCTCTCATGTCTTTTTCCACATTTTTTAAAACAGCTTACCATTTCCAAGTATAGAGTCTTTGCATTTTGTAGGGATGGGATCTCCCAATTGGCTCTCAGAGGTCCTGGGGACCACTCCTGTTGATTATCACTCATCCCAATAAGACTGTTGGCTTATTATTTTTGGAAGGACAGTGTTTTAAAAATATTATTAGTAGAACTTCATACATGAACTACTTCAATACCATACCTTCCACCCAAGTGTATGCTTCACTTCATCCAGTGTCCCTCACGCACCACTCTTATAATAAACTTCCTACTGAAAACAAGTTCTCAGTTTCTGTTACCTTTGTGAATTTTTTATTGCCCTATTCTGTTTCTTCATAGCCCCCACACAAGAGGGATCATCCTGTGTTTGTCTCTCTCCTTCTGATTAATTTCACCCAGCATGATATTCTCTAGCTTGAATCATGAGGCAGAAAATGTCATGATTTTATTTTTACTTATAAACAAGGAATATTTCATGTGAATATGTACCATAATTTCTTTTTTTTTAATCAAGTCACTTGATTCTTGGACACGGGTTATTTTCAGATTTTGGCAATTGCTAATAGTGTTGCAGAGAACATTGGACTGTAGATGTCTTTTCTAAATTGAGGTTTTGGACCCTTGGAGTAGATACACAGAAGTGTAATTGCTGAGTCATGTGGAATCTCAATTCCTATATTTTTTGAGAAGTTACATGTAGTATCACAAAAAGGTTGAAACAGTGAACATTCCCACAGGCAATGAATGAGGGTACCTTTTCTGCTACATCTGTGTCAACGATGGTTGTTTTTGTTCTTTGTGATGAGTGCCAGTCTGAGGTATGAGGTAATAATTTATAATTGTTTTGAATTTTATTTCCTGATTATAAGTGGTGCAGGGCATTTTGTTCATATGCCTTTTGTCCATATGTTTTTCTTCTTTGAGCAGGTTTCTTTAATCTATTGCGCCTATTGTTGGTTGTTTCTACTTTGATTTTCTTTTCTTTTGGTAAGTAGAGTTCTACTAGTACTTTATGTATATTGGATATCAACAATTTATTCAATGAGTGGTGGGAAAATATTCTCTCTCATTCCATTCTTTGGGTTGTCTTTTAATTCTGCCCATCATTTATTTTGTGATGCAGAAGTTTCTTTATTCATATAATTCCATCTTTTTAAACTTTCATTTAAATTGTATTTACCAATGGTTTTGAATCATTGAAGATAACTCTAGCTTCAATGTCAAGTATTCTACCTATGTTTTCCTCAATTTAATAAATTCAGTTCTGATATTGAAATCTTTATTCCATTTTAATTCTGTAAAAAACTAAGGCACGCCGAGGGGAGTGTGCACTCGTGGGCTCTCCAGGCGGCTCTGTCTCACCGCCCGCACTCGGTACTCTGGAACTGCTGTGTATGGGCTGGATCGGGACAGCCGTTGGCCAAGGACAGGCGAAGGAAGAACGAGGACCAAGCTGGTTGCTAATTAGTTACCGTTTATTCAATCTTCCATCTTTCTCATCTCCCGCACTCCCAGCTTCTGCCTCTCTCTCGATCTACTCTACCTCTCTGGCTTCTCTTATCTCTCCTTCTACTTGTCTCTCCCACCTTGCCCTCTAGGCTACACCCAGCCAGGTGGCAAAATCAACATAAGAAAGCCCTTCCTGAGGGAGGGCATTCCAAAGCCCTTCCTCACTCTTAAGGTGCTTCTTCCTTTCCTTAGTCCAAACACTTATTGACATCTTAATACTAGTTATTTTTGTATGGACATAGCAAGAGATACATTGAGGCTTGCAAGGCAGCTCTCCTGGCAACATCTTGCCACAGATTCAGACCACAGCACTCAGGCCAGATTCATCATTCCTCACCCTAGCAGGGTCCAAATCTAGTTATCATTGTTTGGATCATGACAGCATTTGTCCATGATCAAGCTCTTAACTTATAGTTAAGCATTAGGCACTTTGGCCAGGCTCATCTCGATGCCAGGGTAGCACACAACTCACCGCTTGCCCTGGGTCCGTCTCGTCCCTCGTTGGGACCCTGCTTTTGGGGATGCTAGGAAGTAAGGGCAGCTGAGGCTTAGGTTGAGAGAACAGATGCCCAGGAGGAAAATATCATGTAGAGTCAAATGACTCCCAGGTTACAAAAACTTAACATTTGTTAAGTCTTCCTGTGTCCATACAAAAAGGACATTGCTCTGAATAAACAATACAAAGGACTCAAGGAGAAGAGAAAAACAGTATTTGCAAGTCAACAGAACACTAAGAAAGAAGTTACAAATAAACACAGACGAGTGGGAGCACTGTAATGGAAGTAACCCAATAAACCTAAACTACCTGAATCTATGTTATCCTACAAAGTCGACATTTGTTCATGGTGTTAGGAAGGATCTAAGTCTTTTTTTTTTGTGAGGTGCTTGTGATTGAAGAGTTTTCCCAGCACCATTTATTCAAAAATATTTTCTTGTATATTTGTTTTAATTTTTATATTTGTTTTAATTATATTTGTTTTAATTTTTTAATATTTGTTTTAATTTAAAATTGAGGAAGAAGACTTTCATCTTCTTTTCCCTAGGATTGTTCTGTCTCTTATCTCATTTTATTATCCCATATATATTTCAATAGTATTTTACATATGCCTTTAAAAATACCATGAAAAACTTTACAGAGCTGCATGAATTAATCTGTATAGTTCTCTGGTACAAATGTGATTTTGATAATATTAACCCTTCAAATCTACAAGCACAGGATGTTTCCTTTCCTAGTGTTCTCTTTTAGTTCCTTAGAGTAGTGTTTTATAGTTTTTGTTTTATAAATCTTTCACCTCTCCTATTAGGCTGATTTCCAGGTACTTAATTTTTAATATAATTAAGGGATAATATTGATTTTTAAATCTTATTTTAAATCATAATTGGGGATAATATTGATTTTTAAATCTTATTTATCCTTTTGTTGCATTATTTGAATATAAGAAAACCATGAATTTCTGTGCATTGCTTTTGCAACCTGCCAATTTATTGTACAGATCTATTGCTCTAGAACTCTTTTGGAGTCTTTGGAATTTTCTAAGTCTAGTATCATGCAATTTGCATAAAGTTAGATTTTAATTCCCTCCTTTCCATTCTGGATGCACCTTTTATCTATCCCTTGCCTAGTTTCTATGACAAGGACTTCCAGTACCATATTTAATAGTAATGGGGGGAGTTTGCAATCAATTTTCATGCCTGATCATATAGGAAAAGCTTTAAGCTTTTTTACCATTGAGTATATTTGCTGTGGGCTTATGATAAATGGCATTTAATATGTTGAAAATATTGCCCTTCACCATAATTTAATAAATTTGCCCTCAACTGCAATTTTATGAGTGTTGGAGTTTGTCTAGTGCTCTCTATCCATATAATGATGTGATAATATGATTTTAACCTTTCACTGTATTGGTATCGTATACTAAATGGATAGAATAGTGTAAATTATACCATTTTTGCATTTTCAAGATGATTCCTAACTTTTGTGGTGTATTAACTTTTTGATGTATTGTTGGATTTGGTTCGCTATATTTTGTTGATGATCTTTGCATCCATGTCCTAGATGCTTAAACTGTGTAGGTAAGCTAATTATGTGAGTCTTTTCTTGCTTCCTAATGTGTTTGTATGCATTGCTACAAACATTCTTCTTAATGATGTTTTTGTTGGGTACCATATGTTCTGGTAGCTTGTATATTCATTTCTATTTATTTTTCAGGAATCTCTTGATATCCTGTCTGATTTGCTCTATCACACTCTGGTCGCTCAGTAGTGATTTGTTTAATTTCCAAGTGTTCAATTTTTCCCTTGCTTCTGTTTGTGATTAACTTCTGTTCTCAATGCATCATAATCTGAAAGGAATTTTATACAGTTTTATACAGTTTCTAATCCTCAATTTGAGGATACCTGTTTTGTGACCCAAAATGCAATATATTTTAGAAAATGTCCTACATGCACTAGCAAAAATTGTGCAATTGATTTATGAGGAATATAATGCTTCGTTGTATGTCAACTAAACTCTTCTCTTCCTTCAAAGGTATGTTCCCAATGACGGAGGCAAAACAATAAAAATTAAACAGATGGGACTACATCACAATAAAGAATTTCTACTTGGAAAAAGACACAGGAGAGAAATAAAAAAGATGTACAGCTGAATGGAAAAATATTTGAACTCAATAGTCATGTTAAGTAAAGTGTTGATATACAAAATATACCAAGTACATGTGAAGTTCAACAAAAATAACAACAGTTAAAAATCATATCAAAAATAGGTAGAGAAAACAAATAAACTTCTCTAAAGAAGACAGCCAATAGCACGTGAAAAATGCACATCAGCAATTATGTTTGAAATCCATATCAAGACAGTGAAATATTATCTCACACCAGTCATTTTGGCACATATTAAAAGAAAAAGCTCACTGGGCACATCTGTGCTGAAAAAGGAGTTCTCATTCAGTGCTGATGGTGATTTTGTCTGGTTGAACCCCTAAATAAGACAATATGGAGAGGGTTTATCAGAAAAGTAATATTTAGACACACATATAAACCACCAATCTTATCTCTAGGTATCTATCCCCAGAACACAAAAATAATTTATTCATTAGGACATATTTTCACCATGATTAATTGTAGCATTATGTGAGCACAATAGTTGAGCAATGGAATCATCATAGGTGTTTAAAGATCAATGAGAGATTATGAAGGTCTTGTACTTAGAGCAATGGAATATTATGGGGCTGCAAGGAATGATGGAACATTCAATTTCCTAAGACTTGGATGAAACTGGAGAATACAATGTTAAGAAAAGTTAGAAGAAGGATAAACACATGATGATCTCATTTATCTGTGGTACAAATAATTAATAATACTAAGAGGGAATGCTTACTATAAGTAAGAGTAAGAGAGAGAAAACACTCAAGAAAAAAAAGGGTTTCTCCAGAGTAGCAGAGTGGGAAGAAAACTGCAGTAACATCTTAGGATTAGATTTGAAAGTATGAAAGTACAAGAGAGGATATGTGGTTGCATATATGCTCGGGACCCACATATGCTCAGCAGCAACACATGGTCAGAAGCAGCACATATTCTCCAGCAGCATATGCACAGTTTATTTCTTCAAGCTGGTTTGTTCAGGGTTTCTCCCAAGCAGCAACAAGTGGGGCAGAAACCTAGGAAATTGTTGCTAGGGTGGTTGCCAAGGGGAGCAGTTAGAAGCAGTGTGTGGTCTTCTTTGAAATTCCTTTCCTAGCCTGGGCCCTATCGATAGTACAGCAGGTAGGGCGTTTGCCTTGCACACGGCCGACCCATGTTCTATCCTCAGCATCCCATATGGTCCATTGAGCATTGCTTGGAGTAATTCCTGAGTGCAGAGCCAGGATTAACTGATGATCATCGATGGGTGTGACCCCAAAACAAAAGCAAAAATTCCTTTCCTGGCCTTTATTCCTACTGCAGCCTCTCTTAGAGGTGGGTCAAGCCTTCTCTGGGTCTGTGCCAGTGCCAGGTCTCATTGGGTCTTAGTTCCTACGTCCACACATTTTTTTTCCTTTTTTTTTGCAACCTTGAGTATTTTTGTTTTATTACTTCCCAGAATTCGTTCTCATGCCCTAATACCTACCTGCTGGCTTCAGATATTTCCCCCCACCTCTAGAGGTTTCACCACCTTAAATCTTTAAGGGGAAAATGGGTGAAGGTCCATTTTCTGAAGCTTCTTTAAGCTGACAGAGGAGTAGGACTGTAAAGTTCCAGAATAAGAGGAGAAACCTCATGATACTTTAGTTTTAAGGAGACCCAAATAAAAATTCATTAGGCTTCACAGTTGTCACTCTGAAAGTCTGAAAATAAAGAAGAATATCATTAGAACCAGAGGAGTTAAAAGCCTTTTTATTCCCTCCATTTTTGGGAAGACAGAGTGGTTTGCTACTTTAGAAAGCATACTTTGTATGGTGTGAAAGAAGTTAAAACCACAAAAATTAAGCAGAATAGCATTCTATCTATTCCTATGATTTACAAGAATGAAAATTAATAATTTCTTCATCCATGATTTTGGTTAACAGAAAATGACTTATTGTGTCCATGTGGACATGGAAACACCAGACCATTCACTTACATTGGACCTTGTGATAGGGATATTTAAATAATTAAGTAGTTTCTTTTGAATATTTATGAACTTTTGAAGATCTGTCCAGTATGTTCCTTGAAATGGAACCAGGGTAACTCCAGAGGCATAAGCCTACATTCCCAGCATGCATTTTTCTTTTTTTTATAATTTATTGATTTTTTAATTAGTGAGTCACAGTGAGGGTACAGTTACAGATTCATACATTTTCGTGCTTGTTTTACCCTCGTGCAATGTTCAAGAGCCCATCCCTCCACCAGTGTCCATTCTCCACCACTTATGAACCTAGTATCCCTCCCACCCCCCTATCCCATACCCACCACCCCACTCCACCTCTGTGGCAGAGCATTCCAATTTGCTCTCTCTCTCCTTTTGGGTGTTGTGGTTTGCAATAGGGGTATTGAGTGGCCATCATGTACAGTCTCTAGTCTACTTTCAGCGTGCATCTCCCTCCCCGCTCGGGATTTCCAATCACATTTTACTTGGTGTTCCCTTCTCTATCTGGGATGACTTTCCCCCAGTGCGTGAGGCTATATTCCAAGCCATGGAGCCAACCTCCTGGTATTATATACTACTATTCTTGGGTGTTAGTCTCCTACTCTGCCGTTTTATATTCCACAGATGAGTGCAATCTTTCTATGTCTATCCCTCTCTTTCTGGCTCATTTCACTTAGCATGATACTTTCTATGTTGATCCATTTATATGCAAAGTTCATGACTTCATTTTTTTCTAACAGCTGCATAGTATTCCATTGTATAGATGTACCAAAGTTTCTTTAACCAGTCATCTGTTCTTGGGCACTCGGTTTTTTTCCAGATTCTGGCTGTTGTATACAGTGCCGCGATGAACATGTAAGTGCAGATGTCATTTTGACTGTACTTTTTTGCCTCTTCAGGATATATTCCCAGAAGTGGTATTGCTGGATCAAATGGAAGCTCAATTTCTAATTTTTTGAGAAGTGTCCATATTGTTTTCCAAAGGGCCCAGCATGCATTTTGATTCCTTTGCTTTGCATATTTCTTTTCCCTTTATAGAAACATGATAGGCCCTGTGTCTGTTCTCTGCATAACACTAATTATTATGAGCTGTTTTTGATAAAGATACATGATACTTAACTTTATTGCAGGAAGCATGTATTCTCAAGTTTTTTTCAAAAAGAAGTTTTAGGTTCTCAATGGGTTCACAGGAGTAGGTTGACTTTTTATCTCTTGGAGTTTCATCACCACTTGGTGTGGATTGCACTGAATTTATTCTGGAAAGATGAACCTAGTTAGAAATTCACAGCTCTAAAAATAACTTGGTAACGTACCTTCCATGTAGGCAACGGTTGACCTGAAGAGAATCCAAGATTTTAGTATGATCTAAGTACCAAGCTAAATGTTCTCTGGAGTTAGTTCTTTATTTGGGTGAGGCAAAACAGTATTCTCATTTTCCTCAACTGTCTACTGCACTTGTCCCAGATTAATAGTATAACATACTTGGTAGTTCTCAACTTAGAGTCTAAACACTGTTTGGTTTTCTTTTGGGTGCTCACTCAGAGATGTTCAGTGGTTTGCTTTTTGAATCTGCACTCAGCCATTACTTGTGGTGGTGCTTAGGGGACCACATATGATAGTGGAGATCAAACCTAGATGGCAACGTGCAAGGCAAATGCCCTACCTGCTGTACTATTGCTCCAGGTACCAAGGTGTATATTCTCTTTTTATGTTTTTTATTGATTCATCATGAGATACACAGTTACAAAGTTGTTTATGATTGGGTTTCAGTCATAATATTCCAACACCCATCTCTTGACCAGTCTACATTTTCCACCACCAATGTCTTTATTTCCCTCCCATCACCCTCATCCTCCTGCTAAGCCTGCCTCTCTCTATGGCAGACACTTTTCTTCTTTTTCTCTCTCTTTCTCTCTCTCTCCGTGCTCCCTCCTTACTTATCTTGTTAGTTTTTAAATTGATGGGTTTTTTTGTGCTTTGAAAATTTATGTCCAGAAATAAATATCATCACTGGATTATTTAGAAACTATATTATAATTTTTTGAGAAATATCCATACTATTTTCTGTAGAGGCCAAACCAGACAGCATTGCCAGAAACAGCAAATGAGAATTCCCTTTTCATCAAATCTTTGCAAACTGTAAGAATTGTTAGGTCTTCATATACATGAGATTCTCAATGATAAGCAATAATATAGTTCTTGTTGCTTTGAATTGTATTTTACCTGGTAGATAATAAGTGGCATAAACAAATTTTCATATGCCTGTTGGCCATCCATATTTCTTCCTTTGGGAAATGTCCATTTCCTATATCAATTTGTTTTAAATATTCATAGCATTATTGTTGCACCTGCTGCTGCTAATCTTTGTTAAGTGTTTTATGCTTATTGGATATTAGCCTTGATGTATTTTTTCTTCTCTTAGTAATTTATTTATTTTTATTTTTTTATTTATTTTATTTTTTTATTTTTTTAAAATTTTTTATTGAGTCACCATGTGGAAAGTTACAAAGTTTTCAGGTTTAAATCTCAGTTATACAATGCTCGAATACCCATCCCTTCACCAGTGCTCATATTCCACCACCAAGAATCCCAGTATAGCTCCACCCCACCCCCTCACACCCCTAAACCCCCACGCCCCTAGCCCCCCCACCCTAAGCCCCCCCGCCTCTGTAACTAATAAATTTCACTTTACTTTCACTTTGATTGCATACAATATTTCAACAAAACTCACTATTATTGTTTGGAGAGTCTCTCCCCTAAAGTCAGACCTGCTGAAAAGGAAGCATTAGATAATTTGTTTTCCATTGCTGAGGATGAAGAGGTATGAGGTCGAGTGACCACACTTATCGGCCTCTCAGTTTTGGGTTTCTGTAATTTAGTATTTTAGTAACTAAGTCCAGAGAGATATCTGCCAGAAGTTGCATGGTTGCCAACTTGTACTTCTCAGTTCCATTATATTCCACATATGAGTGCAATCTTTCTATGTCTGTCTCTTTCTTTCTGACTCATTTCACTCAACATGATACTTTCCATGTTGATCCATTTATATGCAAATTTCATGACTTCATGTTTTCTGACAGCTACATAGTATTCCATTGTGTAGATGTACCAGAGTTTCTTTAACCAGTCATCTGTTTTGGGGCACTCTGGTTTTTTCAAAAACCAGAGATAAATGAATGGGACTATCTCAAACTAAGAAGCTTCTGCACCTCAAGAGAAACAGTGACCAAAGTACAAAGACAATCTACAGAATGGGAAAGGATATTTATGCAGTACCCATCCGATAAAGGGTTGATAACAAGGATATACAATGCACTGGTTGAACTCCACAAGAAGAAAACTGCCAACCCGATCAAAAAATGGGGTGATGAAATGAACAGAAGCTTTCCTAAAGAAGAAATCCAAATGGCTCAGAGGCACATGAGAAAATGTGCCACATCACTAATCATCAGGGAAATGCAGATCAAAACAACCATGAGATATCATCTCACACCACAGAGACTGGCCCACATCCCAAAAAACAAAAGCAACCGGTGTTGGCGTGGATGTGGGGAGAAAGGGACTCTTCTTCACTGCTGGTGGGAATGCCGACTGGTTCAGCCCTTTTGGAAAACAATATGGACGATTCTCAAAAAATTAGAAATTGAGCTTCCATTCGACCCAGCAATACCACTCCTGGGAATATATCCCGGAGAGGCAAAAAGGTATAGTAGAGATGGCATATGTATTTCTATGTTCATTGCAGCACTGTTTACAATAGCCTTGATGTATTTATGAGATGAGTTATGGAAAAATAATTTCTCCCAGTATGTGAAATGGAGAACCATATTGTGTGATAGGAATTGAACTTATATGTGACTGATATTTTCAGTTATTTTTGTCTGAAAATATTTTCAGCACTGCCACAAATCTGAATGAAAACCTTATAGTGGAGAGGTTTCTTGTTTAATCACTGTATTACTGTTTGAAAATATAGACATATGGATATCTAACATGTTATTGTTTGTTGAGTTCCATTGGAGAAATATTATGTGCTTTATTTGTATCCCTTGTGTTTATAACTCTGCTTCTCTTATAAGTTTGAGAAGGCTGTGGAACTCGTTGAACCCTCTGTATTTTTATTCAAATCTCCCTCCTTAGACTTGGGAAATTACCATAAATCATGTCTTCCACTAGCAATTCTTCTTTTTTGTCTATTTTCTCTTCTGGAATTCCAATTACCCTGAGGTTATTCCTCTTGATATTTTGCATTAAGTATCATTAACTTCTTCTATTTTAAAATATTTTTTATTTCTTCTTCTTCATTGATTATGGTGTGTCTCTCAAAGGTGCTGATTAATTTTCAACATCTTTCATTCTGTTGCTGAGTCCTACTACTGTATTCTTTAGCTAATTCATTTCTACTCAAATGGGTTGTTTAATTTTTGCCATCAACAATAGCACTGTAACACTGTCATAGCACTGTTGTCCCATTGTTCATAGATTTGCTCGAGCGGGCACCAGCAATGTCTCCATTGTGATACTTGTTACTGTTTTTGCATAACAGATACACCACAGGTATCTTGCCAGGCTCTGCCATGTGGGCAAGATACTCTCAGTAGCTTGACGGGCTCTCCTAGAGGGACATAAGAATCAAACCTGGGTCGGCTGCGTGCAAGGCAGATGCCCTACTCGCTATGCTATCACTCCAGTCCACCATCAACAATAATTGGAGTTTATTGAATTTTTGTTCCAAATATTTCTTCATTGTATTGATCATTAAGTTTACTCCTCAAGTGTTATCCACAGGAAGCTTCAAAGGATTCTAATGCATTTGAAAAAAAAATTGGACTACCTTTTCTATCGGCGGATGTGGCTGAATTCCTTCCTTTTTCATATATTCCTGGTGTTGTTAGACCTGAACTGGAGCTATAGCACAGTGAGTAGGGTGTTTTCCTTGCACACAGCCGTCCCGGTTTCAATTCTTCCGTCCCTCTTAGAGAGCCTGGCAAGCTACCGAGAGTATCCCACCTGCATGTCAGAGCCTGGCAAGCTACCCATGGCATATTTAATATGCCAAAAACAGTAACAAGTCTCACATTAGAGACATTACTTGGGTGCCTGCTTGATGAACAATGGGATGACAGTGCAGCGCTACAATTGTTAGACCTGATTTTTGAATTCTGAGATCCAAGTTATCTGAAAGCAATCCGGCCAGTGCCTATGACTTTACTGACTTCTGACAGCCATAAATATCTTGGAACTATGCCTTACATTCTTGAAAAATTTAACTATGCCTGTGATTCTGATTTTTGTGCAACATCATGTCAAGGGATTTGGGCGTCAGTGCCTTGTACCTGCTCGGAAACAAGGTGTTTGCCTTGCAAGTGGCCGAACCGGGTTCGATTCTTCCTCCCCTCTCGGAGAGCCCGGCAAGTTCCTGAGAGTATTCTGCCGGCACAGCAGAGCCTGGCAAGCTACCTGTGACATATTCAGTATGTCAGAAACAGTAACAAGTCTCATAATGGAGACGTTACTGGTGCCTGCTTGTGCAAATCAATAAACAGGATGACGGTGCTATAGTGCTACAGTAATAACATATTGAATTGGGTAGTTTTGACAAGAAACTACGATGGACAACTAGCTAGTTTCCCCATCCCAAGAGGTCATTGTGGGGAATGTGAGCAGTGAGGAGGACACTCATCCCTGGATTGCAACAGAAGCAATGGGAAAGCAGTGCAGAACCATACTAAGCTTAGTCAACAAAGAGAGTCCGCCTGGCTACTCAACCAGCATTTACCAGTTACATAACCTCTCAGTTAAAAAGTTTAAAGAGAAAATGTTGAGGCTGTTTAATAATATCAAAGAAATAATTATAGGTAGTCAATAAAGCACAAGATAGTTTGCAAGCAGAAATGAAAAAACTACAAATCAGAAGTGGCAAAACTAAATAATTTGGTAGTTGAAATGAAAAAATTCAATCAAAGCCGTTGACATCAGAGTAAATGCAGCTGATAATAAAAGAGTGATTTCCAAGATAAAATGCACATAATCTCTAGAAAATAAGGAGTAAAATACCTCAAAATAAATGAACATCAGATCATAGATATGTGGGATAAATTCAAGAGAAGAAACATAAGAATTCTCAGAGTCCTGAAGGAACAGGAATTGAATTCCAGTGAAGTAGCATTATTTAACGAAATGACACCTGAGGAGTTTCCAGAGCTGATGAGTGTATGCACTCATATTCAAGAGGCCCAAAGGGTACCAGCTGAAAGAGATCTAAATAAAAATACTCCAAGATACACCCTAATCAGAATGATGAAATCCACAGATAAAGCAGAACCTGAAAGAAGATAAAAGAAGGAGATTATATGTGAAGTAACATTCTTCAGATTCACAGCAATTTTTTCAAATGAGACCCTCATGTCCAAATGCAATGGTGATAAATAGTAAACAATCACCAATAAAATTAACATTTCACCAAGAATACTTGACCCAGCCATACTGCCATTCAGAATTGAAGGAACCATATAGTTTCATGAATAAACAACAGCTCAGAAACTTTATAGACTTGAAATCAATTTCACAAGAAGAACTGAAGGGACTTCTTTAAGGTAAGACTGATCTCACTAACATGCCAAACTTCTACAGAAATATGTCACAAAACTCTATGAAGTAATCTCAATGTGTGTCAACAGCCACAACGAACCAATTAAGAGACACAGACTGTATCAGAAAACAGAATACAACCTTCTGGTGATTAGAAGAAACATATTTTAGTAGTTAAGACAAAAATAGTCTAAAAGTCAAAGGTTTTGACACTAACTCAAGCAATCAGTACCGTTAATGAGGCTGGGGTGGCTATTTTTGTTTTGGATAACATAGAGTGCAAGCTAAAAGAAAGATAAAAAGGGACAGAGATGGTCTTTTTTTAATCAAGAAATATGTACATAAGCAAGAACTGACACATCAAAGCATTTATACACCAATGAAGGGACAGTAAAATATTTTAAATGCTAATAGACTTGAAGAAAGACATTGATAGCAACACAACTGTAGTTGAAGACTTCAACACTGCTCTATCAATTCTGTATGGATCCAGTACACAGTGACTTTCAAGGAAGAACTGGAACAAATGGGGAATATATATAAATATATATATAATATACACATATACATATGTATATAGATATGAATGCTGTCTTTTATCTCACAAAATTCAAATACACAATCTTTTCCAGTGAACATGGGCATTCCATATGATAGACTACATGCTTGGCTACAAACATACTTCCACAAAAGAAAGAGAAGAGATCATATCAACCACCTTTTCAAGTGATGCATTGAAAATTGAAGTTAATTACAATAAGCTTTAATAATAGAGAAAAAAACCTCAAACACCAGAAATCAAGCAGGTCACTATTGAGCAAGCAACTCGTGGGTCAAAAAGGAATTCAGAAAGATAATCAAAAGATTCCTGAAAACAAATGAGAATAAGGATACAAGATATCACAACGTAGGACTCAGCAAAATGGTGTTAAATGGAAAGTTCATAGTAATGCAAGAGTTTATTAAGAAGGCAGAAAGGGCCTACAAAAATAACCTTACTACTAAACTCAAGAAACGATTAAAGAACCAACTAAAGCAGCCCCAAAAAGACAGAAAGAGGGACTTAATAAAACTTGAGCAAAAATTAATGAAATTCAATCTTAAAAAAATGCAAAGGATTAGTGAAACCAATAATTCATTCTTTGAGAAAATAAATTTAATAGACAATCCACTAACGAGATTCACAAAGAGAGAGAGAGGGAGAGAGAGAGACAGAGAGAACCCTAGTAAACTGAACTATAAATGAAAGTGGAGAAGTCCAGCAGATGCCAGAGAAATTCAAAGAATCATCAAGGATTACTTTGAAAGTGCTTTTGCCCCCCAAATGGGAGAACTTAACAAAAATGAATACATTCTTATACTTTTATAACCTTCTGAGGTTGAATTAAGGAGAAATAAAACACCATAATAGACCAAATAGAGAAATTGTTTTAAGGAAATTGAAATGATCAGCTGACCCCAGAACAAAAGCCAGGTCCAGATGTGTTTACCAGTGAATTCTTTAAAACCTTTAAAGAAGACCTACTTCCAAACCTTTTCAGTATCTTTCAGAAATTCAAGTAAATGGAAATACTCCCACAAAGTTTCTATAAAGCAAACTTTATCATTATCTATAAAGCAAACATTATCTATAAGCAAAAATTACTTGTCTGATACCAAAAACAGATAATCACACGTAAAGAAAGGAAAGCTGTAGACCTATATCCCTGAATATTGATGCAGAGATTCTCAACAAAATATGAGCAAATTCAATTCTATAACAGATCCAAAACATTGTATGTATTACCAAGTGGGATTCATCCAGGAGTTGTGAGAAAATGTGCCAGAAGGAAAGAAACCTGAAATAATTAGTGATTTCTGGAACCAACATATGGACAAATTTTGAGGTGACTTTAATCAGAGAATAGCCCTCACAATTCATGGAGATGTGCTTCCAGATTCTGAAACTGTTTTCTTCAGTACATAGCAGGAAAACTTTTAAATTGCAGACATTTTTTGTGCACATATAACACATAGATTTTTAAATATATATTTTATCAGTGAAGGGCCAAACTTATTGAATAAGGAAATTAAGTGCTGTGACAGTGGCATATTTCACAGAATAACTTGTACTAAACTATGCATAAAAGTTCTAAGAGTAATGATTTGCTAATCTTTCACCAAAGCTTATAAGAAGAGCACTCAGAAATATTGGGGCAGATAAATGCCTTTGTAAGAAAGAAAACCCATTGTGAAACAAAAACCTACACTTAAAAGACATTGCTTAGGTTGTGAGTCTTAGGCCTGAGGACCAAGAAGGAGTATTCAAAATACAGGGAATACTAGGAATTGAGGGTTAGGCTGCATGGTGAAAAATGTAAGCACTTGCCTTACGTGAGACAAACCAAGTTTAAATCTCTTACATCACATATGTTCCCACAAATGTCTCCAATACTCACTCCTAGGCAAAGATCCAAGAATAATTTCTGAGAACTGCTATGCGTGACCCCAAAACTGAAATTAAAAATACCTGTCCTTCTAGTCCAAAATCCTATACTAAAACTCTCAGACTGGAGGCAAGAATTCATGCTATAAATAGGGTTCATAGTCACTTATACTTTTAATTTTCATTACTTCTCCCACATTTTCCTGGAAATGGCACATTATGTTTGTCTTTTCAGTAACAGACCACAAGGGCAACTTCCTGAGATGAATTCTGCTCACTCTTAAATTAAAAACTGAGATAAATGGGGCAAGAGAAATAATTTCCTTCACCTTTTACTCCTGACACAAGTTATGACTCCTAAGTCACATGTGAGATCTGCCAAGTTGATTGTGTCCCTAAGTTCAGAAAGCCACTTTCAGATATCACAGACCATACCCAGTTAGCCAAAAAGACCCCGTTGCCTGCTATGCTCCCTTTCAGACCTGTAGAGCTTATTCTGTGAGTCAGACCAAAGACACATGCTAATTTGTATTTTATTAAGGTACTATTGGTTTAAAATATTGTATGTGTTTGTAATTTATGTGCACAATATTGCATACCATGCCAATCATCAAATCACCAATCTGCAGCAGATTGCATTGGACCTTTTATCCACAGAATTCCACTCCCTTATTAACATAAATTTTGTGGTAGAAATTAAAATACTTTTCTCTTTTCTTTCACTCAATGTTTTTGTTTCCTTGAATTCTTTTTTTCATGTACCACATATGACTGAGATAATCCTATTTCAATTGAAGCTACAAATTTGAATGAACACAAATGATGTACTCTTTGCTAGGCTCTTGCAACAAAAACTACACAAAATCCTAATATTAATATTATAAATCAAGGGAGATGTTACAAATCTCAAGGTTGAAAAATATAACAAGATAGTATTGTGCCCTCCTGAAAATAGTCAAAATATTTCTGAGAAAAAGTAAAGTAAGAGACATTTTGTTCCCCAAATTTCAATTATACTGTAAATATATATACCATATATATTTACTATATAATATTCAATTGTACTATAAATATATATTAATCAAAACAGTATGGTATTGTAATAAAAGTAGATGCAAAAAATGTAATGGAATGGATAATTCTGCAATAAAGTGTTAGTTAATTTATAAAATTATTCAATGTAACAATGGAGAAAGGCAAGTTTTCAACAAATCATGCTGAGAAAACTAAATAGCCAAATGTAAAATAATGGCAATAGAACATAATCTCACACAATATGCACAAAATAATGCAAAACTTGATTAAATAATTGTATTTTAGATAAGAACTAATAAATATATAGGATGAATCTAGATAATATGTTCCATAGTACATACTTTAGTGATATATTTGAGGACTCAACTCCAATGCAAAGGGACACAAAAATAATAAAATTGCTTTCATTATTTTTGCTACTCGACTATGTAAAGTGAAAAAATTCACACAGTAATAGTAACCATTTAAATGAGAAAACATATTACTGAATGGAGAATTTTTCCACATGTAACATATCGATTACTAAGCATTTTCTTTTCAAAATATGTAAATAACATAAATCAGCAATAAAAAATAATTTCATAGACAAAAAGAATGAATAGGCACTTACCCAAAGACATTCAGGTAATCAACAGGTCATTGCATAATTATCATTCTTACTCATTATCAATAAAATGCAAATCAAAACAACAGATATAACCTCAGAAATGTTATGATAGACTATACAAAAAGTTACATATTATTAAATGTTGATGAGTGTATGGAGTTAAAAAAGCAAATTCTGAGGCTAGGGCAATAGTACAGCGGGTAAGGAGTTTGCCTTCCACGCGGCAGACCCGGGTTCGATTCCTAGCATCCCATGTGGTCCTCTGAGCACCAGCAGGGGTGATCCCTGAGTGCAGAGCCAGGAGCAACCCCTGTGCCTTGCTATGCGTGACCCATAAAGCAAAAAAAAAAAAAACAAGCAAACTCTTATACACTTTGATTTGCAAATCAAAATCGGTTCAGTTTCTTTGGATAACATTGTGGACCTCTGTCTGTTAAAAACATATTTTCCATTTTATCTCAATTTTATTCCTAGGTGTGTATATATATTCATATACTATGTACAAATCCCTATATTAATTACAACTATATATATTTTTGGTGAAGCAAAATAGATTTTATTGAAACTTATTTAGAAAGATGTGAAAGGAGAGAAAGAGAAGTGTTTAATGGATAAAACAGACTTTTCCATGTTGAAATAAGCAAGAAAAGAAATATAGAGTTAAGCAAGAGGCATAAGTGTTCAAGGGAGAACATGGATATGAGGAGCAAGACTCATTGCAACTATATTTACAAGGCATATATGATACACTCACAATATCAAAAACTCCACATGTTCAATGAATAAGTGGATAAATATGGTTTATCATTGTTCAATGGAACACTATTCAGCTCAAAGAAAAGATGTGACAAAATGAAAGGAACTTTCAGATTTATGATAAAAAAATTGTTAGAATAAGGTAGAAAATGCAGGATCATTTTTCATATATTGCGTATAAATGAGCTGGAGTGATAGCACAGTGGTAGGGCATTCGCCTTTCACACGGCCGACCCGTGTTCGATTCCTCCACCCCTCTCAGAGAGTCTGGCAAGCTACCGAGAGTATCGAACCCACATGACAGAACCTGACAAGCTACCCGTGGAGTATTGGATATGCCAAAAATAGTAATAATAAGTTTCACAATGAGAGACTTTACTGGTGCCTGCTCGAACAAATCAATGAGCAACGGGATGACAGTGACAGTGACAGTGTATAAATAAGGGAATAAATGAAGGGAAAGTATATCATTCCCTTTGATTCTGAATAGAGACTAAGTACGTAAGAGGGTGAAGAAATAGTGAAATAAAACGTTGCTTTAGGGAGGGACCCTTCTACACTGCTGGTGGGAATGCCGACTGGTTCAGCCCTTCTGGAAAACAATATGGACGATTCTCAAAAAATTAGAAATTGAGCTCCCATTTGACCCAGCAATACCACTGCTGGGAATATATCCCAGAGAGGCAAAAACGTATAATCAAAATGGCATATGCACATGTATGTTCATCGCAGCACTGTTTACAATAGCCAGAATCTGGAAAAAACCCGAATGCCCTAGAACGGATGACTGGTTGAGGAAACTTTGGTACATCTATACAATGGAATACTATGCAGCTGTTATAAAAAAGGAGGTCACAAATTTTTTATTTAAGTGGATCGGCATGAAAAGTTTCATGCTAAGTGAAATGAGTCAGAAAGAGAGAGACAGACATAGAAAGGTTGCACTCATCTATGACATATAGAATAACAGAGTGGGAGACTAACACCCAAGAATTGTAGAAACAACTACCAGGAGGTTGACTCCATGGCTAGGAGGCTGGCCTCACATTCTGGGGAAAGGGCAACTCAGAGAAGGGATCACCAACTATAATGTAGTCGAAGGCCATGTGGGAGAAGGGAGTTGCGGGCTGAATGAGGGCTAGAGACTGAGCACAGTGGCCACTCAACACCTTTATTGCAAACCACAATAGCTAATTAGAGGGAGAGAACAGAAGGGAATGCCCTGCCACAGTGACAGGGTGGGGTGGGGGGGAGATGGGATTGGGGAGGGTGGGAGGGATGCTGGGTTTACTGGTGGTGGAATATGGGCACTGGTGAAGGGATGGGTTCCCGAACTTTGTATGGGGGAAGCATAAGCACAGATGTGTATAAATCCGTATCTGTACCCTCATGGTGATTCATTAATTAAAAATAAATAAATTTATTAAAAAAAAGTTGCTTTAGGGAAAAGGCCTGTGGAATTAGAAAGGTAGCAGCTTCAGTACAAAATGAGTGTTGCTTTTCAGGTTGACTCACAAAAATATCCCTGAGAAACTGTCTTGCAGGGGTTGTCAGGGGTAGTCAAATTCTGCCATGATCCTCTGCACTGAATGGAGGCTTAATTGTCACCAGTCCCATATGGCATCCATCAAAATGAACTTGAGGTCCACTTGATCTAAACTATGTGGGAATTTGGTACTACAATCCAAGTATTTGCAAAACCATGGTCTTAAAGTTTCCAAAACCAAGTAACTGCAACCTAATCACATACCATACCCACTTACAACTCCTGTAGTTTTAAGTATACCTAAATCTACTCCTGTAAATTTAGGTATAATCTGGCTCCCAGTGATTTTGTGATAATAATAATTCATTCCTAACTCCATCCACCTTTCTCACAGAAAGAAAATCTCACACTGAGCTAATAGCAGTGCAAAATCATAGAAGACCATTTTACAGAGTCAAAGTGTTCAGTTTTCTTTAAACTTATTATTCATTGAGATTCTGTGATATACAATACTGTTAACGATTTCCCATGCACATAATTCCAACACTACACTCATTATCCAATTCTGTCTCCCAAGGATCCTAATGCCTCTAATCTTGAACCATACTCCGACCAACTCAGTTGTGTGGATCAGTTATCCTCTGTGTTCCCTTTGATTTTTTATTGCTCCCTTGCTGTGTGCTGAAAGAGATCTTTCTATATCTGTCTTTTTCTTCCTGATTGACTTCATTAAGCATTATATCCTATAGACGCATCCATGTTGAAGCAAATTTCATGTTTTCATTCTTTCCTATGGCTGTATAGTCTTCCATTGTGTATATATACCACAAATTCTTGATCCATTTATCTGTAGTTTGGCATCATTTTTGATATTTGGATTATTATACTAAGAATTGTGATAGACATAAATGTTTGTGTATAATTTCTTCCACCCTTTTTGGGAAACAATATTGACATTCCTCAAAAAACTAGAAATTGAGCTTCTGAATGACTCAGCAATATCATAGCTGGGAATATATCCTAGTGGCCCAAAAAACACAATATAGAAAAGCCATCTGCAGAAAAATCCATCTTCTGTGTTTATTGCAGAATTGTTCACAATAGCAAGAATCTGGAAAAAACCCAAGTGCCTGAGAACAGATGCAGGGATAAAGAAACTATGGTACATATATACAATGGAACACCATATAGCTGTTAGGAAAAATGAAGTAATGAATTTTGCTTTTACATGGATAGACATGGAGAGTATCATGCTGAGTGAAATGAGTCGGGGGGGAACAAACAGAATGATTATACTCATTTGTGATATAAATGCTATCCTTTCAGTAATAGTATTGCAAAGTACAGTACCTAAAAGTAAAATAAGAGAAAAAGAGAGAAGAAAATTGTCTGGCATAGAAGCAGGCTGTGCGGATGCGGCAGGGGTTTGGTAGGGAGAGAGAAACTTGGGATATTGGTGGCAGAAAATGTACACTGGTGAAGGGACAGGTGTTGGAACACTATATGTATGAATATCATAAACAGCTTTGAAACTGTATATCTTATGGTGTTGAAGAATTTTTATAAACAGGTCTTCTATCACTATTTTGTTGATATTATTATACTGAATGTATATTGAGTCTTGTCAAAAATTTTCTCTGCGTCTACTATCATAATAATGTGGCTTTAATCTTTTTATATGTAGTTTATCACATTATTTTATTTACATATATTGAATCATGCTTACATCTTTGTTGTGAATCCCACTGGAACATGGTTTAAAATCCTTTTTAACAACTGTTGAATTTGTTTTGCTAAGTTTTTACTTAAGGAACTTTACATCTACATTCATCAATCATATTGGTCTGTAATTTTGTGCTTGGTATAAAATTAATAGAAACATCACAAAACCTATTATAAAGTAATTTAATTTCTTCAGTTGTCTGTAAAACCTTGAGAAATATAGGCACTAGACTCATTCTGAAAGTATTATAATACTTACTAATGAACCAATATGGACCTGGGATTTTATTTGATGGAAGAGTTTAGATTTCTGCTTCAATTTCATAAACTTCTAAACATTTTTCTTCATTTATTCAAGTTTATCCACATTAGTTTTTTCAAAGTAATCTATTATGGCATCTTTTATTTCTCTGTTATAGATTGTAACTTGTTTTATTTCTTATCCAATTCATTCAGGTTTTCTTTCTTCTTTTCCTCAACTCAAACTAAAGACTTGTAAAAATCTTCTTTAATAAAAATAGACTGTTTCTATGACCTTTTTTAAAAAATTATTTTCTGATTTTTGTAACAATGTTTCATGCTCTAATTTTTATTATTTTATTGATTTTACTGCTTTAATTTCATATTTTATTATAATGAAATATTATGATTTATTATATATTAAATATATTACATTTAAATATATGTGCATTACATTTAGTATATTAACTGTATAATATTAGCATATTGTATTATTTAATATTATATATGGCATATTTTAATATATTATAGTAATATTTTATAAGATAAAATATTATAAATGCTATTATATTTTAAATTATTTTAAGATACGACATTGGGTTATTTATTTGAACGTTTTGTCATTTCCTAAGCATGGTTTTGTGGTGGCCCCAAAGTCCTGAGAGCTGTGTCATCATTCTCACTTGTTTAGAGGAATCTTTCAGTTTCTTTATTGATTTTATCTTTAACCAAATTATTAACAATATTTGTTTAGTTTCTAAAACTTTGAGTTTTATTAAACTTTTATTTATGGGTATTTTTTAGTTTTATATCTTTATATAATGAGTATACATCTATATAATATATACATATATATATAATGAGTATACTGAATATTCTCTGCAGCTTGCCGGGCTATCCGAGAAGGATAAAGGAATCGAACCCGGGTCGACCGCGTGCAAGACAAACGCCCTACCCGCTGTGCTATCTCTCCAACCGAGAATATCTTGCCCACATGGCAGAGCCTGGCAAGTTACCCGTGGCATATTCAATATGCCAAAAACAGTAACAACAAGTCTCACAGTGAAGAAGTTACTAATGCCAAATAACTCTGATTCTTCCCATTTCTTTTAAGATTTTTGTGTCTGTAATGTTTATATGTCTGATTGATCTGCCCAGTGATGATAGTAAGCTATTGGAGAACTTTTAAATTCTCCTGTTACTGCTACGTTCTTACCTGTGTATCTTCTCAGGTCTATTATTAGTAACTATAAGTACTTTGCATCATCTTCAATTGGTTCATAAATTTTGATGAGTCAAATTTTATTGTGTACAGATGATCCCCTAGTTAAGTATATGTGTATATATATATGTATATATAATTTAAATGTATATATAGAGAGTTGTGTACATATATGTGTGTGTTCCTTTTGGGTCACACTGAATGGTGCTCAGTACACATTGGCTTCTCCTGTCTAAGTAGACAGGGGGTTATCCTTGTGGTCCTTGGGGATCATATGTATTATAGATCAAATATGTGGCTTCTTAAATAGCTTGCAAGCCTGTCCTTTCAGTCATGACTGCATATAATCAGTATATATCATCCAACCTTATGTCTTAATACCTTCTCTATTTTGTTCTTATATAAGTATGGCCATGATTGCTTTCTTATGCTATCATTATATGTATATTTATTTTCTTGCTTTTCATTTTGAGAAGGAGTTTATCTTAGTATTTGTGTATCTTGTATGCTGTAGAAGGTTGAATTATGTTTCTTAATCTACCCAGTTACTGTATGCCTTAAAATTTGGCAGTTTAATCCATTGACATATAAAGAAATTATTTTTAAAATCTTAGTTACTGGTATTCACTGTGAATTTTTTATTAGATTTTCTTTGTTTATTTGACTTTTCCATGTTACCACCACATGCAATTTGAGACTGGCTTTTTATATGTCACCGGTTTCCAATTGTTTGTGTTTGTTTCTGTTTGTTTGTTTTGTTTGTTAGGTTTTTAAGTTCCTAGTTAGTTTACACGTGAAGGACTAAAGCTTATTTACTTACATGTTTTTAATGATTTATTGACTTTTATGTCATTAAATAACTTTTAGCTTTTATTAAATGACTGATAGCTCTTTTCTTTCAAGTATAATTCTTTACCATTTGTAGAAACCTTCATTGAGTCATGTGGGGTTATTTCATACATGAGTATTTGGTTTTATCTTAATGATTTTAGGTGACCATACCTTGACTTTGTTACTTCCATTTTAATTGCAATGTATCTTGATATTATTTAGTTTTGAATTCTTTTAGGATAACTGCATCAGGGTGCATATTTCTTTCCTCATTTTTGATAAATTCTTTGCTATTATTTGTTCCAACAGCAATTCTTCCCCTTTCTGTTTTCTCTTCCTCCACAATTCCTATGTTGTGATTTGTGTCCCATTGATTTGAATACCATAGATTTCTAATCATTTATTTTTTAAAAATTTATTTATTTTTAATTAGTGAATCTCCTTGAGGGTACAGTTACAGATTTATAAATTTTCGTGCTCGTGTTTTCCTCATACAATGTTCGAGAACCCATCCCTTCACTAGTGCCCATTCTCCACCACCAATAAACAAAGCATCCCTCCCACCCCCCAATCCCATCTCCCCCCACCCCACTCTGCCTCTGTGGCAGGGTATTCCCTTTTGTTCTCTCTCTCCAATTGGGTGTTGTGGTTTGCAATAGGGGTGTTGAGTGGCCATCGTGTTACGTCTCTAGTCAACTTTCAGCACACATCACCCTTCCCTCGCGTGGCCTCCAACCGCATTGTACTTGGTGTTCCCTTTTCTATCTGAGCTGCCTTTTCCCCAGAATGTGAGGCCAGCTTCCAAGCCATGGAGTCAACCTACCGGTACGTATTTCTACTATTCTTGGGTGTTAGTCTCCTACTCTGTTATTTTATATTCCACAGATGAGTGCAATCTTTCAATGTCTGTCCCTCTCTTTTCTACTCATTTCACTTAGCATTATACTTTCCATGTAGATCCACTTATATGCAAAGTTGATGACTTCATTTTTTCTAACAGCTGCATAGTATTCCATTATGTAGATGTACCAAAGTTTTTTTAACCAGTCATCTGTTCTAGGGCACTTGAGTTTTTTCCAGATTTTGGCTATTGTAAACAGTGCTGTGATGAACATATAAGTGCAGATATCATTTCAACTATATTTTTTGTTTCTCCAGGAAATATTCCCAGCAGTGGTATTGCTGAGTCAAATGGGAGCTCAATTTCTAATTTTTTGAGAATCCTCCATATTGTTTTCCAAAAGGGCTGAACTAGTCGGCATTCCCACCAGCAGTGTAGAAGTGTCCCTTTCTCAACACATCCTCTCCAACAGTGGTTGCTTTCGTTCTTTTGGATGTGTGCCAGTCTCTCTGTGGTGTGAGGTGGTATCTTATGGTTGTTTTGATCTGCATCTCCCTGATGATGAGTGATGTAGAGCACTTTTTCATGTGCCTTTTGGCCATTCGTATCTCTTCCTTGGGAAAGTTTCTGTTCATTTCTTCGGCCCATTTTCTGATGGGGTTGTATGTTTTCTTCTTGTAGAGTTCAACCAGTGCCTTATATACCCTTGATATCTACCCCTTATCTGTTGGGTATTGGGTGAATATCCTTTCCCATTCTATAGATTGTCTTTGTATTCTGGTCACTGAAGCTTTTTGGTTTAATGTAGTCCCATTTGTTGATCTCTGTTTCCACTTGGTTGGCCAGTTGC
This sequence comes from Sorex araneus, assembly GCF_027595985.1. Taxonomy (NCBI): domain Eukaryota; kingdom Metazoa; phylum Chordata; class Mammalia; order Eulipotyphla; family Soricidae; genus Sorex; species Sorex araneus. The sequence goes on from NC_073313.1 coordinate 125,623,560, forward strand.
ATATCATCTTTGAAGATATCTTTATCTTCAATACCGTAGAGGGTTTTGCCGACCTTGTCCTCAATGTACCTTATGGTTTGTGGTCTGATGTTGAGGTCTTTAATCCATTTTGATCTGACATTTGTGCATGGTGTCAGGTCGAGGTCTAAGCCCATTCTTTTGCATGTGGTTGTCCAGTTGTGCCAGCACCATTTGTTACATAGGCTTTCCTTGCTCCACTTCACATATCTTGCTCCCTGATCAAAGATTAGATGATCATACATTTGGTGTTGCGTGTAGGGAAATTCCACCCTTTTCCATTGGTCTGCGGCTCTGCCATTGTTCCAGTACCATGCTGTTTTAATTGTTACCGCTTTGTAGTTAAGTTTAAGGTTGGGGAGGGTGATACCTCCCATCGTCTTTTTCCCAAGAAATGTTTTAGCTATCTGTGGGCGTTTGTTGTTCCATATGAATTTTAGGATTGCTTGATCCATTTCTTCAAAGAATGTCATGGGTATCCTTATAGAGATCACGTTGAATCTGTATAATGCTTTGGGGAGCATTTCCATTTTGACAATGTTGATTCTCCCTATCCATGAGCAGGGTATATGTTTCCATTTCCTCATGTTATATTTTATTTCATGGAGTAGCGTTTTATAGTTTTCTTTGTAGAGGTCTTTTACTTCCTTGGTTAAGCTGATTCTGAGGTACTTGATTTTCTGGGGCACTACTGATCATTTCTTTTAAAATTCATTTCTTTAAATTTTCTTGCTGATAATATACTACATCTTGACCTTAAAGTCACTGATTTTCAAATCCGGTTGCTGCCTAGTCTCACTAATGTGTATTTAATAAAGAATTTTAATTCTTTATTTCTGTTTGCAAATTTTTCTAATTTTTTTCTCTCAGATTATTGGTTTTTTCTCCCAGATTATATTCCAGTAACTTTTTCGTTTCAAAGGTAATCAATAGTATTATTGATTGTAGCCTTTGACAAATAGAATAGAAAATCTTTTGTGTTTGATCGCTAGTCATCTGGGAGATGCAAATCAAAACAACAATGAGATATCATCTCACACCACAGAGACTGGCACACATTCTAAAAACAAAAGCAACCAGGACTGGCATGGATGTGGGGGAAAAGGGACGCTCCTTCACTGTTGGTGGGAATGCTGACCGGTCCAGCCTTTCTGGAGAACAAGATCAACAGTCCTTCAAAAACTAGAAGTTGAGCTTCCATATGACCCCGCAATACCACTTCTGGGAATATATCCCGAGGTGCAAAAAAGCATAGTAGAAATGACATATGTGCCTATATATTCATTGCAGCACTGTTAACAATAGCCAAAATATGGAAATAATCTGAGTGCCCTTAAACAGATGACTGGTTAAAGAAACTTTTGTACATCTACACAATGGAATACTATGCAGCTGTTAGGAGACATGAAGTCATGAAATTTGCTTATAAATGGGTAGGTATGAAGAGTATCATGCTAAGTGAAATGAGTCAGAAAGAGAGGGACAGACATAGAAGGACTGCACTCATTTGTGGAGTATAGAATGATATCACATGAGGCTGATAGCCAAGGATATTAGATACAAGGACCAGGGGGATTGCCCCATAGCTGGAAGACTGCTTCATGAGTGGAGGGGAGAAGGCAGATGTAATAGAGAAGGAATCACTAAGAAAATGATGCTGGTCTCCACCGAGATATGATCCTGGGAGCCGCACGCGTGCAGCCTCTCGGCAGCTGCACGAGCATGATTCGAGAAGCCAGCTAAACTACTTTTGGCACCAGTGGCTTCTTGCAGAAATATCTCTAGACTGTGAACTAAGCCTCGGCCCCATGCCTGCCAGGAGGGGAAAGTTTTTTTTTTTTCTCTCTCTCACCTCTTCCTTGCCAGAAGGTGTGGGGGTGGGGGGAGGGGGTGGTGACCACCATATTGTGAGGACCACTAATGAGAGATACAAGCTTGCAATTATCCAATTTCTGGCAGAAATTTCCTTGGACTTAGTTACTAAAATACAGATATCCAAAACTGCGCGGCTGCAATCAAATCTTTTCACAGCAGTCTGATTCTAGTGGGGAAACTCCAAACAATAATAGTGAGTTCTTTGTTGAAATATTGAATGTAACCAAGGTAAAGAGAAATTAAAGTGAAATTTTTCAGTTACACAAGCGGGGGTGGGGGCCCGGGGGGATGGGAGGTATACTGGGGGTATTTTTGGTGGTGGAATATGTGCACTGGTGAAGGGATTGTTGTTTGAGCTTTGTATAACTGAGACTTAAGCCTGAAAGCTTTATAATTGTCCACATGGTGATTCAAAAAAACAGAAAATGATGGCTGGAGGAACCAGTTGGTATGGGAGATGCATGCCGAAAGTAGATAATGGACCAAACATGATGACCTCTCAGTGTCTGTGTTGCAAGCCATAATGCCAAAAGTAGAGAGTATGGGGAATATTGTCTTCCATAGAGGCAGGGGAGGGTGGGAAAGTGGGGGTATACCCGGGATATTGGTGGTGGGGAATGTGCACTGGTGGAGGGATGGGTGTTTGATCATTGTGAGATTATAGCCCAAACATGAAAGCTTGTAACTACCTCACGGTGATACAATAAAATTAAAAAAATAATCTCATGTGTTTGAAGATCTTGGACTTTTATTTTCAAATATCAAAACATCTAAATTCCTCATTTAAAAAAATTACACCCAGTTCAACATTAGAGTAAATATCTAGACTAATATACTGTGTGTTTCTTTGACTCTGAAATAAATCTGTGTGAAGTTTGGTAAATTCTGTTAGATTTCGGTGTAGATTTCGGTGTAGATTTCTGTTAGATTTTGGTCTTAAAGCAGCCCAAGGTATCTTTGAACCTGTTTCATAGACTATGAGCTAGAATGACTAGGTATTTAGGTGTGTAGTAGGTCACAGATAGCTGTGAGGCAGATATATTAAATCTTGGTTGTGATGGGACTCGACTTTGTATCAGTAACACCGCAGTGTGTTTGACCACCTATTAGGATAAATTCCTTGGCAGATTCTCTAACATCACAAATCAGCAGATAATCAGTTTCCTTCCAGTGTTACACAGGAAAGATTTCAACCTCTTGCTATTTCTTTGAGATACTTGATCTTGCTAGCTAATCTTGGTGGACTGGGTGAATCAAAGTAGATTTGGTTAATTGTTTCTCTTCTAGGCTCTTTCCAGCAATGCCAGGCAGGACTAAACTCTTGCATAACTTCTCCCAGTTGTTAATTGGAAAGCAAGGACACTGTCTTAGCTGACTCTTGTTGTTAATAACCTTGTTCCACTTTAGTGCCTGTAAGCACGAAATTGATTTTGGTAAATTCTGTGCTCCATGCCTTATCTTCCCCCATGGCTTAGTGTGAAAATTTAAGCCTGGTACTGAGTTTTGTCTTTTTTCAGTGAAAACTTTCAAAATTTCAGTCTCTGTTTCACTTCTCCCTTCTTCTTGAGGTCACGTTTCTTCAGTGTCAATGCAGCCATAGCTTCATATTGAATATCATAGTTTACAAGGAAGAAAATAAGGAATTAAGATTGCAGAAGAAATCAAAGTTTCCAATCAGCTCATGCCAAAATAGGAAAAATAAAATGGATGATTCAGTAGATCCAAAGTAATTATAAATCCTTAGAGTGTAAGATAAATTCCAACAGACAAAGAATGAGTATTGAATAAATGACAATAAAGAAATAGTACTTATGGACTAGAATGATAGTTCAGAGGGTGTGGTTCTTGCACTGCACATGGCTGACCTGGGTTTAATTCTTGGAATAATACATGGTCCCTTGAGTCCCACCAGGTGAAATCTTTAAGCATAGAGCCAGGGGGAAGTCTTGAGAACCACTGGGTGTGACACAAGAAACAAAAAAATAATAACATTTATGTTTATAAGGTAGGAGAACGAATACACAAAGCAAAAAATTTAGGTAGCCTCCCAAATCCAGGAAAGGTAAGAAACTGGATTTCCACTTAAAGATTCTAAAAATAAAAGTGGCTTTAACAAACCTTTAATTTTATTTCAATGATATACTCAGGGAATCTAAATCACAATACTGAGATAATAGATTAGCATTATTTTGAGCAAGTAAGTTTGAAGTAATAAGAAGCTAAAGCATTTTTATATTATTTTCATAGCCTTATATTCTCTCTATTATCAGATGAAACCACTAAACTGGAGTAATTTACCAGTCTATAAATTGATTAATAAAACTTATGAATAATGATTTTTCATTACAGCATCCTTGATAAAACAGCCCTAATTCTCACTCAAAATTTGGAATCTATTTAATGTTAATTCCCTTAGATTTGGATAGGCTTTTTGTTTGTTTGTGTATTTTATTTTGGGGCCACATCCAGTGAGCCTCAGAGCTTACTACTGACTGCACTCAGGGATTACTCTTAACAGGGCTTGAGGGAACACATAGAGGGCTTGTGATCTAAACCAGATTGTATATGTGCAAGACAAATGCTCTACCCATTGTACAATCTCTACAGCCCTTGATTTGGATAGTTTAATTTTAAGAGGTGATTTAATTATAAGGAAGTTTTATTTAGTTGACAAATGCCAATCTTAAATATTTTAATTCTTTGTATCTATTCACTGAAATTTAGGAAATCTTTGCTTATCTACTTCTTTCGACTTTATTCAGCTTGAAGAAATTTGTTTATTTCCCTGCTTTGAAGTAAACTTGAAAGATATGTATTGGGAAGAATTGGTATAGTAGACTTCACAACTGCTCGGTGTTTTGCAGATCACTCTGAGACACATTTACTTTAGGAGAATGTATTTATTATTAAATATTTGCAGGACTCCCTTACCACCAGAAATCATTGCCCCCCAAACAATGGAATCAGTATAATACAGAAGCATTATATATACATATGCATACATACAACTGTATGTTTAAATATAACTAAAGTCTGATATAGATCAATATTAACACATAAAATCATATTCCTAACTAATATTTATATGTGAAAGAGTAATATAAGTACAAATTATCAGGGATTCTCATTTTAATCTTGCTATACTTCTGACCAATACTTCTGACTTCTTAATCTTTGTTTACTTTCTTGGTAGTAAAAGTGATGGATCTTTTGACCTACAGTTTCAAGAAATAAGACATATTCTTCAAAAAAATTATATTTGAAAAATTATAATTAGAAACTATACCTGTGAAGTTATAGATTTCTTTTAACAATATTTTGAACAGTACAAGTGGTTTAATACTTAGCTACTTAGTTAGGAAAAAAAACTGAGAACATAAGTCCAGAAGAATATCTAAAACTATGGTGGGTCCTAGAAAACGCTGGAGTCATTTTAACTCTACCAAGAGCATAAATCAAAAATGACTAGTAGAAAATCTAAGCCTTACAATCTGAGCATCATAACCTCATTATGTATTATAGTAGAGCTGTACTCCATATTGCTTCTGAATATCAGAAGCAAGTTTATAAAATCTGAAATTTCTCTGTTTTACCTTTAATAGGTGGAATCAATGAAACTTTCTCTAAACAGGCTTTGAGTTTTCTTTACCAAATTGACAAATGATTTTTTTCACAACCTAACAGTATATTTCACTAATTCATGTTTTTGAAAATCTGCTCTATCCCTATGTCAGAAAAATAATTTTATAAGAATAATTGGAATTATGTGCAAGTTAAACTACCAATAATAGTATTATAAATCACAGAGCCTTCATTAAAAATTAAATTAAAAATGAATGATTGGTTTCCTGGGGTCAAAAAGATAGTATAGCCAGAAACGTGCTTGCCTTGCAGGCAACTGACTACTTTTAATCTCTGGGACCCAGTAAGGTCCCCCGGGCCCACTAAGTGTAATCTCTGAGCACAGAGCCAGGAGTAGGCCCTGAGCACCAGTGGGTGTTGCCCACATAACAAAACAAAAATAGAATAATTGGTACCCTTAGTAGTCGAAGGATAAGAATGAATGAGGCAAAAAAAATCTTATGTTTTGCAAACAGAAAAAAATCAGTTTTCATTTCAATTTAAAAAGTAAACAACAGTGAAAATCTGTTGTCTGCATGTAGGAAAGTTGTCAGTGGTTATTACTATGAGAATCTTCTGAGATCCAGGAGCAATTAGAAATGCATGTGTTAATTTTCCATAATCAGTGGGAATTGTTGCTGGTATTTAATGAATTGGATCTGGATACACTGAATGCTCTGCAATGCACAATTCAGTTAAATTATATGCAAAGAATAATTTTGTGCATACTAGGATAATTGAGACCTATTGAGAAACATTATAAAACCAATAATAGAATAATACCTTTGTTAACTCATAACCTCTACTTAAACTCTTTAAAATGCATGGACACTCAGGATTGATTATGCAAAGCTATTTTCTGGTCTATATTAATAAATCAATAGACAAAGGATGTCCTTGAGGAAATTCTGAGGAGAAAATAAAGACAGGCTTCACCTAGAAATAAGAGTAGACACAAAATAATTGGACTCCATAGCATAAGTAGTCTAAAGATGCCTCTGATTCTGTCCATGTGGGTTGAAGGGAAGACATTTTGCTAATCCTTTAATTTAGACTTAAAGTCTGCAGGCATTTGTTAACACTGGGACTGTTTCAATAATTAATGATCATCTCTATGCATATAAAAATCTAGCATGGAGACATACTTTAAATATGCACATTACTCTACCAGTTACTGTCCTCGGAATATCACAAGCTATGTGAAAAGTTTATGAAACATAGAATAGAAAAAATATGGAAAATCATAGTTCATATATTTTCTAATCAAAAACCCTTCTGCTGCAATGGTACAATATTTTCATTCTTTCACATTGAAGCCAAATAAATTAACAGGAAATTATAAAGTTATTGAGTTATACATATTTATAAAAACATCCTACTTCCATCTTTTCAACTATAGCCCATTTAAAAGAAATATCACTAATATTGCTCCTCTTGAATCACAAATCACAAAATCCCGTTGATCGTCGAGTTGCTCAAGCGGTCTCAGTAACCTCTACATTCATCCTATCCCTGAGATTTTATTTATTTATTTATTTATTTTGCTTTTTGGGTCACACCCAGCAATCCTCAGGGGTTACTCCTGGTTCTGCACTCAGGAATTACCCCTGGCGGTGTTCAGGGGACCATATGGGATGCTGGGAATCGAACTTGGGTCGGCCACGTGCAAGGCAAACGCCCTACCCACTGTGCTATCGCTCCAGCCCCTATCCCTGAGATTTTAGAAGCCTCTCTCTTCTCGGCCTTCCCAATGATGCTGCATTGGAGGCTCTTTCAGAGTCAGGGAATGAGATTCAGCTGGTTACTGGCTTTGGCATATGGATACACCATGGGAAGCTTCCGAGGCTGTCCCATGTGGGCGAAAGCTCTCAGTAGCTTGCAAGTTTCTTCCAGAGGGAGAAGTAGGTTATAAGATATCTTCTGGGGGCTTGCTTTTAAGACTCTGGATGTTGGCCGTTGATGGGATTACACACACCTGGGTTCCTCTGCCCGTACCTTCATGCATGAGGCTTGTCTGAACGTGTGGAGAGGGGCCTTGAGCATGGCTGTGGCTAGGTTCTGGTGGTCTTCAGTCACCAGAAGCTCTGCTCAGGATAGGGAGGGAAGCTGGAGCCCATCCCTCGGAGGGGATCCGGGGAAGATAGCCAGGCGTGCGGGCAAGAGACTCTCTGCCCGCTCCTTTTGAATAATGATAAATTCCTACATATACTGCACATACACTGCATATATTTGCAAAAAATTCCGTAAAATTTTCTAGATTTGCAAGGCTATTACATAAAGTTTCAATCCATAGACACATAACTTATTCATTTATTTATGTGCTTCTAATATAGGGACTGGAATGATAGCACAGTGGGTAGGGCATTTGCCTTGCATGCGGCCAACCCGGGTTTGATTCCTCCGCCCCTCTTGGTAGTTCCCTCCGGCAAGTTACCAAGCCTGGCCAGCTACCCGTGGCATATTCGATATGCCAAAAACAGTAATAACAAGTCTCACAATGGAGACTTTACTGTTGCCCACTCAAGCAAATCGATGAACAACGGGACAACAGTGTGACAGTGCTACAATGCTAATTGAGGTAAAGTTATCTTATCTTTAAGATATAGATAAGAAATCCCCTTTCTTTAAGAAAATGGGGAATATAGCTATTTCAATACTTTTATTTATTGTAAAATTTCTAGAATTATCGCTTATATTTTTATTTAGACAAACTATTTATAATATTATTAATCATTGAGTTTAGGTACACACTGTTCAAATTCCAAACCCACCACCTATTCAATATCACTGTAGGTGATACCTACTGTTCCCTGGACTCAACCCCAGCTTCAACTATTAAAAAGTTGTAAGAATTAAAATAGCATGGACCTAGAGAACAAAAAGGAATGCCTGCCACAGAGGCAGAGTGGGGTGGTGGGGGATGGGGTGGGGGTGGTGGGTGGGATACTGGGAACATTTTTGGAGAAAATGGGCACTGGTGGAGGGATGGGTAAACGATCACTGTATAACTGAAATGCAAAGACGAAAGTTTATAAGTTTGTAATTACCTCACGGTGATTCAATAATAATTTTTTAAAAAAAATTAGTGTGGACCTGTAATCAGGAAAAACTCTCAGATCAAAAAAATAGAATAATATCAAGACCAATTGGAACAAAATTGCAAGTAACAGAGATTTAAAACAGCAAAAAAAACAAAGCCTTTTATGCATAAAGGAAAAACTGTAAGATTCAATGAAGAATCTTTCAAAAAAGAAGAGAATGGAATAACACACCAAACATTGAATCAAAACGTCCTCTCTGAATACACTATTCAGCAAGGGTATCATTTAGAGTTAAAGAAGATATAAAATAATTCTCAAAAAAAAAACAGCTAAGAACTTTTGTAGCTAACAAAACTCTCTTATGCACACCAAATGGCCTAATCGCTGTATCACTGTCATCCTATTGCTCATTGATATTTTCAAGTCGGTAGCAATAACGTCTCCATTGTGAGATTTGTTGTTACTGTTTTTGGCATATCAAATATGCCACAGGTAGCTTGCCAGGCTCTGCCATGAGGGTAAGATACTCTCGGTAACTAGCCAGGCACTCCGAGAGGGGCGGGGAAATCAAACCTGGGTCGGCTGTGTGGCCTAATATTGAAAGCAAAATCTGTCAGCATAAGCAACCAAACTCTTAGACACATGGCCACAAGTTTATATCAATAATTTATCTAAATCTCAATAGACTAAACTACAAATAAAGCCCAGAATTGATAAATAGATCAAAAAAAAGAATCTAATGTTCATTGGCTTACAAGAGATGCACTTGAGCACTCACAATATGCACAGCTTTAGAGTGAAAGATAGATAAAAATCAAACACACTAATGTCACTGTAGCACTGTCGCACTGTTGTCCCGTTGTTCATCAATTTGCTTGAGCGGGCACCAGTAATGTCTCCATTGTGAGACTTGTTGTTACTGTTTTTGGCATATCGAATACACCACGGGTAGCTTGCCAGGTTCTGCCTTGCAGGCGAGATATTCTCATATTCTCGGTAGCTTGTTGGGCTTTCAGAGAGGATTGCAGGAATCAAACCCGGGGCCTGCAGCGTGCAAAGCAAATGCCCTACCTGCTGTGCTATCGCTCTGCCTGCACACTAATGGCAGTCTAAAAAATGCCAGGCTGGAGTGATAGCACAGTGGGTAGGGTGTTTGTTCGCCTTGCATACGGCCGACCTGAGTTCGATTCCCAGCATTCCGTAAGGTCCCCCGAGCACCACCAGGAGTAATTACTGAGTGCAGAGCCCGGAGTAAACGCTGAACATTGCTGAGTCTGACTGAAAGAGAAAAAAAATGCCAAGATTGATCAATTCATAGCAACAGAAACATTCAAGATAATGAAAATAATCAGCGATGGGATGGACACAACATACTATTAAGAGAGCAATAAATCAAGAGAGTTTAACTCTTAACAATATATACACGTAAATGAAGGAGCAACAACATTTATTATAAGCAACTTCTCTCAGACTTGAAATATACATAGACACAAAAACCATGCTAGAGATAATCTTTAATAACTTTAATCTTCTACTTCCATCAATGGATGGATAAACCAGAGAATATATCTATAAATGAATAAGAACCTTAATGAGAAATGGGAGAAACTGACATTTTTAAACATATACAAGACCCTCCATCCCCCCCAAACTGTATGTACTTTATATCCTGGTGTACATGGAACATTCTACTGGATCAGTATTATATTGTTACTCAAAGAAAGTATACAATAGAATTACAAAGGGAGAAATTATACCAAATATCTTTCAGATTGCAATGCCAAAAATGTAGAAATCAATCATACAGCAACATTGTGAAAATTTCTAGCAAGAGGAATTGAAGAAACATATTGTCAAGTAAAAATTTTATCAAAGAGAAAATCAAAGGAGAAATACACTAGATACGAAACATAAGAACCTATGGAAAACAACAAAATCTGTGTGGAAAGTTTAAAACAATGTGGGGTTAAAGGAGAAAGTTCAAAAGAATAGACTTTCATTAAGAAGAAAATGCTAAAATTAGTTAAAAAAATAACACCGCACTGAACTAGGAAAATAAAAGCAAACAAATCTGACAATAAAAGAATTAAAATAATAAAAGCGAGATCAGAAATCAATGAAAAATAAATCAAGGAATGTACAAAAGTTCAATACAAATAAAACTTGCTTTTTCAAAAGAATATGTAAGATTGACATACCATTACTAGAATAATGAAGAAAACCGAACAGAAAACTGAAATAAATAGGCTGTTATGAAGGTGAAAAATTTTCAAGAGGTAATTCAGTAACATGACAGAGCTTGAGAGTAACTTTTGCCACTAAGTTGGAAAATGGAAAATAAATGGATGAATTCTTTGATTCATACAGCTTCCAAAATTGAGTCATGATGAAGTAGATGAGATGAACTCATCAATCATGAATAAAGAAATTGGGAGAGTAATTTAAAAAAACCCAAGGTCTCAAAGTTAGTATAGGATGTAGGGAATTTATTTTATGCAGTTAGCTGACCTAAGTTCAATACTCAGCACCACAACAGGTCTCCTGAGCACTGCCTGGAGTAAGACCTGATATGTACTCCCTTCAAAAAAATATTTCCAGAACATGATCCCAGGTCCAGGTGAGTTCATAAGTAAGTTCTACCAGACCTACTATGAAGACATAATACTCATGTTCTTCAAGATAGAGAAATATATCCTATTACATTGTATGAAGACAATACTATCCTACATACAAAAACAGATCATTGTAGAAGAAAATTACAAATGAATATCTCTAATAAGCATCAATGCAATTATCATCACCAAAATTTTAACCAATTTAAGTCAATATATAAAAAGGACCATGCATCATGAACAAGAAGAATTCATTCCAGCTGTGCAAGGATGGTTTAATACATATTGAATTTAGTGTATCAAACCACATAAACAAATGGAAAGATTTAAAAATATGAAGGAACTGGACAGATAGTACAGCAGGTAGGGCTCTTGCCTTGGATGCAGCCAATCTATGTTCTGTCCTCAGCACCACATTTGGTTCCCTGAGCACTGCCAGGAGTAATCACTAGGTGCAGTCAAGAGTAACCCTTGAGCACTGTTAGGGCAGCCCACAAACCAAAGGAAAAGTATTGTTTATCAGTAGACTAAAAGAAAGCTTTTGATAAAAGTCATCATTTAGATGAATGATAAAAATCCGAGACAAGTTAAGGATAGAAGAGATATACCTGAGGATAGTAAAGGCAGTATTCAACAAATCCACACTCAACATCATATTAAGGGGTGAAAAGCTGAAACTCTTCTCTAAGAGATTAGGCATAGGATAAAAACATACGCAGTCTACTCTTCTATTGAATATAGGTTTTTAAGATGCAGCCCAATAATATGTCAAGAAAAAGTAAAAAAAATTATTCTAATTTAAAACTAATAAGTTGAACTACCACTACTTGCAGATGACATAATATATATGTAATCCTAAATTCCTAGAAACTATAAGCCAATACAGCAAAGTAACATTTTACCAAATTAACAGACCAAAAAAAGAAACCCTGATTGATTTAATGAAACAGAAGTGAAAGAATTTTAATAAAACTACTAACCAATACAGAATAGTGTTATGAAATATGTGAAAGACTGAAACATTAAAAACTATAAGTCACTATTGAAGAAACTGAAGAAGATACTAGGAAATCAAAAATATTTTATGTTCATGAAGTGTAAGAATTAATGTTTTAAAAATAACTAAGCTACACAAAACATATACAGATCTAATGCAATTCCCATTAACATTCCAATGACATTCTTCAAGAACTTAGGAAAAATCAAACTTAAATTTGTAAGGTATAATAAAATTCCCAACATAAAAAATTTCTGATAAAAGAAAATAAGAAATATTGCATGTTTGTACCTTAAATTATTCTATAACGTACTTAGTATAATATACAACAAGGAAATAAAACAATTGCCCAATAACAACAACCCATAAAGAAAATGTTGTGTAGATAAATAATACTAAATAGCTTACAAGAAAAAATAAATTAGGTACTTCAGTCAAACATCAATGGAACTGGACGGTATCAGTTTAAGTGAAACAACTTAGAGAGAAGGGAAAATAATCAGGTTATCTCACTCATGTATGGGATACAAAGAAATAAAGGAACAGAGAACATCCTACAATGACATCCCTTGATCTTGTATTGCACAACTTATAGCTATGCAGTGGAGCACCATCATAGGGGTAGGAGGAATAAGGATCATACTGCATCCAGATGGTCAGAATAGTGGAAGTTCATGAACACTTTGGTGGTGGTATTTTGAAGTAATTTTGTATATTAATACCATTTACTTTAACACTGCTGCAACTTTCTACCTAATCTATAATAAAAACAAATTTAGAAACATTTAAAAAGTTACCATGTATCACTTCCCATGATGTGCATGACATTTGTCTAACAGGAAACAGAGCAGGGGTCATACAAAAAAACCCCAGCAAGTTAAGCGAAATTTTATCCAATCCTCTAGATTTATAGCAAAAGTTCTGGATTGAGAGTTCTATTCACAGTTCAGATTTTCAGGGTTCAGCAATATTTCTTGCATTCTTCTGCAAACTATATTACTTAAAAGCTGTACTTGTTTTTAAATTAACAGTTACTGGGGCTGGAGAGGTAGCAGAGCGAGTAGGGCATTTTCCTTGCACGCGGCCGACCCAGGTTCGATTCCCAGCATCCCTTATGGTCCCCTGAGCACCGCCAGGAGTAATTCCTGAGTGCAGAGACAGGAATAACTGCTGTGCATTGCCGGGTGTGACCCCAAAAAAGCAAAAAAGTAAGAAGTCTACTTACCTTAGTAAGTAGACTTCTTCTATCATCATTTTTTATTTGGGGGCAATACCCAGAAGTGCTCAGAGATCACCTCTTGCATTGTTTTGGGGACCATATGGGATGCCAGGGATCAAGTCCTGGTCAACTGCATGAAAGGCAAGTACCCTCCTACTTGTCAATTGTTCTCCATTATGAGCCTTACCCACATCTCAAATTGTGATCTATTATTAGCTCTATTTATTTTCTTTGGAGAAGACTGTTTTACTCTGAATGTGTTTCTCCCTCTATTGAGTAGTAAATTGCACTTCGATATCTTACTTAACTCTCCGTATCCTTAATGCCCAAAAGTAGAGAGAGAGTATGGGAAATATTGTCTGCCATCGAGGCGGGGGGAGAGTGGGAAAGGGGGAGTATATCCGGGATATTGGTGGTGGGGAATGTGCACTGGTGGAGGGATGGGTGTTTGATCATTGTGAGATTGTAACCCAAACATGAAAGCTTTAACTATCTCACGGTGATTCAATCAAATTGATATATATATATAGTACATATATATATATATGTTATGTACAGATAAATGATAGGCTAGGAAACCAATAAAAGTTCAAAAGTATTTTTTTTCCTCAATCAACATAATCCAGCATATCAACAAAAGGAAAGATAAAAACCATATGATCATATCAATAGATGCAGAGAAAGCATTTGACAAGATCCAACATCCTTTCATGATGAAAACCCTCGCCAAAATGGGGTTTGGAGGAACTTTCCTCAAGATAGTCGAAGCCATCTATCACAAGCCTACGGCAAGCATTATCCTCAACGGGGAAAAACTAAGGGCCTTTCCTCTGAGATCAGGCACAAGACAAGGATGCCCACTCTCACCACTCCTCTTCAATATAGTACTGGAAGTACTTGCGATAGCTATTAGACAAGAAAAAGAGATTAAGGGCATCCAGATAGGAAGGGAAGAAATCAAACTCTCACAATTTGCAGACGACATGATACTATATCTAGAGAAGCCTAAAACCTCTACTAAGAAACTCTTAGAAACAATAGACTTATACAGTAAAGTTGCAGGCTACAAAATCAATACCCAAAAATCCATGGCCTTCATATATGCAAACAATGAGGCAGAGGAAAGGGACATGAAAAAAGCAATCCCATTCACAATCGTGCCCCAGAAAATCAGGTACCTCGGAATCAGCTTAACCAAGGAAGTAAAAGACCTTTACAAAGAAAACTACATAACGCTACTCCATGAAATCAAAGAGGACATGAGGAAATGGAAACATATACCCTGCTCGTGGATAGGGAGAATCAATGTTGTCAAAATGGCAATACTCCCTAAAGCATTATACAGATTCAATGCGATCCCTATAAATATACCCATGACATTCTTCAAAGAAATGGATCAAGCAATCCTAAAATTCATATGGAATAACAAACGTCCAAGGATAGCTAAAACAATTCTTGGGAAAAAGATGATGGGAGGCATCACCATCCCCAACCTCAAACTTTACTACAAAGCAGTAACAATTAAAACAGCATGGTACTGGAACAAAGGCAGAGCCGTAGACCAATGGAACAGGGTGGAATATCCCTACACACAACCCCAAATGTATGACCATCTAATCTTTGATAAGGGAGCAAGAGAAGTGAAGTGGAGCAAGGAAAGCCTCTTTAACAAATGGTGCTGGCACAACTGGACAACCACATGCAAAAAAATGGGTTTAGACCTTGACCTGACACCATGCACAAAAGTCAGATCAAAATGGATTAAAGACCTCAACATTAGACCACAAACCATAAGGTACATTGAAGACAAGGTCGGCGAAACCCTCCACGATATTGAAGATAAGGGTATCTTCAAAGGTGACACGGAACTAAGCAATCTAGTAAAAACAGAGATCAACAAATGGGACTACATTAAACTAAAAAGCTTCTGCACCGCAAGAGATACAGTGACCAGAATACAAAGACTATCCACAGAATGGGAAAGGATATTTACACAATACCCATCAGATAAGGGGTTGATATCAATGGTATATAAAGCACTGGTTGAGCTCTACAAGAAGAAAACATCCAACCCCATCAAAAAATGGGGCAAAGAAATGAACAGAAACTTTACCAAGGAAGAAATACGAATGGCCAAAAGGCACATGAAAAAGTGCTCTACATCACTAATCATCAGAGAGATGCAGATCAAAACAACTTTGAGATACCACCTCACACCACAGAGACTAGCACACATCCAAAAGAACAAAAGCAACCGCTGTTGGAGAGGATGTGGGGAGAAAGGGACCCTTCTTCACTGCTGGTGGGAATGCCGACTGGTTCAGCCCTTCTGGAAAACAATTTGGACGACTCTCAAAAAATTAGATATTGAATTCCCATTTGACCCAGCAATACCACTGCTGGGAATATATCCCAGAGAATCAAAAAAGTACAATCGAAACAACATCTGCACATGTATGTTCATCGCAGCACTGTTTACAATAGCCAGAATCTGGAAAAAACCCGAATGCCCCAGAACGGATGACTGGTTGAGGAAACTTTGGTACATCTATACAATGGAATACTATGCAGCTGTTAGAAAAAAGGAGGTCAAGAATTTTGTAGTTAAGTGGATGGGCATGAAAAGTTTCATGCTGAGTGAAATGAGTCAGAAAGAGAGAGACAGACATAGAAAGATTGCACTCATCTATGGTATATAGAATAACAGAGTGGGAGACTAACACCCAAGAACTGTAGAAATAAGTACCAGGAGGTTGACTCCATGGCTTCGAGGCTGGCCTCACGTTCCGGGGAAAGGTCAACTCAGAGAAGCGATCACCAACTACATTGCAGTCGAAGGCCATGTGGGGGAAGGGAGTTGCGGGCTGAATGAGGGCTAGAGACTGAGCACAGCGGCCACTCAACACCTTTATTGCAAACCACAACAGCTAATTAGAGAGAGAAAGCAGAAGGGAATGCCTTGCCACAGTGGCAGGGTGGGGTGGGGGGGAGATGGGATTGGGGAGGGTGGGAGGGACACTGGGTTTACGGGTGGTGGAGAATGGGCACTGGTGAAGGGATGGGTTCCCAAACTTTGTATGAGGGAAGTGTGAGCACAGAAGTGTATAAATCTGTAACTGTACCCTCACGGTGATTCTCTAATTAAAAATAAATAAATTAAAAAAAAAAAAAATAAAACTATGGATGTATAACTTCCTAAATAGAATGAGTAACAAGGTGGAAAAATCTAGGTCTCTAACCAATACAGCTAGATTATTAAACTGTGATTGTATGTTTTTGCACATTGGACAGATTCCACTTTACATAAAAACTATTAATAAAATTCCACATACAAATTAAAAAAAAAAAAAAAAAAGTATTTTTTTTCCTTTGTCATAAAAAGTAGGTACCTTAATACAGGCAGATTTTCATAGCTCCCTGAGAAATTAACTATTTGGGTACAAGTTCCTTTGCTGTGAAGAACAAGTAGAAATAAGATTCAAACAAGTGCAATTAGCAAGTGTCAATGTAACATTGGTACTCATGGAAGACTTTGTCAGTCTAAACCCTCCTAGGAACTTTAATGGGTGTGTAAAGTGTGATTCAAGAAGGTGGAACCATAGCTCTTCTTAGATAAATATCTCCTTCACTCCCTACTTTTTATAAATCATCTTAATAGCATTGTCTTATAAGATTGTTGCAAATATAAGTCAGTATTTTAAATTAATAGAAATAGTATCTTGAATATAGTATGTTCAACTTTAAAGGTTATTTATTATTATTGTCATTAACATTATTATTTTGTGATCGCTGAATTAAATTTGTGTAATTGGAATATAGTCCTGAGACCAAGCAATGACTGCAAAAGTTGCATTTAAAGAGTTGCTTGTTTTATCTGACAAAGGTATTTTCTCAGTCCTTTCATTGCAGCACTTTGTTAATGTTTATTTTAAGCGATACCTTTTTATCATTACATTTATCAGTGAGTCTCACTGAATGTGAATTGTAAGATACTTACATGTGCACAGTGCAAGTATGAAAATGGTTTTGTTTTCACTTAAGTTCATTTTAATGTTGTGATAGGGCTAAGCGCATTTCAAAATTGCAGTAGGCTTACAAGTATATCTTAATTTGAAATTCATATTAATAAGGTAAAATTGTTCTTAAAAAGTGCAAAAATTTGTATAATTTTGGGTCAAATGTTATGACAGCACATTCATGACATAGTGCCAATATCCCTTTCCTACAGTTCACTGGGCATTTTTATTTTTAATTGATTGGATTCTGTGGTCTATAATACTGTTAAAAATGTTTTTTCCTGAACATAATTCTAATACAACACAACACCAGTGCAATGACATCCCTTTTCCAAGTACCCCGGTGCTCTTTCCTTCAATCCCTACCACCACCAATTCAATTGTGTAGATCAGTTCTCTTGTTATGTTGCCTCTGAACTTTGTTGCTACCTTGATTTTTATCCACATATCAGAGATCATTTTATGTCTAAATCTTTCCTTCTGATTGACTTAATGCAGCATGATATTCTCTAGTTTCATCCATCTTGCTGCAAATTGCATGATTTTGTTCTTTCTGAGAGCTGCATAGTATAAAAGTGTGTTTACATACACTTTTTGATAAGTTCTTCACTTGTATCACTTGTCATCACTTGTCATCCCGTTGCTCATCGATTTGCTAGAGCAGGCACCAGTAACATCTCCATTGTGAGACTTGTTGTTACTAATTTTGTCATATCGAGTACGCCATGGTATCTTGCTAGGCTCTGCTGTGCGGGCAAGATACTCTTTGGTAGCTTCATCTAGAAAATTTTCACCTCACTTATTTTTATTTTTATTCATTGGCATTTAAAACATAATTGAAGCATTTAAAAATATTGTAGTTTATGTAGTAAAATTATAATAGTAATGACAGTTATGGATTTTATATGCAAGATTATCGAATGCTCAATACAACAAAGTTCTCAGACATTCCACCACTTTCCACCACTATGCTTATGTCACTTCTATTCCACTTCTTCAATCCCCTTATCTACCTACTGTCAGTTATCTCAGTTTAGTAATAAAAATACAAGTATTTTCATTGTTTTATACCATATATTCTCATTTGTTTCTAATTATTATATAGAAGAGATAATTTAGTATTCCACTTCATTTACATTGAAGAATATCTCCAGTTCTAAGAAGCAGAAAATGGAAATATTTAATCCTTCTCACAACTGCATAGCATTTAATTGTGTATATATAGCACAACTTATTACCCAATAATCTTTTGTAGGGCATTTAAGATGTCTCCATACCCTACTGTTGTACTAAATGCTGCAAATAAAATTGTAAATATGTAATTTTGGATTAATGCTTTTTTGTTCTTGGGTAGTAGTCAGTCATGTAGTTTGTGTGTTATATGAAGGACATATTAATTTTCCAGAATTCCCCATGATGTTTTAAAGGATTAGCTAGATGACATTCCTTTCAATAGTGAAAGAGAATAAATTTTTCACCACATCTCCATCAACACTTATCTTTTCCAGCACTTTTAATATATGCCATTCCCCGTGGAGTCAGATGATAACCCATTTCTGTTTTGATTTGAATTTTCCTGGTAATAATTGATGATGAACACTTTTATCATATGTGTGCCCACCAGACATAAAGGTGCTAACTTCTTATTGCCTCCACCCTTATTTTGCAGGTTGATTTTTGTGTTTTTGTACATTTTGAGTACTTTGCATTTCCTGGATATCAGCATTTTATCTAATGTACTGTGTGTAAAGATTTTGTTTCATTCAGTAGGGTGTCAACATATTTTAGCCCAAGTTTCTTTTTTCCGAAATTTTATTTTATTAAAACACCATGGACTCTGGGGAGGGTGGGAGAGATGCTGGGTTTACTGGTGGTAGAGAATGGGCACTGGTGAAGGGATGGGTTCTCGAACTTTGTATGGGGGAAACATGAGCACAATAATGTATAATTCATTTCAATTCTTAATGTAATTTTATTAGATCAATAAAGTCCAGATGACAAAATAAAAAAAACAACACCATGGACTGGAGCAATGGCACAGCAGGTATGGAGTTTACCTTGCATGCAGCTGACCAGGGTTTGATTCCTCCTTCCCTCTAGGAGAGGCTGGCAAGCTACCGAGAGTATCCTGCCCACACAGCAGAGCCTGGCAAGCTACCCGTGGCATACTCAATATGCCAAAAACAGTAACAACAAGTCTCACAATGGAGACATTATTGATGCCTGCTCGAGCAAATCGGTGAACAAAGAGATAACTGTGCTACAGTGCATTACAAAGTTATCCATAGTTGGGTTTTTGGCATAAAATGTTCCATCACCGATCCTGCCACCAGTGTAAAATTCCCTCTACTAGTGTTCCCAGGTTACCTTTCCTACCTTCTCTGATCCAATCAGAGACTGAGTTTATTTTACCATGCAAAAACCTTTAGTTTGATGTAATTCATTTTATTCATTCGTTTTTTGTATTGTTTGCCAATGGAGCCAAATCACTGAAGAGAGTTTTGAAGTCCATATCCATGTCTATGCTTTCCTCAATGTATGTTATGGATTCAAGCATAACTTTATGGATGTTAACCAACTTTAAAGTAACTTTTGTGGATGGCATAAGAACAGATCTGGACTCAGTATTTTTTCTTTAAATATTCAATTTTCACAGCACTGTTTTATTAAAAGGATTTCCTTGCTCTGATTCACACATTTAGCAATTTTTTGCCACAAAACAACTGCCCAAATATCATAAAGTTTACCTTCTGGTTTCTCAATTATAGTACATTGGTCTTAGAGTCAGCTTTAATTGCAATATAACATAGTTTTTATTATATGTTCTTTTTTGGGCGGGGCAACATTCAGCACTGCTCAGGGTTTACCTCTACTCTTCACTCGGGGATCACATTTGGTATGGCTAAAGGAATTATGTGGGCTAAGGGAATTATATAGCACAGCGGTTGGGCGTTTGCCTTTCACGCGGCCAACCCGAGTTTGATTCCTCTGCCCCTCTCGGAGAGCCCGGAAAGCTACGGAGAGTATCGAGCCCGCACGGCAGAGCCTGGCAAGCTACCCGTGCGTATTGGATATGCCCAAAACAGTAACAATAAGTCTCTCAATGAGAAACGTTACTGGTGCCCGCTCGAACAAATCTATGAGCAACGGGATGACAGTGACAGTGAAGGGAATTATATATGGTGCTGAGGAACAAACATGAGTTGGTCTTGTGCAAGGCAATTGTATTACCTGCTGTTTGCTCCAACTACAAATTTTGTGATATCATTTAAATTTGAGGAATTCAATACCTCTGAACTTCCTTTGTTTCAAAATAACTTTGACTATTTCACACAATTAATAGAACTTGTTATTTTTCCCTGAAGAATGTCATTGGAAATATGATGAATTTTGCAATGAATACACTTAATTCTTTTGCTGGTACTGTCATTTTGACAATATCAAATTTTCTAAATCACAAATATGGAATAATTTTTCCATTTCCTGATGTCACTCCTGGTAGATCTTTCAGAACAATATGTGCTACTGGAGATCAAACTCAGGTCAGGTTGTGCAAGTCAAATACTTTACCTAGTGTACTATCTCACTAAACAGTTTTGTTTATTTTTATTTATTTTTAATCCAATACCATATGGCATTGTGTTGTTTAGCTTCGTAATGTTAGAGCTTTCTCTGATGTTATTTATTTATTCATTTAGTCTACTTGGTTAATTTTTTCCACTGACTTTACCTTCCTGGAATTATGGCCTGAAAGTTCCTTGATATGATTGCTGTGACTTTATGCATACTCAACCTGTGCAAGTAGTCTTTCCTTGAGAAGTTTCTATCTGCACTGGAGAGGAAAGTGTATTTGACTTTCGGAGTTTTGAAGGTCCTCTATTTGTCTATTAATCCCAGTCCTGCAATCCTCAGTAGGGGCACTTGTTTACTGGTGTTCTGTCTGGTAGACTGCTTTGATCACAGGAGAGGATTGAAGTGTTCTACTACGTTTTTATTACCATTGATGTATCTCCTCACATACACTAATGTATATTTTCCCCTATTTCTAACAGTCTACTGTTATGTGTGCTGTTTTCAACCTTTTGCTTTGAATCTTTGTTTATCAAAAGTGTTCAAGTGTGTATCTTTATAAAAGGACAAGGCAATGTATTGTTTTCTGATCTATGCCATCTTTCAGTGCCTTTGGATACTAGAGATTAGTACTTTCAGTTTACAAATGTTATTGCTATGAAGGAATTTGTTGCCATCGTCTAAGAGAATTTTTGCTGTTTTCATTATTTTCTCTTCATAGGAGGCCATTTAGTAACATTGAACAGATGGTTTTGACGTGACAGATGTCCTTTATTTTTTATCTGAGAATGTTTAGTGCTATCTCAAATTCTATTTAGGTAGTCTTTCAGATGATTCTTTGATGCAGGTTCTATTTATTCAATACTTTCAATGTGTCATTTTATTCTCTTCTTGCTTGTAGAGTTTTATTTAAGAAAACCAACATAAATCTATGTTCTTTCTCTTTTATGTGTGCCATTGCTTCCCTCTTTCTCTTTGGTTTTTGGCATTTTTATTATAATGTGTCTTGGTGATTTTCTGTTTGATTTTGTTCAGCTTTCCTCAGATTTACTGTATTAATGCACAGATCTTTATCCCTCTCTCCCTCTCTTGTTCTCTTCAACCTGCAGAATTTCTCACCTATTATTTATTCAAACAGTGCTTTCTCTTACTCACTTTCTACTTTGGAGTTCCTAAGATTCAAAGGGTGTTCCTCTTAATGTTATTTTATACATTTCTTAAATTGTCTTCATTCTCATTGTATTTTAAGTTTTATCTTCTTAATTTGCCCTTCTCATATACCTTTTGAGGTGCACATGCTTCTGAATTTCATATAGTCCAATTAATTTATTTTTGCTACTATTTGCTTGGTCAGTGGTGAAAATCTTTGAAGATGTCTTTCGCACCAATCTCATGGAAGGTTCTGCCCACATTTTCCTCCATAAACCTTATGGATTCAGGTCTGATATTGACATCTTTAATCCATGTTGGTCTTATTTTTGTGCCTGTCATTAGAAAGATATCTGAGTTCACTGTTTTTCTGTGTAGCTTCCCTGTTTTCCCAGCACCTCTCATTGAAGAAGTTTCCTTGATCTACTTCATATTTTTTGCTCATTTATCAAAGATTAGGTGATATTATACTTAGAGCCACTCAGGATATTCAACTGTGTTCCATTGTACTATGGAACTGTATATTCTAATACCATGCTCTATTAATCACCATAGCTTTGTAGTACAGTTTGAAGTTTAGGTAGGTATTGCCCCCTGTTCCATCAAATTTCCCTCAAGTATTGCTTTAGCTATTCATGGGGGTTTATTGTTTCATACGAATTTCAGGAGTGTTTATTTCTTTAGAAATGTTATGGTTATCCTTGCATGCACTGAATTGTATTTGGGTAATGATTTGTGGAGTATTGCCATTTTGATGGTGTTAATCCTCCCAATCCATGAGCAGTTGACATGTTTCCGTTTCTTTCTGCTGTCTTTTATGTATTGAAGTAGTATTTTGTAGTTTTCTTTTTATATGTCCTTGACCTATTTACTTAAGCTGACTCCAAGGTACTTGACATTGAGAGATATTGTTATCATGGCATTTTAACCTACCTTTCTGCAGGAATTTGGTGTCTTTTTGTGGGTTTGTCTTGTCTGAAAGTTGTGCATTTAGTTCTAGTAGCAATGGTTTTGAATCTATGAAGTTCCTGAGTTGCTTATCTGCAAAATTGTATCTATTCCTTCAAATCTAAATAAAAATATGGCTGGCAAAGTATTGTTTTTGAGGCATTCATTTCATTGAGTTTTTTTTTTTCACTATATTCAACCTACTGTGTTCAGACCCAGAGTATTTCCTCTGATAAGTCTGGTGTGAATCTTACAGGTACTACTTTATAAGCAATTTCCTTCTTTGATCTGATCTGACTGCTTTCAGTATTCTATCTCTATTGTTTTTTTTGTTCTGATTATAATATGTGTTGAAGCATTTTTTTTTATTTCTTTTAGCCGATACTCTTTGGCCCTCCTCAATCTAGATGCACGCAGTTGTCAGCTCTGTGAACTTCTCAGATATGATGGCTTTGACTTCTCTTCTTTTCCAAAAAGGGTTGTCTCCCTGCACGTCTGGGACTCCAGTGATTCTTATTTTTTTTTTTAATTTTTTATTGTGGAAAGTTACAAAGTTACAAAGTTTTCAGGTTTAAATCTCAGTTATACAATGCTCGAATACCCATCCCTTCACCAGTGCTCATATTCCACCACCAAGAATCCCAGTATAGCTCCAAGTGATTCTTATTTTATTCCTTTTGACTTCATCGCTGTGTTCTCTTGTATTCTGTCAGTTTATTTTGAGACTCTTTTCCATATTCTGCTATTATCTGGAGATTCTCTGCAACTCATCTTGGACATCACTGATTCTGTCCTCAGCAGTTGTTATTCTGATGTTGAGACTTTCGAATGAGTGTTTCACTTAACCTACAATATTTTTCAAATCTGTTATTTCTGCTTCATTTTCATTTTTATTTCCCTCATTTATGCTCTCATCTCTTCCCGTGTTTTATTGGTGGTGCATTCCATTGTTTCTTTACACCCCTTATGCATCTTTTACAGTTCTATTCTAAATGGAATTCCTTATCGGAGAGGTTATATTGCTTATTATGACTGGTTGGGCCAACTGGACTAGCTTTTTCACTCACTAAGCCTGGTGTGTTCCTGCACCATTTTACCATTGTGAACTTTGCCGTTTGGAGTTTTTTTTTTTTTTTTTTGCATGATGAGGAGCCTATGTTTGGATGTCTTTGTATGTTTATGATGAGTTACGGAATGGTGAAGAAATGCGTGGCCACGAGAGAAACAGAGCTCTTCGAAGGTGGGTTTCACTGGTACTTATAAAAGAGAATATCTTTCCTGGGTCGTAAAACCAGCCCCAACACCATGCCCAAAGGATAATATGAAAATATGTTCATTACTTTTTGATTATTTATAAATAATGATATAAAAGCATGAAATAACTCACTAAGTAGCCCTAATAATAAAAAGGTAGTGCAAAATTATTTTTCTTCTCATAATTTTCTATTGTGACCCTTTTAATACATCACTGTGTATCACTGTCATCCTGTTGCTCATTGATTCGCTCGAGTGGGCACCAGTAACATCTCCATTGTGAGACTTGTTGTTACTGTTTTTGGCATATTGAATATGCCACAGGTAGCTTGCCAGGCTATGCCCTGTGGGTGAGATACTATCTGTAACTTGCCGGGCTCTCTGAGAAGGTTGGGGGAATTGAACCCAGGTTGGCTGCATGCAAGGCAAATGCCCTACTCACTGTGCTTTATTATGTGTAAATAAAATGGTTTCCCTGTTTCTGGCATACCGAATATGCCATGGGTAGTTTATCAGGCTCTGCGATGCATGCAGGATACTCATGGTAGCTTGCCGGTAGCTTTCCCTATATTTTGGGATATTATAGTATTCCTATACTACTCTTGGTAGCTTTCCCTATATTTCCCATAATATAGTAATATATTACTGTATTACAATAGTAATATCTGTTTCTCCAATAAGTTCCAGCCCTTTTAATACATATGCATACATATATGTGTGTGTGAACATAAAACAGTAGAGCTTAAATTGCAAGCTCTTTAAATAGAGGTCTCATTAAGGATGAGAACACTATATTGTTTCCTACATAAAATTAATTACATTACATCCCAAATTGGACATGGCACTTTCAATCCAAATAAAGCAACTGACGTAATTTAATAACAGCACTTCCAAAAGTAACAATCTTTGATTTATGTAGAAATGGTAATCTCTATATTTGCCAGCTATCATGATTTAATAAACTCTAGATTGAAATAAAAACCTAGAATACAGCAGGGGAAATTTGTAAATGCTAAGATGCTGAATATTGATGTTAGAAGTAAAAATCTCTGTCAAGTGAATACAGAGAAAATTTTTTGAACACCATAATTTGGTCTTGAAATTTACCTATAAGTGCAATAAGTTTTCATGATCCTGTCCTTCATCATACTTTCAGTTCCTTTAAACACTAAGTTTTTTTTCTTATCATTATATTTTTTCTATGTAGTAAGAAGCATATTATGAATCACTAGTTCCATCTGAGTGCTTGGTACAATACTTTGGTAAGCCATTAGGTACCTAGTCAATCTTTGTTTACCTTCAGTAATTCTTCATTTGTTAGTAATTTTCTTTGGTCATTGATCCTTTGACTATAGACAGTTCCACATCAAAGGTCATTAAAGCAGCTAGTAGGGCCAAAAAATTATCCAATGCTGTATTTTATGTTCCAATAAATGTCAATTTTACTTCTTAATTATGGAAAATTGTTGTAAATTTTAGCAGATATTATTCGATAACTATTATAGGCAGAATGCAAAAAGCCACTAGTATCTGTAACCTAAATATATAATATAGTTAAAACGTTTTAAACATTGTATACTGTATATACACAGATATTAGATATAGATACATCATAGTAATAAGCAGTTGAGAGGTGTATTATTTATCATAGTTTTTAAAAGTTTCAATTTAAAAGTATATTTTATTTTCTAAGTAAATAATTTAGGAAATTAAATCAAAATCTTCATATCACTTAGATGTGTTCCTAAAACAGTTACTATTTCAGTCACACGTTGTATATTTTGCAGATATAAATCCATCCCTAGTTGCATTCTCGTTCATTGACATATGTGATTTTCTGAATAATCAGTACATAAAATACTTTCTCAGGTTTAATTTTATAAGCTTTGTGAACATGAACGAAAGAGTAGTTTTTGAAGAAACAAAATAAAAGCTTATGTGAATTAATAAAAACTGTAACCCACTGTTAAATAATTAAATTTGTATCTCAATTTGTTTTGACCAGTACATTGTAAATTGCTCCATTAGATGGAAGTCAATTGTTATACTCTTCATAGAATAATAATTTTATATTTAATTATCATTTAAAACTATTAATATACCCCTATGGCTATATTGATAGCTATTACACAAACTAAAAGGCAATTTTATGCACCTTATATTTATGAAATGAAAACTGAAAAAAGTAGATATGTTTTGACAGCTGCTCTTTAAAATTTTTTTCTTACTAAGTGTAATGGACTGGAGCGTTAACACACTGGGTAGGGCATTTGCCTTGCACACCGCCGACCTGGGTTCGATTCCTCCATCCCCTTCAGAGAGCCCGGCAAGCTACCAAGAGTATCCTGCATGCACCGCAGAGCATGACAAGCTACCCATGGCATATTCAGTATGCCAGAAACAGTAACAACAAGTCTCACAATGGAGACTTTACTGGTGCCTGCTCAAGCAAATCCATAAACAACAGGACAACAGTGCAACAGAGCTACTAAGTGTCATACCTTTGGAAGTGAATAATCTATAGAAGGAAGTAATTATCTATTTGTGTGTTTATATAAAATGCAACAATATGCACATGTTATTAAATAGAAACAAATATACATTAGCTTTGTTAGTTAAATTTCATTATACCTTACATGTGGGCTGGAGCGATAGCACAGCGGTTGGGCTTTCGCCTTTCACACGGCTGACCCAAGTTTG
Source organism: Sorex araneus (assembly GCF_027595985.1). Taxonomy (NCBI): domain Eukaryota; kingdom Metazoa; phylum Chordata; class Mammalia; order Eulipotyphla; family Soricidae; genus Sorex; species Sorex araneus. The sequence goes on from NC_073313.1 coordinate 125,650,580, forward strand.
ATTCCTCCGCCCCTCTCGGAGAGCCCGGCAAACTACCGAGAGTATTGAGCCCGCGAGACAGAGATTGGCAAGTTACCCGTGCATATTGGATATGCCAAAAGCAGTAACAATAAGTCTCTCAATGAGAGACGCTACTGGTGCCCGCTCGAACAAATCGATGAGAAACAGGATGACAGTGACAGTGACCTTAAATATTTATAGATCTGTAGAATTATGAATAAAACTTAGTAAGTCAATAATCTTTTTCCTTAGTAAACATGTAATATACCTGGAAAAGACAGCACAGAACTGAATGTATGCCATATGGTAAAAACTAGGAGAGATGAATTAATGAAAAGTTGTAAGAGAGCTAAAAATGGGAAGGCATATCTCTGCAGGAAAATATGGAGTCTTTATAACACAGGTGATAATAACGTAAATCTTGAGATTGAAAAAACGTAGAAAAGGAAAGACAGACATACATTTTATACAAATGCAAAGTCACAAGTTATAAAATGTGATGACACACTCAAGGTATTTAAGTTCATTTAGAATTCCGTGCATATGACTGGACGATAGAGACAGAATTTGTGAAATAGAAAATTACCTTATAGAGATTGCTGACTATTTTCAACTTGTGAAAAACTGTACATCACAGTAAAGTGTTTGGGCTTTTTATGGCATATAGTTGAAAGTCATGAGCATTGAAAATTTCTGTTTTGGAGACAAATCTAGCGGTGCTCAGGGCTCTGTTCATCTTTTGTATTTATGGTGACCATATGTGATGTCTATGATCAAAACTGAGATGTCTTAACAATTGTACTCTCCAGCTCTTATTGAAAATTATTTTTGGGGTAATGGGGGATGGGAAATTTTTGATTAAACTCTTAGGAGCTTAGGGTGTATTCCTTGCTTTGCACTGAAATCACTCTTGACAGAATTCAGGGAACCATATGTGGTGGCTGAAATCAAACGTGAGCCGCGTGAAAGGCAAGTGCCCCCAACCTGTAGTATTGTCTCTCCAGCTATATCTCATTAATAATTCTTGAGCAGAGGAGTGGTGGAATTATAACTGAAGTATAAAGTTTACTTGGATATTTGTATAAATAGTTGCATTTATTTTATTAATGAGAGAGCAATGAGGGAAACTACAATAGTCATTCACTACAAAAAGTAAAATAATAAATGATGAAATAAGATTGTGAAAATAGAACTGGGATTTAGTCCTGTAAAAATATGTGATACATGAAAATGCTTCAGAACAACTGGAGATGACAACCAAAAGTAATGAAGGAGTACACAACTAAGATGGATTGCAAATTTCATGACTGTAAAGGGACCTTAAAGTAGGAATTACAAGTGATAATATTCTGGTCACATGCTTATTAAAAATTCTTCAGGAATATTAAAAACAGGGAGTTAAAATATAGGAAGGAATTCAGGATACAGTTGGGAGTTATTGACTAAGTAAGTCAGCAAGACAATTTAATCAAATTTAATCTGGGAGTTATTAGTGTATCAGAGTTTTGGCACTGCAAGGTACAAAAGGGAAGAAACCTTAATTACCTTGGACACTAGATTGTAGAAATAAGAATGACAATGAATGAAATAAATCAAGAAGAGATTCATAAGAGGTGGATTGGAGATCAAATGGGTAAAGAACAAGGGCCCTTAGCATATTGCTTATATAGCACATTGCTTATAAAGTGGTATATATGTATGTCTAAGACATCATTGTATCATTGTATTACTGTCATCCCGTTTATCATCGATTTGCTCGAGTGGGCCCAGTAACATCTCCATTCTCCCTAGCCCTGAGATTTTAGCAGCCTCATTTTACTTGTCCTTCCCAATGGTCCCACATTAGAGGCTCTTTCAGGGTCACGAGAATGAGACCCAGCATTGTTACTATATTTGACATATAAATACACCACGGGGAGCTTGCCAGGCTCTAACGTATGGGCAGGAAAACTCTCGGCAGCTTGGCAGGTTCTCTGAAAGGGAGAACTAGGCTATAGTTCTCCTAGAGACTTGAACTAGGCTGTGGCTGGCTCCCTGGTGTTTGGTTTTATAGTCTCTGGATGTTGGCCATTGTTGGGATTACATGACGCTGGGTGCAGTTTATGAGTGTGACTGCCTAGCTTCTGGAAATGGGGAATCTGGGTGGAAGAGGCCCAGTCCTTATCTGAGCAGGCTTGGAGATCTCAGTTCCAGGTCTTGCACACCTGGGTTCCTCTGCCAGTTCCTTCATCATGCATCGGGCTCATCCAAACATGTG